>NC_070605.1:37552303-37869803 GCF_027172205.1 Podarcis raffonei
ACATTTTGAGGCAGAATATTATGTCCACATTAGAAGCTGCTGCTGGTGGGAGATTCTGACAGAGATCTATGGCCCCAGTAGTTATTTTCTTTGTATAGTACATTTATTTCTCTTACGGAGAAGCACTCAGAATTCTCATATGTCTTGCCAGCACAGCCAAGGAGGGAGTTTTGGTTATCCTCCAAGAGGCAGTGTAACTATTCCATAATATACGCTGTTCAAGCATTAGGAGACCTTCCAGCCAAATGCAGACTGTGTTGATGAAAAGGTCAGAACATAGCAGGAAAAAAATCCTGCCTAGTGTCATGATTTTTGTTCTATTTTACGAAATCCCAGGGTGTGATGTCTTTACTTAGATGGAATGCAGTCCTGGTGCCCTATACCATTACCCAAATTGGGAGGGCAATTTCTGAATTCTCTCCTTCCTTTTATGAAAGTGCTTTCCTGGGTGGCACAGGGCCAGCTCTACCATTAGGCAAAGTGAGGAGACCACCTCTGGCAGCATATGATGGGAAGGAGCAATGGCAATCTCACCATCACCATCACTATCACCACCATCACCTCCTCCCAGGCCTTCCATCTAGAGACTTCTTTTGGTGAATAGAAATATATGTGCTACACACACTGTCTTGGCCTCCCTAAACTAACCTACTGTCTCAGGTACAGTGGAGGACTCTAGCCTATTACCAGTGTTGAGGTCAGATTCTCCCATCAGACTGGCTGGCTTCTATACATGGGATCTCAAGGGCCACTGTCTTGTTTCTTCAATAGGCAACAAAGCACTTGGTGCTGACTGGACCTGGGCTGGCACATGCAGGGAGCTTGGATCTGGAAGGCACTGGTAGAAGGGATGGCTTGGGCCAGTGTAAGGAACTGGGGTGACAGAATATGGCAAAGATAGCCTAAAGAACTGCAGGCAATCGGGATGTTATTATCATATTCTCCTACCCCAGTCGCAGGTACACCAAAGAAAGAAGAATAGGTGAGTTGAGTCAGAAAGCCTCAAGTTCAATCTCTAGTATATCCAGTTAGAAGGCTCAGGTAGCAGCTCCAAGGCAGTCACTGCCAGTCAGAGTGGTCAATTCTGGCTACCTGGGCAAGTTGTCTGTTCTGGAATAAGGCAGGTTCTCATGGATTATACCCAACTGAGTCCTAACCAGAGTAGACCCTTGATATTAATGTATTTAAGTTAGCAATGTTCATTAACTTTAATGTGTCTACGCTGAGCACTGGATACAATCCTATGTTCCTAATCCTAGATGGCACAGTTCTGCTTTCTGTTTTAGATATTTTAGCCTATAATCCTGTTCTCATTTGCTGCAGAGTAAGATTACTCAATGGGGCTTATGTATGCCTAGTCACTTTTGGCTTCCGCTGTTAGGGTTTTAACTGTTTTCAAATATGTTTTAATTTTGTTTTTTAATGTTTTTTAATGTTTGGATGTCACTTCAAGGGCCAGATTTTTTGGACAGGAAGCAGAGTCTAAACCGAGTAAACAAATACAGTGGTACCTTAGTTCTTGAACTGAATCTGTTCCGGGAGTCCGTTCGACCCCCAAAACCATTCAGAAACCAAGGTGCGGCTACCGATTGGCTACAGGAGCATCCTGCACTCAAGCAGAAGCCGCATCGGATGTTTGGCTTCCGAAAAACGTTCGCAAACTAGAACACTCGCTTCCGGGTTTGCAGTGTTCGGGAGCTGATTTGTTTGGCAACTAAGCCGTTCGGGAACCAAGGTTCCATTGTGCTTTAGAAAGAGAAAAAGAGAGAGATCCTGTAGCCCCTTACAACCCTTCTTCCCCCACAGAAACATCAAGACCCATAACTCTTGTGTCATGCTGGACCCTTGAGCTTTAAGCAGATGCATTCTGGTCTGTAGTACTGTTTGTCTTAATTAAAAGGCATTACAACATATTCTTTCATTTCTGTCCCCCAGTATTTCAGCTGTAAAGTGGAATTTTCTCACTTGCCTCGCCACCTTCATCTCTCAAGAGTTTTGAAAATTAATTGAATGGTGTTTTTTTAAGTTCCTTGAATATGAAAAGCTGCAACATTAGGATGATTGATATGCATGTCATGTAAGTAATGGAATCTGCACTGATATCTGGTAAAATGTGCCGCAAATTCCAATGCAATGAATATGTGGTTAATGAAACCTTTTATCTAAATCAATGTGTACAGTAAAGCTTGTCTAAATCAGCATTTTTCGGAAGTCTTTCAGCGGTGCATTATTACAAGGGGCTTCTTCATCATCCAGAGGAGGGATGCTCACATAGACAAGATGAAGCATTGCTGACCCCACCAACCTTAGCACGACCACCACATCAATCATCATGGAAGTTGCCCTGGTACAGCTGTTTAAAGCAAGAGAACCCCCCTCCCCAATAAGCTTAATGCACTGAAGGCTTGAGAATACGTCATAGCACTAAATAGCTATTTTGGGTTATGTAGGGTGCACCTCTAGGACTGGATGAACTGTTGGCAGCACCCAACAATTGCGGCATTTCAGGTGGTGTGGAGCTCTGGCGGGTGTGGCCACTTTCATGGACCAGAATGGGAAATAGAGCATAGTAGGGCAGCAGCAAAAGAAGGGAAAGCTTTGGGGTGACAGTAGGAATGGGCTGATCTGTCAGTTACAGTTTCTCTTGTTTCCAATCTTAAATTCAGTTCTTCACAGTTTGCAAAAAAAGAATTAAAAAGTTCTCTCGGGAATCCATCAATATCATTTCACAAATTGTGAATTAGGTAGGCGTTCCTTTAAGGGTAAACAGAAATGCATTTCTCTCCCATCCCTGATTGGCAGTCATGGCAGGCATGGGGATAGATGCGTTTGTGCCCTCCCCAACACCACCAGTGCTCCCCTACCCTTGCTGCCACTCTGCCTGCCCCCTACTGGTCCTGGTGAGCAGCAGCCTTGCTGCAGCAGAAGGGAAGCACAGCAGTAGCACCTCAGCTAATGTGCTGTGACTATTTCACTGCTGTCCTGCTGTAAGCCAGATGTGGAATAGCAACTCTGTTTCAGACTCCTAATACTCTTTAGCCAAGCAGGATAAACAATTCCAAATGTCAAGGAGGGGGTATTTTAATTATGTGTGTGGGAAAGGGGGTTAAATGCCTCCATGAAGCTATTGTCCCCAGTACCAAGTTCCAGTACCAAGTATCCCCTGTTGTCTGTAATATTGTCTCCCTCCCTCTCAGATTTTCATTTAAAGCTCTCCTGATCAGGGTCACAAGACTCTTAGCAAACGCATCCTTGCCAACTGCTGTAAGGCACAACCCCTCTCTTGCCAGAAGTCCTTCCTCAAGGTAGTGGAGACCATAGTCCAAGAAGCCAAACCTTTCCTGACAATGCCACCTGTGCAGCTCATGGTTTACTTCCAGTATTTCCCTCTTTTCCTGGGCTGCAACCTCCAGGAAAAGAGGCCCCAGGGATTCATTTCCAATCACTCCCTGGTTGCTGGATGAGATATCAGACTTTTGGACATCATCATCAGCTGCTGTTGTTTTTTCTTGAACAGGGGTTTGTCAGCTGTAGCTCAGATACAGAGGGATGGAGAATTAAGAAGCACTGGGAACTGGAGAACTGATAGAAACCAAGGAGTTATTCCAGGGAGGGCGATAGGGAGCTGTTGTGCCCAGGCCAGATAATGGAGAAATTCTGGGTTGAGAATGGATTAGTTCCACCTGCCCCAACTCCACCACTTCAGTTTAGAGTGTGAGAAAAGATGCTATGTGGGAAAATAAAGGCAACGGATAGAGTGGATTCCCAGAGAGACAATCTTCTTCTTTGGCGATTACTCGTAGCCAAATAAGATTGTCTTCCATGAACACGGTCTTAACAGTGGGTTCGTAAGTGACTGTGGAGGCCAATTCTGGATCCACATGTCCTTCCACAGTGGGGACATAGGTTTCTGGGCAGGAGTTGATCACGGTGAGCTTTCTTCTTAGCATATTTCTCCCTTTCTTCCTGAGTTCAAGCATCTTCAAAGTCCATGACCCCTTTGGAGTGCTCACAGGCCAGTGTTTCCCAGTGGTTGGTGTTTATACTACATTTTTAAAGATTTGCCTTGAGAGAGTCTTTAAACCTCTTTTGTTGACCACCTGCATTAGGCTTTCCATTTTTAAGTTCAGAATAGAGTAGTTGCTTTGGAAGACGGTAATCAGGCATCCAAATAACATGATCAGTCCAACGAAGTTGATGTTGAATAATCATTGCTTCGACACTGGTGATCTTTGCTTCTTCCAGTACACTGGCATTTGTTTGCCTGTCTTCCCAAGTGATGGGAAGACTATACAGAAAGAAATTGTAAGATAAAACTTTGCAGGCTAGAATGAGTCAGAATATCAATGGTGTTGGCCATCTGCACTTAGCAAAATTGCACAGATATTGCTCTGAGTTTTTAAAGTTATTTTTTAAAAATAAATTTTCCTAATTCAAAAAAAGGAAGCTGAAGAAGAAGAAAAATGAAGAGTGGGTGTTTTGTTCGCAATGTCATGATGAGTCCCATAAAAAGTAAGTGAACAAGGTATGATTATTCTATAGGAAATACAAAGTGTGGAACCAGCCTTGGAGGCAAAACTTTGCTGCTGAAGAAGATATACTAAAGTGTCTGTTTCTTGAAAGCATCTAATATAATTATCTAGCTTGAAACAATTTGCCTTGCGGGGACTGAGAAGGTAAAGCGTTTCCCTGTGGCCTAATCCCAACTGATTTAACTTTCATCACAAGTTAAAAGTGCTTTATTCTGAAATGCAATGCATAGAATGGATAATGATATTGTGCCGGTGAGGTTCTATTTGCATAGCAATCCTCTGAAATTGTGAAGGCTTTGTTTGGAAACATGCTGTTCACACCTGAAACTACACAGATTTGCTCCTCAAATATAGCAAGCCAGTTGCTGCACTTTCTGACAAATCTAACATTCTTGCTTCGACTAGGGAAAGCTCTGGAGCTAAAAGGGGGCAGGCACTCACACATGGAGCTTTAAAGCAGGGGCCATACCTGAAAAGAGGAGAGGAAAGGTAAGTGTGGATAAGCCTTAACTAAGAATGAAATCAGTGGGCTTTAGGTAGTTCCGACTACCTTACATCCCATTGATTTCATAGGAGTCTATTCTAAATTTTACTAGATATGTATCTAACCCAGAAAGGAGAAGGTGTTTCGCTGCTGTTGTTGTTGCTGCTGCTGCTGCTGCTGCTAGAGCATCTCAGATCCATCTTTGGATATGTGCCTCATCAAGTTCCCTCCAGGTTGATAACTTGATGCATCCACATGAGCCCTGCTGGGAGTTTTAGATAGCCCACCCATCACATAGGTGGTTGTCACCTTGGTCTTTTAAAATGAGAGGGTCTCCACATTAGCACTGCTTTATTCCACCAAATTGAGTTCGCTCTTGCCACATGATCTGCATATGTCCATTTTCACTTTGCTGTCTTTTCCACTATTCCATAACTTTTCATCTTTGTTGCATCCTGAAACTTATTAGCTAACTAAAGCAATACCACTGTTTTATATGCCAGTAAGGCAACATTACGCCTCTTTGTTTTATATTCCAGTAAAATGAGATTTATAAGACAGGAGAGTAAGATTCTCACCACCCATTTATGACTGCTCTCGGGGGTATTTTATACCTTCAGGACAGAATGGAGAGGCAAAACCGCTTCTTGTCCGTTTTTACTTTTCTTCATGACTCAAACAAGTCATATTTTTTATTAAAAAAACAGAAAGGTTCCCTCTCCCCAGCACCCTCCAGCCAGATTCCTCATTATAAAAAAAATAACACTGGGGCCTCATTTATCATCATGTCCATTGTGAGTGTAACCAGGACTCACTGCACCTCCCATTTAGGCTCAAGCACCACCTCCTTAATGATTTTTGTGATATAATGCTGGGTGGAGTTCATGAATGGTGGTGCAATATTGCGACTGTACGTACAGGGCAGCAGTATGGCTGCCTTCTTGGAGTTGCTGTGATTTCAATGGGTAATTGGGTCTAGTAGCTAAAATAGTGTCCTGCTTGCAGCAGCTGGGTCAGAAGAGCTGGCTCTACCACCAGGTGGATTGAGACAGCTGCCTCAGGCAGTAGATAATGGGGATACAGTGAGCAATGGAAGATGGAGATGTACTGGCTATGCATCCAGCTTTTAATTCCCTAGGCTAGACCGCCGCCCTTAGGTTTGCTGGAAGATGCTGAAATAAGATTCAGCTGCCCATCCAGCTGACTTCTATACATGGAATGAGCGGACACCATCTTGTCCTTCACCTCAGGTAGCATATTGTCTTGGGTCAGCCCTGCTAAAGACAGGTGTACTTTGTGCAAATTGCCATATATATCCCTCCCTTACTATAAGGGAATAGTGGTGCCTTGGTGTGCTACTGTTCCTAGGAGTAAGGATGATAAAATGCCTCCAGAATGCTGCATCACTCCTTATCATGTTCTTAGCCTGTCCTCCCAAAGCCCTTAATTCAGGTGTATTTATTTTATTTAGGTCAGTTATGCCCATAATTTTTGAGATAAATTCTTTAATGCCTAAAGTATTTGCTTCAAGAATTATGTATACAATCAACATAAATAGAACAAGTTTTTCAGGAGTACAATTATATAAAAAAACCCAGGGAAAGCATAGAAAAACACCCCAAAGATGACTAAGAAGACTGAGCTCAAGGAATGTTAAAAATAAAATGGGGTGGGGGTGGCAAACTAGGTTGCAGAGGGGATAGGTTATAATATTATGATGGCTGGCATGGTTGACTGATTGAAACAGTGAACAAACATATCCCACAAGTCATATTTCTTTATGTAAAAATGCATATCTTGAAGCCTCTGACAAGCGCCTGACAAAAAATTCTCAAGGCTTACATTCAGGCCAGGGGGTTTAGGTTCCTCTCTTCTCTTAAAGTTTCCAGCATGAGGCAGAAATGAGCTATGAGAACTATGCAGTGAAGAAGGAAATGTTTTTAAAATGTGCATTGACAGTCCCAATATGAATGCCATAAAGTTAAATTTTGAAGTGAACACCTTCCATTTTATAATGATGCACTTCACCCCAGGCTTCGATCATCCGAAGGAATTATAGCCTAGCTATTGCAATCTATGACTGCCTCAGTATATAAGTAACACATTCATCATAGCATTCACAAAACTTTTGAATGCCCTGTGAAACAAAATGCGCTTTTAAAACCATTTGCTATTTGTGTGATGGCATATGTATTGCAAAATGAACTGCTAATAAACTTCAGTCAAGAAATTACAAAACCCTTTCATTTCTTACTATGTTATTTCCCTGCCTTGTAACACACACCTTGTACCTGTCAAGAGATGTTAATAATAAGATGTTAATATAGAAAGACTGTGAGATTTATTGTTAAGTTCTAAGAATTATTTCAAGGTGAAAAATAAAACATATATAAATACTACACACCCGCGCATGCATTAATCTCTTGATGTGGAAGAGCTTCAAAACAAAACAAATTGCCTGTTGGCATTTCCATTTACACAGAGTTTCAATAAATTGTTTTTGTTAAGAACATCGTTTCTCTCCCACTTAATCATTGTTTCTCTTAAACAATGTTTTCCTTCGCAAAATTCACTACTTTATTCCTCCAACTTTATGAATTTCACAGTCCCTGGGATTAAAGGGCTTTGTTGATTGCAGTGTTAAAACTCAGCTAAACTGATCACTATAAAAGAGGTCTAGAATGCAAGGCCATATTCTTCTGCCTACTGTATGCATAAAGCCAAGTATGTAATTAACATACCAATTATTTCAAAGTAAACTCAAAGCAATCCTATTCACCTGAAAACAAATTAGTAGGGGGGAAATGTGTTTATATTTTCAGACTGCCTGAAAATCACGTCACTCATGTTAAAATGCAAATGAATGCACAACTATGTTACATAAATCAAAGAGGAGCTTTCAGATTTGATTTGATTTTGTTCCTTAATCCTCTCCTGAAAAATCTTCTCCCCTCTTTTCCTGGGAATAGTACCCAACATCCAAAAGGTATAAATCCACACACACAGCAAAACAATGGACTCTGCTGGTATTTCGTGAACTGAGCTACCAGGGCGAAACAGAGAACATAGTGCTTTTTTGTAACAAGGTTCCATATTTGCAGCATGCATGAGCATTCACAGAGAAAATACCACCCCCTAATGTTGTATGCTGTGGTTGCAAGAGCCATTAAGAGAACAAACCCCATTCAAAGCTCATGAACACATTTCCACATCCAGATGTTGTGGGCTAGCATCCCAAGGCACATGCCAGGGCCTAGGGGTTCTGAAGAGCCCAGGGCTGACCTGACCCTGCCAACCCAATGACACCACCACCTGGTACTGGGTGACCCTGCCACCTTTACTGCCATCAGAAATTCAGCATGACACTGTCGCTGCTTGCTGCTGTCATGGCCACTCACTCACCTCATCCTGGCCCCAGGCCATGCTTCCCTCAGTGAGCAGCAGCCGTGCTATGGAATGGGAGCCAATGTAGGGGGAGTTGTTGCACTTCGTATAACATTGCTTTGCTTCTTTTACAATAATTTCTGTTTGAGCGGTACACAGTTAAAACAAAGAGTAAAATATAACAATTGCCAATCAGACAGCAGCCAAAATATCTCAGAGGGCCCAAAAGCCTGGTTAAGATGAAAGGTTAAAGGTGCCCTACCAAATACCTTGGTTCTTGAATGCCTTGGTACTCAAACATTTTGGCTCCCGAAAGCCAAAAACCCGGAAGTAAGTGTTTTTGAACGTTTTTCGGAAGCCGAACATCTGATGCGGTTGTCGGCTATTGTTTACGGGGCGCCTGCACCAATCAGAAGCTTGGAAGTCGAACAGACTTCTGGAATGGATTACATTTGAGAACCAAGGTACCACTGTATAAGGTGTGATGGAGACAGTGACGAAGCTGCATGCTCCGGCACCAGGAGTGGAGAGCAGGCAGGGGCGTGGCGAGCCACCCACGGGGGCATGGTGCACGTCCCGGGGGTACATGGTGCCCGGTGTGGTGGGAGGGTGTGCGGCACGTGTCCAGGGGGGGGGGCATTGGAGTGGATGGAGACACTGAAAATTCCTAGGGGCAGGAAAAGTTCCAGAAGCAGAAGGCCGCCACAGAAAAGGCTCTCTCTTGCATTGTCGGTTTACGAATACCTGAAAAGACAATGAAAAGAGCCTCTCTGGAAGATCACAAATCTCTAACATGATAGCTTGCCATCGTGGGAGGGTCAGGCTAAATATGGTTAAGACTGGACTGGCATTCTTTCTTGAGAGAATAAAGAACTCAAGCAGCATAATTTCTTTACTCGGACCAATGAAAGCTATCACTATGTTTGTGATTTATATTTTCAGTTTTGTGAGTTTAACTTTTTGTTTGTTGCTATGTTACTGTTGAATGGGCCCATATTTCCTGAGAATAAAGTATTTTGAGATGTTTCTCTGGTGTTTATCTTGCATCAGAACAGAAGGAATGGTGTGCCTTTCACCTCAATTACATGCATGCACTTCAAGCCTCTCTGACACTGTGTAAAGAACATTTTTGTTTTGTTGTTTTCTCTTCCTCTGGTAGATCAAATAATAGCCAGGTCCTCTCTTTTTCCCTTTTCCCTTTTCTTTTTTGGTCAGCCATATCTCTAATAGCTTCAAAAGTAGAATGCTGGGTTTATTTATTTTGAAAATGAAATCCATTTAGTTCACTTGAAGCAAGTTTGTTACCTTGCTGATAGTGTCACTGTTTATATAGCGCACCCCTATGCATGACTACTCAGTTGTAAGTCCCATTGAGTTCAATGGATGCTACTCCAATGCCTCAACCTGTTTTACTGTGGCCATTAATTGATTTTAAGTAAATAATTCTGGTTTTGCACATGTATGCATTGTAGCTGCATGTATAGTGAGTATTCAGAGCAGCAGGGAATGGTCAGAAGTTGAGCATAAGCACAGTTTAAAATGCCTGCTATGCCACCAGGGCCAGCCTCTGTCCCCCTCTTGGGTGTGGACGTGTTTACAAGCAATAGTGATGATATGCATTGCATTTACCCATTTCATTGATGTAACAACATAGAAATGTGTGTTACATGTTTGGGCTGACCCATAGCTTATAGTCTGACTAACTTGCTTGGGATGAGCACTTTGAATAGTTCAGTTCATATGATTATTGTTCTAGCCAAAGGTGATGATAAACTTGTATTAAGCAATAGTATTAATCAAATAATACAAAACATACATCCATAATACAGAAATCTGCAAAGACTTTGCCAAGTTCCTGAGCTTTAAAACATAGTTTCCGTTGTGCATCTCTGACAGTTCCAGTTCTAATGTTATTCTGCCTTTTTAAAATCCAATTTGCCAACATCCATGATGTGAGAGAGAGAACTGAGACACCAGCAAACTCAAATCCAGTTTGATCTCAGATTAAACCTCCAAACCTCTTCTCCAGGTGCTTTAGCAGTTTCAAGCGAGAAATAAGAGCCTTTACCTCATTACAGGAGCTGGTTGCTATTCATGCAGGTTTGTGAAATCCTTGTACACTGTTGGTATATGTGCTTGCTCAGATATTAGAGAAATAATTAACCCCATCAGAGGCAGGAATTGAAGCTGCATGTGATGATCTCATTTCATTTAAACCCCGGGACATGATTTACCAGAATTTGTCTTTTCTCTGTTCCACTACTGCTAGCCCCAATTTCTGGACATATTTCTTCCAATATCTGCATTTGGGCAAATATAATTAATCTTCCCTTCTTGTCTACTGGAGCATATTGGGATATTATTAGGACAGGTGTCAAAGGCAGGAGTCTTATGGCTTGGGAACTTCCTGCTTCTTCCTCTAAAGTTGCCACTTTCAGACCAACTAGGTACTCATATTTTAAATAAACAAACAGTAAAACTGTGATATATTTGTTTTTCAAATCCATAAGTCCAACAACATTTTTCATGAAAGCACAGTTAGAGTTATTTGAGGGTGGGTGTGTTTTTAAACCAATCAAGCAGTATACAAATTGTGTATTGTAAATCAATAAATAAAGGTTGCCAAACAATTCCACCTCTGGAAAAATGTAAGTCACCATCTGTTTCGCTTAGCATAGCCACAAATTTAAACCCAACGTTTCCATGTGTGTCCAGATTGTGATTTGAGTATCACTGTGAATTCGCTCTCCTTTTGCTGGCTCAACCTAAAAGTCCATACTTGTCGTAATGTCTCCCCCAGCATTTTCAAAGTTATAATTATAGCCATCTAGTATGCCTTTCAGAGTTTTCTCCACCATATGTTCCCACTTGCTCACTTTGTTCTACATCTGCTTATTTTATGCTGCATTATGTCTTCAGTATTACCTCCAAAAACAAATAGGTCTTGAGCCTTCAACAGTTATTTTCTGCAGCTGTGGAATTAGCTACTCAAAATTCAAACAACTGCAACTGTTCTTGTTTCTAATCTGGTTAAAAAAAACACACACCCCACCAAACCACATTTGTGATTGATGTGCGGCTTTAATACATCTTGGTCTACATAGGGTACAATCTGGGTTCATTAACAAAAGTGAAAGGTTTTCAAGTGACATCAGTTGGATACTGATTGCACCCACTGACTACAATTATGAAAGGTTTTATATAAGCCTGTCTTAAACATAGTAGTAATAATGTAAGTGGTCTTTGTCAGAATGGAAAATAAAAGTGTACCTGCATTTTCAATGAATCCTAAAATAGTTATTTTCTGACATTTAGATTACTGAAATGCACTCTCCACAGGGCTGCCTTTGAAATCTGTCCAGAAACTTGTTTGTTCAGAATAAGGCTGCAAGATTGATCTGGTCCCATTCAACTATCGTGTTATGCTAGTGCTTCATCTACACTGGTTTCAAGTCCATTTTAAATGCTGGTTTTGATCTTTGTGGTTCTTATTGGTTTGGTCCCAGGCCATAGGATTACCTATCTGCCTGTACCTAACAAAACTCTGAGATCAGTTTTGGAGACCGTTCTCTGGGTGTCCCTTCCAATGTTGTTTGCTGGACCTACTGGAGAAAAGTCCTTTTCAGTGGAATTGTCTCCCCAGAACGTCTCACCTGAGACCTTCTTTGTAGTCTTTCTGGCAGCAGGGGAATAACTTTTTATTTCTTTTTTATTTCCCATTTAATCTCATTCTCTACCCCCACCCCACCCTCTAATGTCAACATTCTTTTATGAAGCTTTCGATGTGCTGATTTTATACTCTGCTTCTGTGCTTTTTATGCTGCATAAATTTTATTGATTGGACTTGTACTTTATTGTTATTATTCAACTATGTCACATTCAGAGTAGATCCATTTATTTCAACAAGTTTACTCTTGAGGATGATTAATGCTGGATATAATCCAATGTAAACCACCAAAAGAGCATTGTTCTTAAGGAAATCAGCCCTGAGTGCTCACTGGAATCACAGATCCTGAAGCTGAGGCTCCAATACTTTGGCCACCTCATGAGAAGAGAAGACTCCCTGGGAAAGACCCTGATATTGGGAAAGATTGAGGGCATAAGGAGAAGGGGACGACAGAGGATGAGATGGCTGGATAGTGTTCTCAAAGCTACCAACATGAGTTTGACCAAACTGCGGGAGGCAGTGGAAGACAGAAGTGCCTGGCGTGCTCTGGTCCATGGGGTCACGAAGAGTCGGACACGACTAAACGACTAAACAACAACAATAAATATTAGGATGGATTCAGACTTTGGGATACTAGTTATAAGCTCTAAAAGGCTTTGGATCAATTTACTTGAAAGATCACCTCCATCAGTATCAACTAACTCAGGCCCTGATGGTAGTGCAGCCAATGGGTATGGTCTGAGTTGGGGGTGGCCCACATAATGACACCCCACATAATGGGGATGGCTTTCTCCATAATGGCACTCAGATTATGGTCCTTCCTTCCTGACAAAGTGTGTTTGTCACCCAGCATTTGGTACTTGAAGAGCAGCAGGTCTTTAGCAGCCTTGGAAATTGATGTTGGATATGGTGGAGCTGTTTTAAAATTTTGCAACATTGTTAACTCTGATGCCAGCCACCCTGGGCTCTTTAGGGAAGAAGGATGTGATAAAAATCCAATACATTATAAGTAATAATAATACAGTGGTAACTCGGTTTAGGAACTTAATCCATTCCGGAAGTCCATTCTTAAAACAGTTGTTAAACCGAGGCGCACTTTCTATAATGAGGCCTCCTGCCGCCGGTGCCCTTCCACTGTTCGGATTCCATTCTTAGACAGAGGTAAAGTTCTCAAACCAAGACACTATTTCCGGTTTTGCGGAGGTTGTAAACCAAATCATTCTTAAACCGGACTGTTCTTCAACTGAGGTACCACTGTACTTAGAGTAGTTCCACTGAGATCAACAGGACTTAAATTAGTCATGATTGATACCATCTCTTTGCTTTCTGTGGGCTTCTTCTCAAGTACAACCAGATCCGGCTCAAACTCGCTTTTAATAAAGCAAATAATTAATAAAAAGAAAAGTGCTGGAATATTTGAAGGCTAGCCATGTAAGCCATTGTCCCCTAAGTTCCACTGAGATGTCTTAAAGGCTAGTTTAAAAGTAATAATTCTCTGACTCAAGATATGCTATTTTTGTGTGTTTTTGTTTGTCCTGCCACCAGAACAACCCTTTGCAGCCCTGGCCAGCCTTTCTGCCAGCTGGACAAAGTAACTGACTGCAGACTGATTCATTGCAATTGGCAGTGATGTTTTCACAGAGATCATTATGTCTTCTTCAGCCCACCTTGTCTGCACAAGACATATTGTGGCACCTGGGAATTGTCAGATTGGGAGAACTACAAAAAGTTGTACATCACAACGAAAGCTGCAGTTCTCAAAAGTGTTTCTTGAGTGGCTTGTGCCCTCAAACAATCTGCAACATTCTGAAGACGTCAGGTTATTATTTTTAAAAAGGACGATAAAAAATCTGTACTACTTCAGCGCAATCCTGTTTTATTTCCCGGCTTGGATTAGGAACAATTGACAGGGAAAATGTAAAGCAAGTCCGGAGTTAGGCTTGAAAATAAAAACAAACCACATTTTCACATAAGCTCTGTGCTTCTTTATATTCTGGTTTCGGAGTTTCTTTCTTTGCTGTGCAGCAGAGATGCTTCCAAGCTTTTTATTCATCACAGTATTATCAGAGATCTACAGTGTTGCAGATAATCAGAACTGGAGTTGTGCTGGGTTCCACTGGCTGGAGAAAGCCATTGGCTGAATACCTCTTTGAGGACCACCTTTCTTTGAATGTACTTCTAACTCCCACAAGGCTTCAACATCAAACAGAAGGAAGCTTCTGATGTTCAAGGCAAGATGTATTGCATCCTAAGGGGCAATACCCGGCATTTAAAGTAGGAGGAACAAAAACACACATTTGGCTCATCCTGGTGCCAGTTGGTACTCAGGTTTGGATAAATATTATGATGTGCTGCCTTCAAAGACTGCAAATATTCAAAAAGTCATATCCTGGAAGGAAGCCTGATATTTGTCAAGATGGTGCGTTTTATTGTATTTTTATTGTGACAGCCTGCAGCTGGAACAATTAATAATAATCTAATCAATTTTTACTTTTATTTTTGAAGTCAGCATGAATGATAGATGGGATTATTTCTAGATCTTGTTTTTTAAAAATAATGTCTACAGTGCTTTGTAAACAAGCATTTTGGTTTCCCTGCAAATGTCCCAGTCCTCAAACACTCTGCACTTCAGTCGGGAGAAAGCTGCACTCGCAGAGCTCAGGCGATGCTGGATTTCGGCATCAATGTTGGTGTTGGCCCTTGTGGAAACATAACTGCCTAGGTAGGAGAAGTGATTAACATTTTCCAATGTTACACCACTGAGTTGGATTTGTGGCACCGCAGAGGGGTTATTTTGTACTTGTTGGTGCAGCACTTTGGTTTTTTTGGATGTTGAGTGATAGGCCAAGCTTTCGTAAGCTTCTGCAAAGATATTTAGGATGGTTTGGAGGTCATCCTCTGAGTGTGTGCACACTATGTTGTCATCAGCATACTGAAGCTCTATAACGGAAGTTACGGTAATCTTACTCTTTGCTTTCAGCCTGCTCAGATTGAAGAGCTTTCCATCTGTTCGATAAATGATTTCTACTCCGGTGGGGAGTTTCTCTTCGACAAAGTGTAGGATCATGGTAATGAAAATAATGAATAGAGTTGGGGCAATAACACAACCCTGTTTAACACCTGATCCCACTGTGAATTGTTTTTATATATGCTAGTAGCCACCCAGTAAGATGTGTGGGGTCTAAATAGTAAAATTATCATAAGGGAATGGGACGTCCCTATTTTCATTGGAGAAATGTTGTAGGGTATGTCACTAGTTGAATCCAGTTCCTCACCCCTGGCTTAATTGAAACAACAGAATATGTCCCATGTATATAATGCATACCCAAGGTGTTGCCTTCCATGTTAGCAAGATTAAATCATTGTACTACCACTTGATAAAAAAGTTGTAGCCTGCCTGGTGCTTGATAGTTCCATAGCCTTTGATGACACAAGCTAAGTTTATTGGATCTCTGGGATAAAATGGCTGTTATAACATGGCAGTTGGGCTATGTTTAGCCAAATGGGTCACAGATTAAGACAATTCCTGGTTTAACAGCATCCTGTGCAAAGTGACTTTCTCCATGAATGAGTCCTAGTGGGCTTATTCTGCTAAGGTGGTAGCACTTCAAGCAGCAAGCAGCTGCAAATCCTATTAATGTTGTAACTAATGTCCTCATAGTACTTAAACAATAGTCTAAGAATATAGTTGCCCTGTTCCATCCAAAGTGATTAGTAATCATGGATTTGCAAAAACTTCAGTGGGACTATAATTTTAATAGAAAGTGACAGAGTAGGTAATACCTAGTTCCAAAGACAAATTAATTGGAATATTTCAGCTCTTTTACCTCTTACAATTTTTGTCAGTTACACAATATTGTAATAAAAGTTGGGAAGAAGCCATTAATATTATGAAAATGAATTTGGAACAAAGAATTGCCCCTTTTTTTGTAATAGAGCCTTAAGAGCCTTAAGTCAGGAGGAAGACACCATTTCATACGCCCCAATAACTAGAAGAGATTGTAGGATCTGTGTTTTCTCTCAGTATAGTCAGATTGGCCTTACACACTTTCTGGAATTCTTACATAGAAGTTTTCATAAACCATAAAGAAGTATTTTTTACTAGAAATAATCTCACCCAATCCAACTTTTATTTTGATGTATGAAAGTTTCAACAGATTTGATTTCATTCTACCCACAGTATTTTATTTGCTTATTTGAAAGCTTGAGTCTTTATACCACTAAAGCCTCAACTGCTGAATTCTCAAATGCAACAGTTTGAACCAGGATTATAGTTTATTGGCTGCCTGTTGAGCGATGTTCAGATTTTTAAACAACATGTTAAAATATTGCTACCAGCAGAGTGACATACAATCAAATGAATCCTGCTTTCTTTCTTCTCATTTTAACTCACAGACATTTATCAAGTTCTAACATGAAATTTGACAGTTAAAGCTTATTAGTATGTCTAAAATAGATTTTCCTGTTGACACAATCATTTCATTCCTCTTTCTCATAAACATATAATGCTAAACAATATCAAAATATTTTAGAAGTGAGATTATAGGGTGTATGTGGAACTCAGCTCCCCCTCCTGCAGCCCCCTGCACACTTCAGAATCTGATCCAGAGGTCTGCAAGGGGCTGGAAGGAGCAAAGAGAAACTGCAAGTCCAGTTGAATGAGTGGCTGTTCATTGCACAAAGAAAAAGACAGCACTAAATGTCATCCATCAACACTGGAAATACAATTCAAACTCCAAGATTTGGGAGGAGGTGAGTATTAAAAGCAATCCTACATACCTGGGTGAATTTCCAGGAAAAGTACATTAATCATGTCTTTTGTGATCATCTCATCTTGTTAATGAGTGGTTTCAGCTGTTGGCACATCCCAGCTGAACTCCCGATATGGTATGAAAATGCATCACAGTTCCAAGTCAGATTTTCTACTTTAAAAGTTAATGCCTTAGTCCAGCAAGCAAGCTTTGTTGCCAAACCGTTAACTACATGCATAGCTTGTACATGCAATAGTACCAATCAGGAGTTTATAAGAGGGTGGTCGCTGGCAGTCATTTCCTGTAAAAAAAGGTAAAGGACCCCTGACAGTTAAGTCCAGTTGCGAACGACTCTGAGGTTGCGGCGCTCATCTCACTTTACTGGCTGAGGGAGCTGACATTTGTCCACAGACAGTTTTTCCGGGTCATGTGGCCAGCATGACTAAGCCACTTCTGGTGAAATCAGAGCAGCCCACGGAAACGCCCTTTACCTTTCTGGCAGAGCGGTACCTATTTATCTATATGCACTTTGACGTGCTTTTGAACTGCTAGGTTGGCAGGAGCTGGGACTGAGCAATGGGAGCTCACCCCATAGCGGGGATTTGAACTGCGACCTTCCGATCGGCAAGCCCTAAGCTCAGTGGTTTAGACCACAGTGCCACCTGTGTCCCTTGTCATTTCCTGTAGGAAAGAAGAAGAAGAAGAGTTTGGATTTGATATCCCGCCTTTCACTCCCTTTAAGGAGTCTCAAAGCGGCTAACATTCTCCTTTCCCTTCCTCCCCCACAACAAACACTCTGTGAGGTGAGTGGGGCTGAGAGACTTCAGAGAAGTGTGACTGGCCCAAGGTCACCCAGCAGCTGCATGTGGAGGAGTGGAGACGCGAACCCGGTAACCCCCAGATTACGAGACTACCGCTCTTAACCACTACACCACACTGGCTCTCAAGCACAATTGTGGATGATCTGACCAGGCTATGTTAATGAAGCCAAGGCTAATGCAGCATGGTTAGGAGATGGTTCCCTCAATCTCGCAAGGTGGGTGCTAGAAGTACAGCCGTACCTCGGGTTACATATGCTTCAGGTTACATACGCTTCAGGTTACAGATTCCGCTAACCCAGAAATAGTGCTTCAGGTTAAGAACTTTGCTTCAGGATGAGAACAGAAATCGTGCTCTGGCGGCACGGCAGCAGCAGCAGGAGGAAGCCCCATTAGCTAAAGTGGTGCTTCAGGTTAAGAACAGTTTCAGGTTAAGTACGGACCTCCGGAACGAATTAAGTACTTAACCCGAGGTACCACTGTATTTGCGACTGGAATTCAAAATACCACCAGCTTGTCCTGCCTGTATATTGTCAGACTTCAGAAGTTGAAGTTAACAACAAGATTCCGTTTTAGTGATTAACATTTCTGTGAATACTTTTTCTTCCTTGGTTTGTATTCAAATGTACTGAAACTCATCCCATGTTGTCCTATTTTCTATTCAGGTCCTGATTATGTCAACTCTCCACCCCTGCCAAGTTTCAGGAAAGACTTGGCTTGGTAAACAGTTTCCTGTTGAAGCCATCAGTTTCCTGTTGCCATCAGAATGACAATGTGGAAATTAGCGAGTGTGCCCTTTTGCAGGTAGATCTGCAGTTGTGTTCAGGATCCGACAATCTTTTAAACAGAATGTACAATCAAAGCAATGGGGTTATGAGCTATTTCAATTTTTAAAAAGGAAACATTAATAATGTCAGTTGCAAATTATGTGCTTACAACATGTGATGTTTATACTTTTGGTATATGTTCACTCCCTCCAACATTTAGAACACCTCCAATCCAGCTCTATATGAGGTCAGGAATTCTCTTGCTGTATCCATATTGTAATCAGCACCATATTCAATGCAAGTTAATTGCAAATGAGCTTGGTGGAGAAACACTTTGTAATTTTCTTTGGTGTGAATCACAGGTATTTGTCTGCATTTGCTCAGCATCACCAGCTTCTAACCTCCACAATTTGTAAGGAGATTTTTCCCTCCATGGGATGGAATATTTTAAAATGTTATCTAGAATAGGTCCCTACCATAAAGTGCTGGCTGGAAAAGAATGCAGGAAAGGGACCTAAATTTAAGGGGAAATATGAACAAATTCAACCACATGCTTGTACATCACAACTTATACAACAGCAGGAAGATGTTGCACATAGTAAATAAATGGTGATGTACATAATAAACATCCACTAGCCTTTTCCACTTGTTAGCCCTATGCCGTGGCAGACCTTGAGGTCTCAAATTTTAGTGGCACCCTGTGTGGTACCAAAATTCAGCACCCCCACCTCTTGCCTTCCATTCTGCGTCATTGTTGTGGTGCCCCTTGCCAGTCATACTCCCTTAAAGCCATCTCTGTCCTATGTATGGAGAGCTACTAACACATGGGAGAGGGCTGTGCTTTCTAGCTCCATCCCTAACACTGTAAGCCTGCCACTTCCATGTATTATGCAATGATCTAAAGTGGGAGTGGGCTGTACTTGCATAAACTTCTCCACACTATAGAGAACCCTGTGTGATGGGGGCTTTCAAGCACATAAAAGAGCCTATACAGCTACAAGAACCTCCTTCTTTAACTCTTTGCTTAATGCAGAGAGCTCAGAGGGGCTAGACTGACAGACCCTCCAAGTGTTCCTATTTTCCAGGAACTTCCTTGATTTACAGAAGCCATCCTGGTTTCTGATTTGATCCCAGAATGTCCCACTTTTATTTAGGATGTCCCTATTTTCACTGGAGAAATGTTGAGGGGTATGGAGTTATCTGACTCGCAAGCTTTTTTTTAATGTTTAATGTTTTATTATGTTTTTATATGTGGTGAAAGCTGCCCAGAGTGGCTGGGGCAAGCCAGTGTGATGTATGGGGTTGTAAATAGTAAAAGTATCCTTATGGAATGGGATGTCCCTATTTTCATCGGTGAAATGTTGGAGGGTATGGATTTATGTAGGTGTGTAGGCATAGCCAGAAGGCACACTGCTACTTCTTATGTTAACCCATATTGCAAAGAGGACTGTTGCCAGACAAATTGGTTATTACATCTTATAACTTCTGGAAATTGGAAAGAACATATTATCAATGAGGAGGGAACATGTTGTCATGATCCCTCAGACCCTAGGGCCTCACAGGATATGGAGGAAGACTCAGACGTGAAGGTGATTCAGGATTCAATCCCTGAGGGGACCTTAGTGCTCTTCCAGGCAAAACCTTCCCCTCAAACTCAGAGGATTAGCCCCCAGCTAAACAGCCTTTTTATCAGCTTTGCAGTTTAAAAATACAAAAGCTCCACAAAGTTGTCCCTTGTCCAATTTTGTAAATGTCATGTTAAGTAGGATCGCAGAAAGACAATATTGTTTCTAATTACAGTAATCAATGCTACTTCTTTGGGGGGGGGTTGTGCAGTTAGCTGGTAATTATGTGTTTTACCCTTTCACTCTTTTAATTTCTGGTTATTCTTTGTAAATTAATTTTGAAAGTAATAAAAAGAAGAAGAAAGAAAAGAAAACCAGGCAAGATTCCTATAAAGAGTATGACCAGCTTTTTTCAGAGGGCAGGGTCTACTACAGAATAGGCTTTGTTGGTTTTTATAAGGCCTCGGATGACCCCAACTGCTCGCTGTAATGACAACATTTCCCCATGCTGTTTAAGTAGGGAAGAAATTCTTCCCAAGCCAGGGTCACAGGAAGCTCTCTGAATTGCTCATCTCGTTACCAGAACTTGTACACTCTGATTATACTTTATATGACTAAACCTATTGAGACGGCTACAGAGTTGAGCAAGTAACTATAGGGATTATACCTGAGGAGATGCTAGCTGCTAAGTTTCCCCTGAAGTAAGCATTGGACCTTTGCAAAACAGGATACCTGTACTGTCAAGACTTGGTGCTATGAGCAAAACAATACAAAACAAAGCCCCAGACAGGTTCAGTTTTATTATTAAATTTTAAATCCACACAGTAAGATATTCCAATGCACACACTGGGTTCCTGATTAAAGCATGACTCTTGGAATAAAGGTAAAGAATATGTTAATTTGTTTTAATATTAAAGTACATGTTTCCTGCATATTCAATTTCTTCCTCAGCAAAAGTCTGAAGACGGAGGGAAGAATATACTTCCTTTGATCTGTGATGTGTTGAAAATATTGCTGCTGTTTATGACATAATTTTGCACGTACTTGCAAGTATCATTCACTATGAAGAAGACCCCTGTTGGATTAGATGAAAAGCCTCCCCAGTCCAGTATTGTGTTTCCCACAATAGCCAGCTAGGTGTCTACGGAAGCCCACAAACAGGGCATGTGGGCAAAAATCCTCTTACACTGTTGTTCCCAAGTGACTGCTACTCAGAGAAATGGTGCTCTTGTTATACCAGATATAGTGCAGAAGCATCGTGACTAGTTGATAGTCTTATCCTTCATGAATTTGTCTATAAAATAGATTCTAAAAGTGGAGCATTGGAGTGGAGCATGCTACTTCCCCAACAGAAGCATTACCAAAGCACATATTGCCAACTAGGACAATTCAGTCATAACAGCAGAATACAACCAACAGAGTCATCTGCAAACTAAGAGCATCCATGTCACATGGGTAGAACATTACTACTGAGGTTCAGCAGCCATGCATCCAGGAACCCTCCTCTTCCTCCCAACACATCAAGTAGCAACTCTTTGTTTTAGCAGGGCCCATGTTGTAAGTTCTCCTAAGTGCTGTATTTATATTAGAAGCATGGGATATAAGTATTAGAGGATAGATGATAGATAGATAGATAGATAGATAGATAGATAGATAGATGATAGATATAGATAGATAATAGATAGATATAGACCAGGCATGTCCAAAGTCCGTTTCAGGGGCCTAATTTGGCTCACCAAATTTAATCTGGCCCCCGTGTATGTCCTTGGGTAAAATCCTTTTAAAAAAGCTCAGCAACTAAAAAAGCTCAACAACTTTGGGGGAAAATTGTAAAAAAGCTCAACAACTTCAGTTGGCCTTCACGCATGTTCACTTCATCAAATCTGGCCCTCTTTGCAAAAAGTTTGGGCACCCCTGATATAGACTATTGTGCTCAGATGCCCAGGACACTGAAAAACAATAATCTATATTCAGGCTTAAGCTTAATAGAGGACATTTTATAGTTCCTTCCCTGCAGAGATCCACAATCAGACTGTCTTCCTTCCTTCCAGAATCCCCCTTGCCCTGACAGTGACATATATGTCTTGGAGTAGACTAGTAGTACAGTGGTACCTCTGGTTAATAACTTTATTCGTTCTGCAGTCCGTTCTTAACCTGAAGTTACCACTTTAGCTAATAGGGCCTCCTCCTGCCGCCACACTGCCAATGCGTGATTTCTGTTCTCATTCTGAAGCAAAGTTCTTAACCCCAGGTACTATTTCTGGGTTAGCGGAGTCTGTAACCTGAAGCGTCTGTAACCCAAGGTACCACTGTAGAAGGCATTTCCAAAGCAGTAACCATGAAGGCATGTTGCAGCAATATCAACTAAATCAGCCCTAAGTTGCAGATATATCAGTAAAGGGTTGAGGAGAAAGGTGTAAGTGATGAGGTGAGAAGAAAATGAAATGCAAAAAGTATAGTGACAAATCCAAGTGAGCTAGAATGTATACAAGGTTAACATGGTAACCCTTTCTAAGAGCAACTGAGGGTTGTACTTCATGCATCTGATGAAGCGGACTCTTGTCACTAAAAACTTATACCACAACAAATGTGTTAGCCTTCAATGTGCCACCAGTCTGTCTGCCAATTTCCAGGGCATCCTGAAATTCTGGCCTGGATCAAAGAAAGGATCAGCTACAAACATTATATGCACATATCATATGACCAGAGAAAACATGTTTTGTAACCGATGGGCTCCAAACACAATCAAATGCAAGGGTACCAACTGGCCTGTGACACTTCTATGCGAAGCTCAAATGTACAAGGTAAGAACAGGGTATATTTTTACTTTCTAGCTACACTGTGTTAATTTAACACCTCTGGAAGATAGAAACCCAATTTAATGCGTAAGCTTTCCTTTGAAAACTTTATTGAATGGTGGTGACCTTCAGATCATCAGCAGGGTATCCCTGGGAGAGTGAAACAATCTCCCACTCATTTCTGAATGCTGACTTTTTAAGTATCAGTTTTGTCCATTTAGTCCCTGTGTTTTTCCTTTGTGGGCAGCAGATGGTGGGCATTATTGGCAGGTGATGACATACACCGCACTAGAGGATGAACAGAGCCAAGCTTGAACATGATGGGGTGGGGGAGCCATGTGTGTTTAATGTCAGACAGATCTGTATATAAAGAGCGGCAGGATCCAACTTCTATACCAGGTACAAACAGCTGAAAGAAGCTGAACGCTCACATCTCCTCTACCTTACCTCCTGGTAGACCATAATTGCAGGGAACATTCTCATTGCCAGGCTTACTTATACTATGAAGTATAAGGGGAAGGGAGATGGGCTAGGATAAAAGTGTCTGAAGTGATGGAGTACAGACAAACAAAGTGAAGAGGAAGGGAAAGTTAATCTTCCTTCTCTAATATGATCCCTTTGATGTAAAAAGTAGTCCTTAATTTTCTGTTTTATACATAAATGGACCAGGAAGCAAATATGGCCACCACCCTTGGTTCTGATGGCATAACTGATATTAGGTTCAGTGTTATGTGTTGCCTGCATAGACAAAAGGATGGAATTGACACCTTATAGTTTGTTACAGGGCTTAGTCCCGGGGCTTGTCTACCACTGCAGAGATCAGTGTTACTGAGTAGTGTCAGAGAATTCCAACCAAAACAGAAATGGGTGAAGAAATCGCCACTGTTTGTCTATTCACTTGTCTGGGCGAGATCAGCTTCATGCAAATGCAAGCAGCAACTGCTGACACTGAATTTCAAAGCAGTGAATATCTGTAACAATTTAATGCAGCATCCAACTTACATTTCTTAGATGCAAGTTCCAGTGAACCCTGTGAAACTCACTCCTGTGTAAACATGCATAGAGTTACTCTGCAAATCTCATACATAAGATAGGCTTTTGACTCTGTGTTTGCTTGAGGCAGTTTGTGTTTTGCTTTCTCCAGGGTTACCACTGTTTCTTACAGCAAAAGCTCCTTCCAGGGGCATGCAACACCATCTGGAAAAGTCTGTCTCCCCAGCTCCTGAAACCGAGAACCTGGGTCATATTATACCTTTATCTTTTCAGGATTCAGCTTCAGTTTTTTGGCCCACATCTACTCTACCACTGCCTCCAGACACTGTTCTAACACTTTGACTGCCTCTCCTGATTCAGATGAAACAGAGAGGCAGGGCTAGGTGCCTCACTCCAAATCTGTTGATGACAACTCCCAGCATCTTCATTGATTGTTAAATAGCACAGGGGACAAGATGAGGACAACTCCCACAACACCAATAAATAGATAGGAGCAGTATCTTATATTCCCACCTCCCTGAGTGGATCCAGGAGGAGACCATGGTTAACAATACCAAAAGCCACCAAGAGATCAAGGAGGGTGAGCAGGGCCCACCCTGCCATCTCTGTTCTTCCAAGCCTGCTTGAAGCTGAACCGCCAACCACCCTGTCAGGAGTGTGTGCAGGAGCCAGGCCCTGTGACCAGTAGGGCTTTGCAGGACTGGGGCCTTCCTAAGTTTGTTCTGGAGAGGCAAGGCGCAGCCACACAGGTGAGGCTACTTGGTAACTCACTGCACGTGGTGGCAAGAGCCAGGAAGGTATATAAGGTCAGCATTTCCCTTTGGCTCTTTGCCACAGCAACATGTTTGCTGCCTTGCTGCATTTGGCTTCTTGCTTCCTGATCCTTGGACCTTGGCTTCCTGACTCCCTGCTTCTCGACCCTCAGACCCTTGATTTTGTGACTCCTTGCTTCTCAACCCTCAGCTTTGTGACTCCTTGCTTCCTGACCCTCAGACCCCTGTCTTCTGGACTCTTGTTCCTGCTCCCACCTCGCCATCTTGCCCCCAGTCCCGACGTCCTCAGCCAGGACTTCGATCGCCCGTAGACCGGACCGTGACACACCCTTTCAAGCACCTAGTCCAAAAATGAGACATTAAATGCTGAGCAAGAGTTACTTCTGGGTACAATGAGGTCTTCTTAAGGAGGGGATGCAGTCCAACAACACCTAGAAGGCACCACATTGGCAATTTCCAAGTACCATATGAATCTGCTCCTTTGCTCTGATAGCCTGGAATGGCAGTTTTAAAGAACAGCTAATATATATCCTTCATGTGTGACTGTTGATAAAAATGGAATAAATGCCAGTGTGTCAGCCTTGGTTATAAACAATGGGACATGCAACATGCTTTGGATAGAAACGAGAAGTGGGCTGGGGATGGGAATGAGGGGCTTTGGTATAAGATAGACATTACCATCCATTTTGCAGCTGTGCTTTGATGTCCAGAAAGTCAACCTGTCTAGATTCATACTCACAGGTAATGTGACAGGTATGCTTCCTGTATTCTTTGATTTTAGCGTCCCTGCATGCTACTGGGCCCTTAAAGCCGCCTTTCCTCCCCCCACCCCCACCCTGCTTGCTTTATATGCACTTGGCACATTTGCAAAAGAAATGTTTCCTATTGAGAACTGAGGTTTTCTCTCCCCCCCACCCCAATCTGGAAATGCTGATGCAGCACAGTAAAGGACAGGCAACAGTAACAAAGGTGATAAAGTAGTTATTACTATGCTGAAACATGGTTGGTAGATTAATTTACATGGTCCTGCGCGTAGCCAGATAAAAAGGCCCCATTGATTTCCTGCTGACCCCCTTTCCCAAGTTAATGAATGAAATCTACTTGTGTCAGGAGGCAGGCCTATGCCCAAAAAAGATCTGTTATTTGCATCAGCATTCTGGGGAAGATGCCGATAAGCAAGACAAACACAAGGATTTTAGGGAAGTTCTGTCATAATTGCCCAGCATACCAATTTGGAGCACACACACACACTATTAAATCTCTGCTGCTAGCACTGCATGCTAATGGCTGGCTTGAGCAGTTATCCTTTCTTTGCATTACTTAGCCTGCCTGTTCCTACTCGACTGCATCAGAAGGATCTTCATTCTGTCGACTACTCCAAGGAACTGCTGTTCAAAAGTAGCTGAATCCCCTAGTGTGCCAAAGCCAAGACAACAGGGGCAGAAAACACTAAGGCTTTATCAACTTTTTGGTCAGATTCCAGCAGCTTCCTCGGAATGGGTGGCAAACTGCAAGATTCCCAAGGGAGTTAAATTTTCAAGGAAGCAATGCCAACATTTGGCACATGCTGGATAGATTTGTTTTAGGATAATTATAAGGTGAGTAAAATGCACTTCCTTCTCCCAGGTTGGTATGGACTTCAGGATTTGCTTTTAAGAGTTTTATTTCCCCATTTCATACTGCAGAGAAACAGCCCCCCCCCAATGTGGGAAACTGTCCTTGGTGTCCTAAACTGTTGAATGAAAATAACTCAGTAATGGAATTTGGTCTTTGTCAGTTACCCATTTATGTTCTCAATAAACCCAAAATCACCAGTCCCAATAACCTGGCAATGGACTCAGCAGGTTGCTGTGACCAAATAAGTCATTGTGTTTTAAGTAGGTGAGGGGAAGGTGTAGCTTGTATTATGGCTTTATAAAGAGGACATTGTGGGCCAGTGCTTTTCCTAGCTATTTTGCTGCTGAGCTTTCTTCCCCTTCTATCTCGCTGTTTTCAATTCCCCTCACTCTGAAAGATAAAACCATTACCTGCATTAACTGCAAGTTACAACTTGATTTTCTGCTTTTCTCAGAAACAAGTCTTACTGAGTTCAGGAGGGCTTGCTGCTTAGTAAGGGTGCCTAGGATTGAAAGTGGTATCTCCAATAAGATAATTTTTAAGATTTCTTGTGAGCTAGAGTTATGCCCCACAAACAAAATCTATTGCTTTCCATATTTTAATAAACCCAATTTCTCTTTCATCCTGTTTTTAAAGTTTTATACTTTTAATTTTGCATTTCTGATATGATCTTCCATTTCTATCTCATGCTTTCTATTATCTATCTTATGCATGACTCTCATTTCTTGTGTTCTTCCTCAAATAAATTCATTTATATGGGGTTGCTATTCACCAAAAGTATTCCTGTCAATAAACACTTCCTTGAGACTGTGCTCCCTTTTCTTCTTCTGATACAAGGATTATCTATACTCCAACCCTCAAGAGGGGGAGAGAAGGAAGCACCATTAATCTCATGTGATCTCCTGCTTAAATTATAACATTTTAAGTGCAGCAGCAGTGAAATGAGTTGCTACTTCAGATATCTTGTGAAAACATAATCTCAGCAATAATACTCCTTTTGGGGAAAGAGAGAGAGAGAGATTATTCAGAAATACTTGATGTGCTTGATTCTATTTGACTCTACCACAGATTGTACCAATATTTTTTTGTAAACGTGAATAAGGTGGTTTTCTCTGCATGCAAAACATTGCTAATGAACTTATTTATCTATAAGGTCCATACATCACATTTTCAAGTATCCAGCTCAAAAACGCCATGCAGGTTTGTTTTGTTTTAAGCACCCAGGTTGGGCAGTATCCGTATACCGTTCAATTGCACCTCTTCAATGAACTGTAGTAGTGCTAGCCCAATTTCTTACATTGTCGTCCTTTTTGCTTAGTGCAAAGTTATTATTAAATAATTAGTACATTTATATTCCAACCTTCCTCCCAAAGGAGCCTACAGAGGTAAACAACAATGCAGAAAACAATACCATTGACAATAAGCAAACAAATACTTTATGAATGTCTAAAACATGGGTAGGCAAACCAAGGCCTGGGGGCTGGATCTGGCCCAATCACCTTCTAAATCCGGCCCACAGACAGTCCGGGAATCAGTGTGTTTTTACATGAGTAGAATGTGTCCTTTTATTTAAAATGCATCTCTGGGTTATTTGTGGGGCCTGCCTGGTGTTTTTACATGAGTAGAATATGTGCTTTTATTTTAAAATGCATCTCTGGGGTATTTGTGGGACATAGGAATTCGTTCATTTATTTTTTTCAAAATATAGTCCGGCCCCCCACAAGGTCTGAGGGACAGTGGACTAGACCCCTACTGAAAAAGTTTGCTGACATTATGAACATCTAAAAACATATCCTCTCAGCTAAGAATTTCAAGGTTGCCAGGAACAGTGTATTTCTGGCTTCAAATGCTTGGCTAAACAGCAGAGGCATAGGAAAGGGGGGTGCGGGGGTGCGGTCCATCCCGGGTGTCATGACTGAGGGGGTGACAAAATGGCAGGCGAGTGGGCGGCACACCTCGCACCTGGCGGCAGCAGCTCTTCTCCCCCAGTGGCAGAGAGCCGCCCCCCTCAGCCGTGGCAAGGCGCACCTGGCTACAGCAACTCCGTTGCCGGGTCATGTCTGACCCAGATGTGGAGGACAGGAGAAGAGTGAGCAGCAGCTTCCCTGCCCCTCTCCTACCCTGAACTGTGGCACGTGGGAAGGCACGCCTCACGCCAGCACGCTCTGCCCCCCTCAGGAACGCGTCCGCCCTGGGCAGTGCAGGCATATGCTGTGCCACTGCTGAACTGCAATGCTTAAAATTCCTCCTCAGTGTTACTAATGAGGGAGACAGATGCACCTCACCAGGGAGGGCGTTCCACAAAGCAGGAACCATCACTGAGAAGGTCCTGTTGCAGTGGTGAACACCAACAGGGCAGCACCCAGCACTGGGGGGCCCTGCCAATTGTAGGGCCCAAGATGGTTGACGCTGAGGGAAGCACTATTTTAGGTGCAAGTTGGGATAGCGCAGCAATTTTGGTGGGCACATGGAACAGGGTAAATGTTTCATTTCCTCACAATGCTACCAGCTAGAAATAAAAATGTGGTATTAGACTTATGGCAAAACTCTGATATATAGTTTTTTAATAACTGTTTGGTATTAATTTTATTTGTTTATATTTGTCATGAGTCAACATTTTAGAAACAATTTTTTTTTAATGGGCAAACCAGTCTTCTCCCCACCTCCAAATCACTGGAGAGCTGTAGCGATTTAACAGGACTAAGCACAACGTACATTCATTTCATTTGCTATGAATAACGTTTTGTCAATGAAACCAAATGTTAAACTGAGAAGAAATGCACCATATGGGTGCCAAAACTGCAGCAATTCGAGATCAATCAATATTATGCTGGGTAAAATGTTTTTTCAGCTATCTTTGATCTAAGAACAATATGTTGCTAGCTCTTCCTCTCATCTCTGCAGGATCTTTATACTCCTAGCTTTCTTATCATTGTGTTCTTGCTCTAAAAAAACAGAAAAAAGACATTCATAAAGAACACTAGTTACCATCCTGGTAAACTTTGCTTACTTTACTACTTTGCCATTAGGAAACTGCCCAAAATGAATTTAGGAAAATTCATTAGGAATTCATTCATTAGGAAAGTGAACAAAAGGGAGGAAGAAGAGAAGAGGGAAGAACATTTGACAACAGAACTTTAGGAGTGGTTCCTATGTTTGATATTTTGCTTAGTAATTTATAAAGTCAGAAATATAACTTATTTATTTATTATTAGTACTTATAGCTCTCCCTTCACCAAACGTTCCCAGAGTGGGTTACAAAAATAGAATGATTAAAATAAGTAGAATGTGCAATTAAAATAATTGAAAATTAAAAAATTAAACAATATCCAGCATTAGAAGAATGAAACAGCAGCACAGACAACAGTTCACAGCAACAATGTAGGAGGAAAGATAAGCAGGTTCTTTTATAAATAAAAACTACACATTACAGACTTTGCATGTCCATAAGTATAATTTGAAAAAAAATATTTGGGGGATTTGGCTAACACCCACATCATCTATCAACACTCACTGAGTGACCTTAAGGCTTTATTTTGTTGATGTGGGCATTAGCCCGTTTCATTTCAATGTTTCTGCATCTCCAAATCATACGATTTGAATTAGTTAATGAGAAAATAGCTGGATAGTGTTGTTGACTTTGAGTGTCATCCAACTTTAGTTTGATAATTTATAATTAATAGTTGCAGTATCCAACTTGTCTGGATTATTGTGCACAGTACACTGTGCAATTTCTACCAAGTCAAAGAAAATATCACCTAATAGAGACTGGATAATTGGTATAGTAGCTGAATAATGAATGCACAGTGGGTCAATCTCTGAGCTCTTGCGGTTCAGTGGACATAATCTTGGAAACTTGGTTTTACTCTGCGGCCTTGGGCAAGACACTTTCCTTTGGTTCTCTTAACTGTAAAACAGAAATAAAGCTCAGAAGGCTGTTAGGAGGTGATAAGAAAATGTGACTATCTGCCCGGAGCCTCAGGCTATGTACGAAAAATCTAGATAAATAATAATATAGTTGACTTCTGACATTATCCAAACCAAGTTGGATAAGAAATTCAACTGAAATGTCATGTAAGCGGAGCTGGATAAATTGGAATATTTACTTGTCTCTGGATGTTAACTGAATTACCATGTTATGGTTTGGAAATTTTCTTGAGTTGCCCATGAACGGAAGGGTTCTCTCTAGAACTATTTCACTGATTCCTCCTCTTCTGGAGGGCAGAAAAACATCCTGGGCAGATTTTCTGGAGGAAGGCAGGGACAGCAAGGAGGTGGGAGACATTCACAAACGTCACTTTCCCCTGTTCTGCCAGTGGAAACATCCTCTGAGCCAAACTTTGCTTGGAGACGCCTGTCAGGACATAGTATGGATCCAAGCCAATGTTTATGGCATGTCTCTATTGTGCAAGGTGCTACTAGAATTATTTTGGAGAACAGTAAAAAAAAGGTAGATGATGTGTATGCCATTCAGTCACTACCTACAATATAGGTAAAGGTAAAGGTACCCCTGACCGTTCGGTCCAGTTGCAGATGACTCTGGGGTTGCGCGCTCATCTCGTGCTATAGGCCAAGGAGCCGGCTTTTGTCCGCAGACAGCTTCTGGATCATGTGACCAGCATGACTAAGCCGCTTCTGGCGAACCAGAGCAGCACACAGAAACGCTGTTTACCTTCCTGCCGGAGTGGTACCTATTTATCTACTTGCACTTTGGTGTGCTTTCAAACTGCTAGGTGGGCAGGAGCTGGGACCGATCAACGGGAGCTCACCCCGTCGCAGGGATTTAAACCGCCGACCTTCTGATCGGCAAGCCCTAGGCTCTGTGGTTTAGACCACAGCACCACCTGCATCCCTACCTACAATACAGACATGTAATATAGCCCAAACTACACATGCAATTTAATACTGCAAGATATAGTGCATTGCTTGATGAAGATGTCAACTCAGTATGCAGCTCACAATTCAGATTGTTGTAAAAGTTGTGCAGGTACCTTGCTAGTGAAACACACTGTGTACATAAACCAAATAATTATCTTCTTTGAAGTTTTGAGAAAGAGCAGGAAAGTTGGCTTTGAATACTTTACCTTTTATGTTCAAATACACTGAATCTATATTCCAATCCTCATTTCATTTCATCCTTGAATTTCTGGGATATAGGACTTGGCACAGAATTTAATAGACAAGACTGTAGTAGCGTTCTAAGGTGTTCTGCTCATCAATATTTCCCATTGCTCCTAGTAGATATTTGATTTTAAAATGTCAGCACAGCATTTCATTAATCAGCTACCAATTGAAAATTTTAGCCAACTTTTTTATTGATACATAATTCATCATTTATGGATTATTCAATTGTCTATTGTGTCAGATAACGGCAAACCCTGTAATCTGCTGGGATTAAACAACTATTGAACAACATTTTCTCATTACTAAACTGCTTTATACACTCTCATTTTTCAGGGGTTGAGGAGGAAATCCTGTTTTAGTTTAGACTGCAGTTCTATGTACAATGTAGGTGGGTATACAAGACTGCAGCTTTAGCTGCTGCTATGTAAATTTAATGAATTTTTGAAACACCATCTTCTTCATATTTTAACAGCTGAAGAAAGCAGCCATTGCACAAGACACTTCAGCAGCAGTAGTCTCACACACAAGCTCATTTCTACATACTGCAAGTAATATGATATATCTGCATGAAGGCTAGGGCTATGTACACACTGTATCTTTAAAACATGCTGAAGCACCTTCTTTCCTTCAAAGAATTCTGGGTGCTGTGGTTTTCTAAAGGTTGCTGGGAATTTTAACTCTGTAAGGGATAAACTACAGTGCCCAGAAGTCTCTGAGCAAAAGGATGTGCTTTAAAGACATAAGGTGTACACAGTCTTCAACAGGAGAGAGCCAAGTTCAACTGCTTACTCAGCCAGAAAGCTCACTGGGTTGTGATTCTGGGCCAGTTATTTTCTCTCAAGTTTTGGATATAAAAGCATGTGTGCAGGGGAAGGACCACACGTGTTGAGCTCCCTGGGAGAAAATGGGGGTAAAAATATAATAATCAATGTACCGATGTGACAAAAGGCCATTGCATGGTATGGAGAATCCAAGTGAACCTCCCATATCCACATTTCATCTTGTTTGCATGTGCCAAGCAAATTATTCATATACTGGAGCATGAAAAATTTGCATGGCACAGAAGCAGATGGCTGAATGGAGTTATGGGAAGCAAACACAGACCTTTCCCTCTTGCTGTCTGCAGGCATATGGCTGGAGAAGGGAATGGGGGAAACAAAGTCTCGGTTGTTCCTAGTGGAAATCTTCTCTGTGCCGGCACTGCACCTATGCTTCTACTGGGCTTAGCTCCCCTGGGTATTATTATTATTATTATTATTATTATTATTATTATGAAAGGCCATGGATTGTTTTCAGTGGTGCTACATATCGGTACTACTGACAAATATATCAGGGCCAGGGTCTAACATATACATAACACGCACATTCACCACTACAAAAAAATAATAATATCCAAATGTAAGGTTGGGGGTTATTTGTAAGAGCTGTGCATAGTAGTCCTTGTTTATATGCTGGTTAATCTTTGTGTTACTTCCACTGCTTTACTTCAAAAAAAATGGGGGGGGGGTAATTGCTAGGCATTTGAAAGGTGCCACATCTAGTGATTTCCCCTCTTCTAATAAGAGGCATAGATTTCCATGCATGGATTGCACCATCTGCCCTAAAAAAGAGGCTGCTGCAGTCATTAACCTCACTTACAAGCACAGAACTGGCAGCAATCCAGAAACACAGCAGAGGTATCTATGTATGTGCGGGTGGGTGTGCATGGGTGGGTTTGGGGTGGTGGTGGTCTTGTTCGCTCTCCTCATGTTACGAACACATTACAAAACACATGCATGATTTTCACTGGAGCTGTACAGCTTGGAAGTGAGATGTTTCAAATAAGTATCTGAAATAATTTTAACATCCCAACTCTGTAATCACAGTAATGATTTGATATTTTAGGAAACAAAAGTCGATGTAATGTTCACGGTAGAAAAAGACACTTCAAAATTTCCTCTCTCCATTTGCACACCCTTGTCTCTTAGCAAAGACTGTGTGTTGCACCACCCGCTCTTCTGTTCACTGAAGGCTTCAGTCCGTACTTTCTTAATCCTTGATGAACCAGTGACATTCCTGCTTTGTGTACCTTTCACGATAATCACACATACAAACACAGGTTGTATTCAGTGCTGCCATTCCACTCACACAAGACTTCTGCTTGCAACAGAAGTCCCCCCTCTTCTCCACTGCCCCCCACCCTTTTGAGAGAATTTTCAGGAGCAGATTTTGGGGGCAGGTGGGCAGAGATGAGGAAGTTAAGTATAGGAGTATAGGAGTAGTGTCTTCCATTCTATCCACATCATACAGTAAATGAATATTCTAATACAGAAACCCCAGTATCACTATTGCATTGCAACTATTTTACTTACCTTAATTGCTTTTTTTCTGGGGGGATGCAGGGAAAAGCATACCCTTAAACATTTTGTGAATCTAAGTTTGGCCTCATTGAGGGACAGAATTTCAATATGAGTAGGAAAATGAGAGTACCCCCTAAAAATATTTTCCCCCCAGAAACAAGCACTGCTTACTTTCATATTATGTTGGCATAGTGGAATTATTATGAGTATACCAAAGCATGAGCTGTGTGACTCATTCTTGGTATAGAATGAACTTGGTGACTTGGGTTACCAAGCTGTCTACAATTGGGTTTTCACCCATTCCTCATTTTATATTTTCCATTTGAGAGTAAGATGTGATCACTTCTGGTAAAGCCCAACCACACTGAGCACATGAAAGATTATTCATAAGGGAAATGTGCTATGTCTTTTCAGACCATCTTTTCAAGTGGTGTCGGCTGATTGTATAACAAACAGTGCCAACTTAAGACCACCTATATCTCACCATAAAAACGATCATTTCCAACCTGTCTCAATAAGAAATAATGAAATTACTTCACTTGTGTTATAATTAATTTGCAAAGAAATATTTGCTGCCTTAGGTGCAAGGAAGCTTACTGGTTCATTAAATCTTGTTCTGCAATCATCCTTTCTAATGCTGAACTTGGTGGTCCCATTCCTATCAGCTGGGCAGTGAAACAGGGCCACCTACAGACAAAGGAGTAGTTTTCACATACTCAGGGGACACCCCAGCAATAACATTAAGAATTTCATCCCTCCAAGATGCTTACTATAAGCTGTTAGGAGCTTGTGCAGGCTGTTATGATTTTTCCTTCCTCCTCCCCCAAATACATTTCCCATGAACCCTGAACAGTGCTACTAAGCTCCTTAATAGAAGCGCTCCCATTGTAGATCACTATTTGTCACTTTTCATACCATACCAGGTGGTGTCGTACTTATCAGCTCAACAGGGAAATGGGATGCCCTCCAGGGAAAAAAAAAATGTTGTGGGGTGTTCAAGAGAACCTATAGGTGTGTTAAAAAATGAACATTTTAAATTTGTATTAGAAAAACTCAGCACACACTGATGACTGAACATAATTATTGCTCTCCAGGAGGCAGGTGCTGTTAAGGATATTGGCTGGGGGGAGTTGAGGAAAAGAGTAGAGGAAAATCGGCTTGTTAGAATTCATAACAGTTTATGGTATCTTGGAGGTGGGCATTACTGCCACCATTAATTATGCTATATGTTTTTAAGGGTTCTGATTGTTTGGAATGGAATGGAGTGAAGCATTTACAATGTTCCTAATTAATCACCCCTCAAATAAGTCTTTACATTGAGGGAACAGAGTCTAAGATATTGGAAGGAGGAATGCCATTAGCACCTGGAACTGTCACATATGCTATGTGGAAGCAGAGCAAATATACTCCCTTACCCCACATTAACCACTCAAGAGTTGGGGCTAAATGAGCAGCTTCCTGTTCAACCACTCGTAAAATTCAGGAATCAGCAGTATAAGGCAAGTGAACAATAGTGCAAAACCACTCTGGTTATGAAGCTACGCAGATAACCAAAGAGCCCAGCAGTTCCAGACTCCTGAGATATGGAAGGAGAAGTTTCCCAGTTGTTTATCCTCTTCATGCGTGTGTGATCCCTAGCGAGTCCCTAGCCTGCGTGCATTCAGCCTCTTCTTCTCTTTGTGCAAATTTCCCCATGGTATATTATATATACCTATGTGCATTGTCAATTTAAGCATTTTAAATTGATATTTTTAAGAGCTTTTGCCACAAGAAAGGCTTCATTCAGATAAAACAGAAATATTCTGTTTTAAATCGCTGTAGTCAAAGGCATTGCAGGGCAAAGTACATCTGTGCTACCGAGATACAAGGATGCTCCCCCCCCCATCCGCTTGATTCTGCAAAGGATCCGGGACCACTTCACATGTTCTGCTTTTCTAACAAGCGAGGGGATATCACGTAGGAAAAATAAGCGTAGAGTCTGTTCATAGATCAGCGGTGCAACAATTGCACAAGTGTGTATTGGGCTGTGGGCAGATGTTTTACTAGAAAAACTGTGCCCCAATATAATATCAGCATTTCAGCAGTGTGTGTGTGTGTGTGTGTGTGTGTGTGACCTACTCCAAGCCATCAGAGACAGCAAAATAAAAAGGCTAAGAGGCACAATCCAGGAAAGCCGCAAAAGATGATGCACTTGCCCTGAAACCAGTTTCTGTTTAGTTCCTTTTAAAATCAATGAGATTATTCTAGGGAAGGATCAAGGGGCTGGCAGTGCAGAGTTGAGAATGTAAGAACAGTTTCCCTAACTAAACCAGACCCAACTCACCCTTTCCATCTATCTCATACCGATTGAGCTGTCAGCTGAAGTCTTTGGTAAGATCTGGGATCACAGAGGCAGCAAAACTCCTGGGAAAAGATCAATTTAAGAATTGAAAGACTCTGTTCGCTGCAGAGTCAGGCTGCTGAAGCACTTTTGGTATGAAGCTCCTGAACAGAAACCGTGTTAAGTCTGCTGTAGCTAAAGCATCCAAAAGCTCTTTGGCCCTTTAGTGCCCTGCCCTTATGTATGGAGAGGAGTCCCACTGGATTCACTGGGATTTACCAACAAAAAAGCGTGAACAGGATTTCAGCTAGATGCGTCTAGGGTTTTTAATTCCTGGTGGCTCGAGTTTTCTGCTGGCTCCTACTTTTCCCGATGAACGTTGTACATACATCCTGCATCGCCCAGCTTCCTGCTTCTGACAAAGGACGGTCTAAGCCCAGGCCAGATCAGACCACGGGGAGGACAATCTAGAGAAGCAATTCACGTGCCAGCCATTTCATCTTCGAAATGGTCAAGCTTCCTTCACCCACCGCGTCTCCATGCACTTCTCCGCTCGATCTGGGAGTTTTATAATGCTGCAATCCTACGCACCCTTCCCTCGGAGCAAGCTCCGTTGAACACAGTGGGACTTGCTTCTCCGCAAACGCGCCTATGGGATCCCACACAGCACGTGAGGATCTCCAGCTCGGAATCCCAACCGCGCTGTTCCCTATAGATGCACTTCCAGCCTCCTGCAACCGGCTCATTCCCTAAGTTGCCACGCCCCAGCCCTACCCCCGGGTCCCAAGCGGCGATTTAAAACTATGATGCACGAGGACGCCCCCCCCCCAAACCCCACGGACGCTTCAGCAGCAACGTTTCCTTCCGCTCAGCAAGGGCTCCAAGCAGCCTCTCTCTGCCCCCCCTCCCTACCCACGCCTCGAGCGCGCCCTGCGGGGCGAATGGGAAAAGCTTCTCCCCCCGCCCTGCAGTCGCCGCGGCCTCTGGCTCCCTCCTCCCACAGCCGAGCACCTCGCACTCGGGATTGCCGAGCGCACCCGAGGGCTCTCGGCAGACAGCGCGGGCGGGGCCACGCGAGAGAGGGGAAGGGGTGTGCCTTCCCTGGGCTGGCCCCGCCTCCGCTCGCCGCTCTCGGTCCTGGAGCGCCGCTAGGCTGCCAGAGGGAAAGAGCCACCTGCTCGTGTGCAGTCGGGGCCGGCGAGCCGCTCGCTGCCTCTCGCTCTCTCCTCGCCGCTCGCAGGGACCGCCGGAGCTTGCCGCTCGCTCGCCCGCCGCGCCTCCAACTTCTGCCTAGAAAGTTGCCGGCGGGAGTTTCGCTTTGTAGGAGGACCGGGTGGAGGGGAGTAAAAAAAGCAAAAAGAGAGAAGTAGTCGTCGTGGTCCGTGCTGCCTGAGGGAAAGCGAAAGAGAGAGCGCGCGCGAGGAGGAGCCGTCTGCGCGCCTTCGTCCCCTGGCCTGAGGAGTGGCAGCGCCCGAAGTCGCCGTTCGCCTGGCGCTTGGCGGGGAGGCGGGATGGAGACCCCCTCTGCCGCCGCCGCCGCCTGCTGCTGCCCCCGACGCCCGCTGCAGCCGCCTTCGCGGCTTCTCCTGCTGCTCAGCCTGCTGCTCTCTGCCCTTTGCCTGCGGCCAGGTGAGTGCGGGGCTCCGGCGAGGCGCAGGTGGGGCGGGGGGGCGCCCGGTAGCCGCGCGCGGGGGAGCTGCTCCGGAACTTTCCGGTGGGGGCGGGCAGGGGTGAGCCCTGCGGAGGAGGCTGCAGGTGGTAGGTCTGCCTGGCACCGGGTCGCGCGCCCCGTCGGACTCGCCGCTTCCTCCTGCCGTCTGGGAGAGAGAGGCTCCTTACCTCGCGATCCCCTTTCTCGTGGCAGGCTCGCGCCTGGCGATGGAGATTTCCAGCGTTTGGTGGTGGCGGCGGCGGCGGCAGTATGTAGTTGTGATTTGGCGAGGATCGATCGCATTGCTGATTAAACAGGCTTGTCCCCCAAACCCTCAGCTCTGTGCCTATTGAACTCTGTGGGACTTCGCCCCTTTACTCAGAAAGACTGGCTGCTGCGCATTGTACTGGATTGTACTGGTAGTGGGTGCTTTTTGAGGGATGCTTTAATTCTTCCATATAGTGCTCAGGTGTTTTTTTTTATGGTGTGTTCATTTCCCACCCACCTACCCACCCTCTAGCATTGCAAGGCTCCGATCCTGTTACATGTCTTGGAGGAGCCTCACTGAAAACGGGGGAGGGGTAATCTGGTTTAGGATCGGGCTACATGACACTTCCACTGCGATTTGTAGTCCTTTTGGAACGTACACCATTTTCAGCTCAAATTACTACGTAGAAACCAGTATTAAATATTTTCGCCCTGCATACTTTCTTTTCTTATTTCCCTCACCCTACCTCCGAATATATGCTGGTTAAGTTTTCAGCATTTTCTCCATTAGAGTTTGTGGACTATTCCCCCCCCATCCCCCCCGGCTGCTTTCGTTTTATTGTGAAAGCAAACAAAATCTGCTTTCTGTGGTTGCCAGCACCCGTTTAGCTCCCAGAGGAATCCTCCAAGATCTGTCGGAAACAGAAAAGCCTCTAGCTGGGTGGGTTTCACCCGTCTCCCTTTCAAAGTTGCCTTACTGGCTGTGCTGCTGGAGAGGGAGCAGAAAGAGGTGACCTCACCTGCGTTTGTTAGGAAACCTATGACAAGCAGATCTCTCTGTGTGTTGATTTGCTGTGTGTGTGTGTGTGTGTGTGTGTGTGTGAGAGAGAGAGAGAGAGAGAGAGAGAGAGAGAGAGAGAGAGAGAGAGAAGGGGCTATGGGGAGGGAGGTAAGATTCTTAAATAGCAACCAAGATAATTCAAACCGACGCTAGTTGCCAGCTAAAGGCAGATCTGTGAGGCGTGTCGCTTTGGATTGTGCATTTTCAATCACTAATACTTTAAGCATCAATATAATAAGCCCCTTAGAGAGACTTGCCATTGTATCTGTGTCTCCAAATGTGGATACATAGGAATAGCAGAAAGGCTTTCCAGCCTTTCTGGGAATAGTTCCACCTCACAGTTTGGGTTAGACTTCGTTCATATGTATGAATGAGTGAGAGAGAGATTTGTTCTAATTCTCATCCAGAGTCAGTCAGCTTGAGCATTGCATTGGTGGTAGGATAGACACCTCTGATTGAATTCGACTGATCACAACATGCTGAGCCAGAAAAGCTCCCTTGCAATACCTATGGCTGTTATTCAGGGCTGGCAATTTTGGAGCATGCAGCTCATTTGTTTGTTTTGCGAGTCTTTTAACTCCCACCCCCTGCAAAGGGTTGAAGCTCTCCTATGTCAAAGTCCTCCTGACAGTACCTCCTAGAGCTGTAATTTGCCCACTGAATTTTTGAAAACAACTCTATTAATATTAGTTCTTCTAACATTATGAGTAGTATTGCGTGCAAGTGAATGTGGATTCCCATCTACATTCCTTTTCTTCTGGAGCAGAATAGGTCAGTTGGAAATCTCTGGAGTAAGCGGGCTGTAAGTGAAAGTTGAGTTTTGCTCAAGCTTCTTGGGATTTCAGCAAACAGGAAAGTACTGAAGTGTCTTCAAAACAATCTGGGCAGTTCTGTTTCTGATTTTCTATCTGTCTCATTGTGCATGCACTGAAATCAAGGGAAGCAAACTGTGAACTGTGTTCTTCCTTCACTGTGGAGAATGTCTCATTATTCTTGTAGAAAGAGCGTCAGCCTGTGGTGACATTTTGTATTGCTCTAAGAGAGAGGCTTTGTGTGCCTGCCTTTAGAGTCAAGACAGAAGGGTTGCAGTGTTTTTCAGTCACCAGACTGTACATTTTGAGAACTCCCCTATTAACCATATAAAGGCCACTTTATAACTTGGGAAAGCAGAAATGAACTTTGCAGCAGGCACACATTTTTCAGGGCACGTATGCCTAGCAATACTCTGATTTGAATAAGTTCTAATTTCAATGAATGCCACTAAGTAGCCTGGTAACAACAACATTGCATTTTTTTTCCTGTTACATTATGCCATTAACTGCAGTATTTTATTATCATGACTTTAAGTAGCAGTCCTATTGTATTTAGAAGGAAACTAATTACAGTGTGTCATGAAAGCATCTAGGTAAGCTCAAGAACAATGCATAGATCAAGGCTGCAATTTTATGTATGGTTACTTAGGAATAAGCCCCATTGAAGATGGTAAGTTTTCTTTTCGGGAAATTATATACAGGATGCATAGTAAGTTTTGCGCTATAGAGCAGCAGAAGGTATTCCACTGTGAAATAATTCCTCTGATTTACAATGTTACTTAAATAAGTACACTGACTCTTTCAAAATTCTGCCACTGACCTGCAGCCCAATCTTATGCATGTTTACTCAAAAGTAAATTCCTTTGAGTTTGGTGGCATCTATTCCTAGGTAAGTGTGCATAGAATTGCAGCCTTTGGAATATACCTGCTCTTCTTGAGTAGTTCCATTGAAAACCATTCCCATTTAATAGCAAAGTGTTTCTATGGTAAGTCACTGAGACTGCAAGCCTAAACACCATTCTAGGGAGCCTCATTGAACCTGGTGGCTCACCTCTGAGTAGATAATGGGGTCTGCTGTGAGGATGCAATCTTGTGCATGCTTACTTGGAAGCAAGGCCTATTGAATCCACCCTGTTTCTTAGGCTGAGACATGTCACGTAGTAAGTATATAGGCAACCGAATATATAGTACAGTACTTCATTGCATGGTGGAAGAGGGAGACCTTCTGCAAATATTAAGACATTTTCTGCTTATATTCAGATTTTCATGGAACATTGGGAGATAATACTACCACCACATGGCTATTTATTATTATTTATTTTATTAATTTATACCAGTTCTATTCTGCTTTGCAACAGAGATGTTCAAAGTGACTAACAGTGCAACAAGCAACATCACAGGTAAAAATAACAATAACCCTCATCAGTTAAAAGAGTCAAATGAATAACAGCACATCACTCAAATAAAAACTAGCATAAAATAATAACTCAATACTAATAACTCCTCCCCATATCTTCCCCAAATTTTGCTCCAGAGGGTTGTGGAAAGCCCCACAGCTGGGGTTGCTGGGGGAAAAAGGTGGGAGAGGACGTTCCATTGTGCCACGATGTCCTTGCGCCAACTGGCACTACTTCGTTGGATACTGCAATTAGGTTGCAACCTTACTCTCACTTACCTGGGAGTACGCCCCATTGAATTCACTATGGCCTACTTCTGCGTAGCAGAAACAGCAATAGAGTTACAGTGCATGCTAACAAAGCAAAGTCATCAAATTTCTCCAGGGCACAAGTAAAGAGGAAGATAATCTAAGCTTTGGGATCAAAAAGTTCCCCACATTTGGAGCACTGCCGCCAAAAGAGTTCTCGTGTATGTTGCTGCCAAATATACTCCAGTAGACTGTGGCATGCATATTAGCTATTCTTAGAGAATGTAAGCATTATATACATAGTATTAAATAAATAAATCTGTACTGCACCTATTACAAAGCAATGCATAAGTGTAAATGTGCATTTTAAAACAATTTAAATAATCACAAATATTGGGCAGAAGGGTGGTGGAAAGCCCAAGCAAACAGGTTTTTTTACTAAATGACTCGACAGCCCATGCCTTCCAAATAACAGGGAGAGAAAGCTTTCCAAAGGGTGAACGCCACCATGGTGGAAGTCAGCTTTTGAACTGCCACCAGATGACACACAGCAAGTTATGGTATTATCAGCAAGGTCTTCTCTGGTGATTTTAATGATCTCCTCAGCCTATATTGGGGGGAAATGCACCTTCAGGTAACCTGGTTCTGAGTTATTCCAGGCTTTAGATATTAATAACAAGACCCTGAATAGTTCAGTAGCTAATAATTTGGTCACTCAGTTATTCCAGTCTTTAGTTCAGATGTAACAACAAGCTGAGGGTTGTGTTTTGCTTCTTCCCAGAATGAGCACGGAGGAGAAAGTGACCTCTATCACAGTGGTGAACTGTGGTGTGTGAACGATGTCAGTCTTACCTTTTCTTTGAAAACCAGTAAATTTAGGACTGGCTAGAGATGTTCAGTGTCTCAGATTTGAGGTGTGAGGATAGAGAGAAATCTTGTGTACAGAAGTATGGATACAGCCTGTGCAAAGTCTTGACTGCGTCCATAATGTAACAAGACCCAACTGGAGGCCAAGGATACTGGTAAAGTGATTGTTCCATTTGAGGCATACTTAAAAACATTCTGGCATGAATCTTAAAATGACATCATGCATTTTTTGCGGGTGGGAGAATGGTAAGTGCATTTGTATTGGTGGCATATGAACCAGGAAAGATAACATAACATGTTAGTTTATTGAGCATGGTCTAATCTCCACTCGTCTGCATTCTGGTGGATGTTAATCTGGTACTCTAAAGGATGGTTCTTTGGTGAATGTCTGCTTGGTTTGAGATTAAATGGATTTCCTTAGCACATGTATAAGTTTCCAGAACAGCAAGTCTATATCTGTTTGCTCAACCGCTATTTGCTTTGCAGATAAGAAATATGTCTTTCCTTTGCTTTATTTTTTTGAAAAGGCGATAGATAAGCTGTTGAAGAGAAAGTGAGTGTAAAGTTTTGGGCTGTGTTACAGAGGTTATCACATGTCTGGAATGGTTTTATAATGTTTGGTTAAAAGCATTTGAAGTTTTCTCAGTGGATTTGGTAAGGAAATATTAAGGTGCGCATGAGAAAGTGAACAAAGGGCATTTGTTTGTTTTATTCCCACTTTACAGATTAAATGAATAATGCAATTAAGATTAATCTTAATTGCAGCTAAACCGCAGCTCTATTACATTTTCTCATCCTGCTCTTATTTTAAACCACATTCAGTTGTGGTGTTCTCCTCCCACCCCCACCCCACCAGTTCTTAAGAAGGTATTTAAGTGAAGAGAGTGAGACTTCAGTGCCGAGCACTCTCGCATCTGTAGAAATCTGTAGAAATCCAGGAGACATCTAAAGATTTGCGCTACAATTTTCAATATAGATAGTAATGTCAGAAATTAAACGTAAAACCATACAGTTGTAATGGATGCTTGTGATAGGTTTTCAGACATTTTGAAGGAGACATTCATTTGGGCATAGAATATAATTTTACTAAGTATTTTCCTCAAGTACTAAGATCCGTAAATTGTAGTGGATCACACTTCTGCATAGTGGTATGCGGTTGGAGACATGATTTTGAATCATAGAATTGTCATCTGGTCCAACCTCCTGAAATGCAGGAATCTTTTTGCCCAATGTGGGGTTCAAACCCATGATCCTGGGATTAGGTTTGATCCCCACGTTGGGCAAAAAGATTCTTGCATTGCAGGGGATTGGATTAGATTTTAATTAATTATTTTCCATGACATTTCAAAATATGTTCTGTTGTATATACATATACAACATAGCATAAATCACTGAAACAGATTTAGGCAAGAATTTTTGGCATGCCCAGGAATCGTGTTTCTTGAAACACATGTTGCTTTCCAGCAATTGACATGATTCAAAATTCTGTAGGGTTCCTGTGCCTATATGGGTTTGGATGAAGACTTTGTTCCTCCTGGGAGATAACTTTTAGCAATTCCCACTCCCCTGTAGCTGCAGCGCCACCTTCTGTGTGTACCTAAAGGTTGAGGGATCCAGGAGTTGCAAGAGCAGGAGGATTTCGCAAAAGTTGCCTAGCCTCCCCCTCCCACCCCCACCTACATACCACCAGGATTACTCCACAGGTCAAAAACCTTTCTGTTTGTGGAAGCAGGTCTTTTTTCCACCCATGGAGTTTCACGTGCTGCTTTCCATGTCAGGGAGTGTTCAATGTTCACATGCACAGTGGAGAATTCCCATGCTAATCTCATGAGCTTTTCTTCTCACATTAAAGAATGGGGAAGTAGCGTGTATTCTCGCCACAGACCCCTTATTCACACAGAATGTGCTGTGTCATGGTAGATGTGACTTGGGATTGAACTTCACGTACTATTTAAATCACTGCGACTGGAAACTTGGTAATAAAGATTTTGTTGGGCAATGCTGCCATATTTCACCTACAACACTAGTGTAAAGGTAAAGGGACTCCTGACCATTAGGTCCAGTCGCAGACAACTCTGGGGTTGTGGCACTCATCTCGCTTTACTGGCCGAGGGAGCCGGTGTACAGCTTTCGGGTCATGTGGCCAGCATGACTAAGCCGCTTCTGGAGAACCAGAGCAGCACACAGAAACGCTGTTTACCTTCCTGCCAGAGCAGTACCTATTTACCTACTTGCATTTTTATGTGCTTTCAAACTGCTAGGTTGGCAGGAGCAGAGACCAAGCAATAGGAGCTCACCCCGTCGCAGGAATTCGAACCGCCGACCTTCTGATTGGCAAGCCCTAGACTCTGTGATTTAATCCACAGCGCCACCCGCATCCCAATAACACTAGTGTAACTGTGGTTTTTTGAGGTTAAACTTGTGTAGCTCTCAAAAATCCAGTCCTGATCGCAACTTTACTTGGGCATACATACACCATGTTCATGTGCTTAGGCTCAAAGTTGAAATGGATCCTAAACACAGTGCTGGAAACTAGTCTGATTGGCTTCACTGGAGCATGACTCCTTTTAACATGATCAGCATTACTATGTAAAATGTGCCACATAGTTTCAGATACTAACAATTGAGAAATGCCTCATGTCCCATTCTTCTTTTTGGCCCCTACACGTACTGCTCTGCATATGGAATTCCCTTATCAATAATCATCTCTACCTCACATAACATCTTCCTTGTGTGCCCAGAACTGTGTGGCCATTACTGATTGTGCAGGATAGACTTTGGTGTTTTGTAAAAAGGGCTAGGTACATATAAACAGAAACTTGGTACAGTAGTGCGAAACATGATGTCAGATTGGCATATTGAATGTTTGCTTAGACGGATACCAGATAACATTTTGAAACATTGTGGTTTTTGTCAAAAACCTTTCTTGTATGCTTAATAAGAAAGGCCTTTTGAATCTGCCCACTTTCTAATTAAATTATGTAAGTAAATATTAAGGATCGTTTTGAATCTAAAATCTTGATATCAACAAAGTACGATATATGTAGATACTTATATTTTTTTAAGGAGTTGAGTCTTTGCACATAATCAGCACAAATGCATTATTTCATTAGCTTTTATTTCCTTGTCAGTTAACAAAAATGAATATTTCAGAAGTCTTATATTTTATGTTATTGATAGCCCACGTGTAATAGAAGTGTAATCACACTAGTATTAATGATGAATTATGTATAATTGTATACACATTTATTAAATGCAGTAACCTGAAATGCTTCAATAGAAATTGCTGGATTTAATGTGCATAAACAGAAGTATGCTACTGTTATATTAGATATGTGAAGGCCCGGAGGCTCGAAATCTCATCTATGTTGCAGAAAGAGGTTTACTAATTATATTTCAGGAACCATGTGATGGGACTTGCCCTGTGGGAAATGAGGTATTTTTTAAGGAACGAAAGTTAAAATTCTAAGGCTATTATTTGCTCTCCGTTACCTATGCATATATTAAATTTAAAGTCTGTGGGACTTACACAAGGTAACTAATGACAGAAGTGCCTCCTAAGGGTATTAAAAGTATGTCAACCTAGGAACATTTTTTAAAAAATATCTTTAGAAATGCAGGTTCTATGAAGAAAGATTTCAGACTGATACTTGAGTTTCATATTAACAATTGATAACGTACTGTGGGGTGTGTGCCTTTGTGCCCCTCCCTTTATAAAAAAATGCTTTTAAGACATATGGTCTCATTATTGCTAGGACAGTATAAAGTAATAGGTAGCAAACCAGTACCACCTGACAAACTAGACTACCTGTTTCTATTTTATCAAATGCAAGCTCTTAAACCACACCCTCAAGAGGAGCACTAATTCCAGAAACAGTAACAGGGTCTGAAATTGGTAATGACTGTCCAAGAAAGAGATATTGTGTTCTTGGTGGAAAACTTCACAAAAATGTCAACCTAGTATACATCAGCTGTGAAAAAGGCAAACTGCACAGTCGGGTTCATTAAGAAAGGTAATGGAAATAAAATTGCCAATATCACAATGCATTCATACAAACCTATGGTGCAAACACTCTTGAAATATTTCAAATAGTTCTGCTTGCTGCACCTCAAAAAAGAATATTGCAGAGCTGGTAAAGGTAGAAAAGTGCAGCCAAAATGATCAAGGGGCTGGAGCAGCTCCCATATGAGAAAAGGTTACAATGTTTGGGTTTTTTTAATTGTTCGTTATAAAGAGGGCTTTATGCTACCTCCCGGATCAGAGACAGCATGGGGTTTGGACTGTAGTGTCATCTATATGACACATAGCTTTGCCTCTGTTTTCCAGCTGCTCATCTCAAAGATGCCAAAAAAACCTCTTGAGAAGGTGTTTGGAGGAAGTTTTGGGATGGACGAGGACAAACAAGTTGAAACTTAATCCAGATGAGGCAGCGGTACAAGGAAATTGTCCTGTCTAGATGGAGTTGCCCTCCTCCTGAAACACCAAGTTCACAGCTTGGGCACTATGTAGAAGGGCAAGCGATGCTTTAGAGGCCTTGCTCATAGGCTCACTTGTCCATATGAGAGACGGACATTTTCAGCAGGGGTCCGACAGATATGAAATTCCCTTTGGAGTGATTTGACAGAAAAGACCTTTAAATGGGTTGTAGAAAAACATTTGTACTGGGTAGCTTTTATTGATGGCCTTCTGGTGCCGCTGCTCTGAAATTGTTTCAAAGGTGTTTTTAGGTATATGTCTGGCCTTTGCTTTGTTTTTATGCTGCTGTTTTAAAATTGCTTTTGGGTTGCTTTTGATGATGTTGTTTTATGATTCTTCAAGTTCTTTTCACTAGGGATGCATAAGCATCCCTGCATTTGCCCTAGAAGTGGTTCAATCTTTCTTGCATGCTCATAAAGCATGTAGGCTCTCAAAGTGTCAGTGTTTGCATCAGTTTCCAGCAGGGCAAAGGCCTTCCAAAATTCAGAGAGCCTTGTCCCTAGTAGAAATTAGCATGAATAGGGTAATTTTGACACTGAAGATTGTGAGTAATGCAGCCCCAGTTCCTTCCTCAGTAGCAGTTCTGCTCCATCACAGAGCTGGAACACCCATAAATGTTTCAGTGCCCTACTGATTTAATTTCTAGGCTCTGAGACAAGAGAGTCTCAGCACTGGGCCTTGTCTAACTTGTGCTTATCATGAAAAGTTAAGCACAAATACATACTTTTGAGGGCACCCCATTCACTTCCTCACTAGCATCCCTTTTATTAGCTGAGCAGAAATTCTGTTGGCTCTGCTTTAGTGCTCTATCAGGATGTCACATTAAAACAATTTGTTACAATGGGTATAATCCGGTGCATAATTTTGGATTCTTAAAGCCCATTGACATCAAGGTAGGTTAAGGTTGGTCATTTGGTGTTGGGAAATACTCTATCAATTAACCAAATACTTCTCAAGTACATCAAGCACTGATATAATAGATCTGCAATAGTGAAACATCTGCTAATTTTTAAAAAGTTAATTCTTGCTATGAATCAGCTGTAGTGAATTATTATTGGTTGTTAACAGTGTTGAATACAGATGTATGTAAATGATAATCAAGAGACAGAACCTTTGTTTTTCCAGTTAATTGACTACAAAAGAATAAACTCTGTAACTGCATGACAGAATGGCCACATAAATTTCTTAGCTTTTTATAATCAGGTGCTTAAAGTTTGAAGCATGTGCTGAGATATTTTTCTTTAACTTGCAAAGTTTTCAAGAAAAACTGCCAGACAAGATACTATTCATCATTCGGCTACAACCTCTCTCTTGTCCACGTAAGTGAGTAATCATCTGGTTTACATCTAGGATTTAATTTTCTTTTATAATTATGCACTGGAGGAAGTACTACTAGATATAATTGCTACAATCCTATTATTTGATATGTCACAGACCACAAATTAATTTTATCTTTAGTTGCCTATTCTTTTATTTTCCCTGATCAGCTACAAAACAGACAAGTGCTATGGTTTTAAGAAGATAAACCCATTTTTACACAGTAATAAAATTGCATAGGTATTTCTTTTCTAAAAATTAAAGAATATTGCTTGTGCACATACAAAGCTACAGTTTACATTCCATATTTTCCTGTGTGATCCTTGATGTGAGACTAATTTTCCTTCAATAGATTTTATCTTCTAAATGCTACTTGAATGATATTTTTTAGCTGCCAGACTATATAAGGATAGTTTTTTTAAGGTCTCTAATACATTCCGATGCAATTTCATAACCTCATCACAAGTCTGAGTTTGAGAACTAGAACAATTATATATAGAGTCCAGTCTACGTGGGCATAGCAGGTGCACTGGAGAATTCCCATGAACTCTGTAAGCCCCGTTTTCCATTCCCTGCCAAGGTATGTGCAAGCAGATGGTTGAGGGGAATGAGATCTCTGCATGAACCTCCCATACCACTCTGAGCCCTCCATGTCCCCTCAGTAGATAATTGCTGTGCTGTGCAGCAATAGTAGCATGCACTAAGCAAAGGGAAATGTCTGGATGGCAGGTGTGCATAGATATTCCATTGGGCCACTGGCCCAAACATATATGCCCAGAAGCAGGCAATAGTGCCAGTGAAGGAAATGGACCTCTTATTAACGTGTGGAAAATTTCCATGTATGGGTTTTATGCCCATGTTGGATGGAATTTTGCAGCACTGTTCTCTGATTAATGTGAACATTGGCTTGTAGGACCGAGGCCAAATCGAATTATAATTGTGTATAGTGTATTTGTTGTGGTTCTGTTATGAAAAAGTCCACCTTGCAAGTAAAGTACTTAGTTCTGCTCTGTTAATATGTTAGAGCTGGTTTAGCGGTTGTACATAGGAAGTCATTTAAGAGCTTTGTAACAGTGATGCCTCATATTAATCCTGATAGACATAGAACTTGCCCACAACAAAGGGACTATCAGGACAGGATAGCTGGACAACAGATATTTTAAGTGGCTATTGCAAACCTTACAATGATACACAGTGTTATGCTGTTGTTGACTCCGTAGATCTACTAGACATAAATCCCCTATGCTTGTGTCTCAAAGTTTTCGACAACCTTCAAATGCAAGGTATTTAAACACTGTATAAAAATAATAATGATATAAAATTCCCTTGGTTGTTGGAATCTTGCTGCATAATTGTTCTTTTAGGTTTTTAATATATTTGTGACTTTGAACAAACTGTCTCATGTTTGCTATATAATATTCACTTTTTGTTTTTCTTCCCCCAAAATGGAATTTAATAACTTCTTTTCCCTAAGAGTATAAGTAAGCCTTTTGTGTGAAGGAAACGATAGCATAATGATGTGTGTTTAAACCTCCTGTGGGAATTTGCTCCGGTACCATAAACTAAAGAAAACTGTGTATCTCAGCACTGACAAGCTTTACCCTTTCTTGTAGCTGGAGTTATAACTTTATTATCCAGGTTTACATGGTATTTTTTATATACAAGGTCTAAACTAATGGAGACGACTCAGTGACCTTAGGGTACCACTTTTGCCCTTAAGAGCCTGTCTGGAGCTTGAAATCAACCCCAGAGGTCCTTCTTGCTGGTCTACCACTAAGAGTTGTTGGTTAGTGGGGACCTTTTAAGCGGCGGTCCATCAATTGTGAAATTCCCTCATCTGGGAATAGGTACAGTGCCCTCACTCGTTTCTTTCAAGCTGAAGGGGGAAAAAACCATTTTTGATTCAACTTTCCTTTTTATTGAAGACCTTTCTGGCTTGAATTTATCTTAAATTGCCTGTATTACAATGCTGTGTTCTACATTATTATTTATTTTTATTGCTCATTGTAAGGTGCCTTGTGTGGGTCTCTAAAAGGCATAGGTCAATTAAATAAATAGTGGTCAAAGATTCATAGGAAGCTGCTTTAAACTGAACCAAAAGTCTTGGTTCTTCTGCTTGGTTGCTTATACTCGCTAGAGTTTCATGTAAGTCTTCCCCAATCCTCCTCCTTGCCCCCGGTGCAAGGAGACAGGTGCATAGAAGTAAAACAAGTAAATAACTTTTTTGGCTATAGAACATTGGGGTTTGGTGTGGCATGGAGTAAGAATCTGCCCACCTGAGCAGTCCAACTGCTGGCCCGATCTTTCACCAAGCCTTCTTTTAGGCTGAATAGTTGCCATTGAGCAGTTCCTACCATGATTGTTTGTTAGTTTATTAGGTCCTGCAAATACCTGGCTGTGTGGCATTCGGTCAGATCCCCTCTTGACATGTATTTTAAGTGAGATGAACTGACAGCTACTGGCCCTGCTTCGAGGAAGGCAACATTCTCACAGATTTAGGCCAGTTTGAACTGTGAGTAAAATTCCTTCCTGTTCCCCTCAGCCAGTAACCAATTGCTACTCTCAGCTGTGTAGCTGTGTAGGTTTGTCAGGTGGAAGTGGCAGGAACACTGAAGCCACTGCAGCCGAAGCATCCTTTTATAACCTGGGCAACATGGACCAAGGAAGCATATTCTTCTGTTTGGTCCACACCCAGAACCCTCCTCATTCCAAGCGTCAGACACGAGTGCTGATTGGTTTCTGGGGCTGGCAGAGGCCTGAGTTTGTGTCAGTGAAAATGAGCTGGTTCCCCACTGCTTGCTGGTCTGTTGCAGAGGAGCAGCAAACCTACATGTGCCAGGGATTGAATTTGGGACCTTCATGTTCAATCATGTGCTGTAGCATTGAGCCAGGAACCTATTCCATGTTAATCCTGATGCACTTGTGGTAAAGGTAAAGGTAAAGGGACCCCTGACCATTAGGTCCAGTCGTGACCGACTCTGGGGTTGCGGTGCTCATCTCGCTTTTATTGGCCGAGGGAGCCGGCATACAGCTTCCGGGTCATGTGGCCAGCATGACTAAGCCACTTCTGGAGAACCAGAGCAGCGCATGGAAACGCCGTTTACCTTCCCACCGGAGCGGTACCTATTTATCTACTTGCACTTTGATGTGCTTTCGAACTGCTAGGTTGGCAGGAGCTGGGACTGAGCAACGGGAGCTCACCCTGTCACGGGGATTCGAACCGCCAACCTTCTGATCAGCAAGTCCTAGGCTCTGTGGTTTAACCCACAGTGCCACCCGCATGCCTCGCACTTGTGGTAGCTTGCCAGAAAAGATACATGACTAGGCTGCATTGTGGGCTAGTGAAGTTTCTTTTAGGACTGGCAACCTTTTGGAAATATGTAATGCTCCCTTTAATGCATATGGAAGGGTATAGAAATATGTGCCCCCAATGTGTAGCAATACGTCCTTGTCAGCCTGAGGTATTCAAAGCCATGGGTTACAGATAACGGTATCTGATGGCTTAGTGTCAATAAGGAAACCAGGAACGGTTCCAGCATTATGAAATGAGTCCACTCTTTGGTTACCTGTAAACTCTTCGGATTACATTTTTCTGCCCTATAGCAAAATATTGCATTTCTCAGTTTGGCTTTTTACATAGTAGGAAGCTTGATGGAAATGTTGTATACATTTTTGCTCATAGTTGTCGTTTGTAGTATCCAAATAGGTAACTTGGACAGCACAATCCTAAATATACATCTTACTGAGTTACATTGTACACTTTCTCCCACGTGTGTTTAGGAGATCATATTTATCAACTGAAAGTTAGCAACCTGTGGTTATGCTACTTACTTTGGTATGTTTTATATTGAACATATGTTAAGAACAGCTACCCTGATAGATCAGTACAAAACTAATAACTGATTCACATGCACATCACTTAACACTGAAAATATCACTTAACATTGAAACTAGGGATGGAAGGATGTGTCAGTTTCTTCATTTTCTCATTTTTCCAGTCTTAAATTCAGTGTGCTCTCCACATTTCTACAGTGGAATTCAAAGAAATCCTCATGAAAATTCACCAGCATTCATTTTGTTTCATAATGTGTGAATTAAGTAGATTGGGCTTTAAATGCTAGATGAACTGAACTGAATTTCTTTTCCACTGCCTTAATTGCTCTTTCATTCGTTGCTTCAGTGGATGAACTGCTTCCATTGAAAAGTACCGTGGTTGAAATGACATGCTTGTGATGTCTGTTCCGATAGTTGTTCCACACAATGCTTTCATCAGCAGGTGGTGCTGCAGTCATCCTTCAGAATTTGCCTCCTAGTCTAGAAGATCCACAGTTGTGGAAGAGGATGCAGCTAGCTGTTTCTTCTCCTGCTGGGGTTGTTGAGCTCTCCCCCCCCCCAAAAAAAAAAATCACCAAGAATTTGGACATTTCTGAGCATTTTTTAGGGAAAGCAAAAATGGCACTGCTGACATTGGTTGCCATACGTCTGGATTTTCCTAGACATTTTGCCATTTTCTTCCCAGACACTGTTTTAGACTGCAGTATTCCAGTTATGTCTGGACGTATGGGAATCCTGTCTCCTGCCCTTCTCCTCCCATTTATCCTTAACTTGCTAGTGTAAATACTAAAAGGTACTAAAAGGTAATGTTTCTGTTTCTTCTCCCACCTTTTCCTCTTTTCAACCCATTTTCAGTTCCTGCTTTTGCACTCTTTTTGTAAGGTGACGTGCAGCCAACCCACTGCAGTTCCTTTTTATGTGCCTTGTGATACACACCAGACCGACAAGGGAAAGAAGGGAAGTTGTGTTTGTGTAGGAAGGAGCGTGGCTGTTGGCTCTGCTCATGAGGTCATACATACATTTTCAGAGTCATGCTGGGCCACACTTTGGGGGAGTACTTTCCATTATGCTGTTGGTACATACAAACCAAGTGTTGTTAAGCTTCTTGTCCATTTGAGGTTTCATTCTTTCATATATGGCACAGAGATTTTATCTCTGCGATTACACGTACTCTAAAATTAGAAAGTGTCGGTTTCTGATCCATTTCTGTCCTGGCTTAGTGCATTTGCTTGAGTGCTCACGGTGTGAGCGATTTAGCTCAGTGGCTGAGCATTTAAGGTTTATTTGCTTTGGACATTTTTTCATGTGTGAGAACATAATATGCAAAAGGAAGAGGAATGCATTTTAAACTGCTCAGCTAGGAGTATGCAATTAACAGTTTTTGGCTGAGAACATAACTAAAAGGTAGAAAATGAGTCTGTACAAATTGCTACGATTATCTCATCACAGTTGTTTTATGTTTAATTAAAATACAAAGAAGTCCCTTAACACAGATTTGTGGTTTGGTGGCTGTTTTTAATGAGACTTTTGTGAAAGACATGTCTTTACAGATACTTATCTTTATTAGTTTTGCGATCAGCATATATTTAATTAAATGCATGGCTATTGGAGCTTGTGATTTGTTTATTTGTTTTTGGTTTCAGTTTGTAATCTAATTCAATTATATTGTCATTTGTATGTCATTGTACCACTCCCCACCCCCCAGCCCAAGAGATGTTGCAATGCTTCAGTATTATTGAAAGCATCTGCTAGAACATTGTGATTATACCTGGACTGGGCATAGTGTTTAAGATGCCTGTTCTCCCAAGTGCAAAGGAAGATCATGGTAATATCAGATACAGAGAAGCTCTTCCTCATGCAGTGCAGCCCATCCTGCCTTTATGTGTATGATATCTAATTTTGGACATACTTGAAGTTTGTCTATGCAGCCTCAACTCAAAGTGCCAAAAAGAAACACAGGACCTATTAAATGATGAAAAACACACAGATCAATCATTGTCACTAGGTCACTGCCCCTTGTAGTGGTGCCTTTGGCTGCCCAGGTAATTGTTGTCTGCTTACAGTTTGCCCAAACTTGAAGCTATCTAGATTCAGAATAGCTTAAGTTTTCCTGCCCTGCTAGTTGGATTTGGTATTCCTTGCTGCAAATTTTGTTTTCTAGTTTTTACCATTGTTAATACCTTCCATTCTTTCAAGGTGCTCTCTGTGAATTTATTCCAGTGAACTGCCATAGAGGAGATTCACAAAGGGTCGACATCTCTAGAGTCCTCTACACTAGCAGCAACTTGCCTCGAGAGTACCTACTAGTCCTCAATGTTGATGGACCCTAACCCTGACTAAACATCAGGAAGAACTTTCTGACAGCAAGAACTGTGTGACAGGGGAACGGGCTCCCTTGGAAGGTGATAGACTCTCCTTCATTGGAGGTTTTTAAGCAGTTGGATGCCCATCTGTCATGTATGACCTAGTTGAAATTCCTGCTTTGCAGGGGGTTGGACTAGATAACCCTCCAGTTACCTTCCAGTTCTTCAGTTCTGCTATTCTTTGATGGCAGCTCAAGATAGATAGACACAAATGCAGACACAGGAACATAACCACACCACTTAGGGCTAGACTACACATTACATGATCTTCCATGTTTCTTTCTGTTTTATTTATAGTTACCTTAATTATTGGTTAATGGAAGAGTAAACCAGTGATACAGGATAACTATAGATAAAATAATTGGGTTGTTGGCTGAATTTAGTGGAAGCTGACTCCCACTCTTTTGTATACGTTACATTTGTGTGTTTTGTAAATTGAATGTTGCACAATTTTAGATGCTAATAAAAATTAAGGTGTGCAAACCTGTGCTCTTAAGAAGCCCCTTTATAGAAAAGTTTTACAGTGTATCAGCATTCGTTTTTAATGACTGGAGGAGGAGGTGGGTGGGTGGGGGAGAGAATAAAGGAATTGCAGTTTCCAGTTTTATCTTTAAGGACTCTCATTTTAAAACTACTCTGGTGAGTTGCTTCATGATAGATATGGGAAAACTTTAAGAGAAAATGGCTTTGTGCTTATTTTAAAATGGTTAACTTCCTTTGAATGAGTATTTAACAAATTTTAAAGGTCAGTGGCAATGTCCAATTGCTGACTATGCAACCAGGACATGCCTAGTTTGAGAGCAGCAGAAACATACACTTAGCTTTAGCTCAGTCAGGCCAGTGCTGCAATGACAATGTGAAGAACCAACCAATGTGGAGAACCCTGATGTAAGCTGGGGCTTATATGCCAATGGCCAGTTACTCAGGCGCCTCCTTACTATGTTTCCCCTCTATATTTTAAGGTAATGTCTAAGCTTAGAGGATAGGTTACCTACTAAGCTAAAGGGTCGGACTCATGCTACTCTTCCTTCTCACTACTTGAACATTGGCCCCTGCTGAAGATATGAACTAGGCATATGGCTTGCTTTTGCTTTTTTATACTTCATTGGAAGAGAAGTTGACATTGGCAGCAATTGGTTCCCCTTTTGATGCAAATAGCAGTTTTTGAGAATGACTTTCATCAAGACTTTGGTGTAGGACTAAAGGGCTAAATCTAAACCTTACAGTCATGATCACCAAAAGCAGTGATTTAGCAATATAAATATATATGAACACAAATACAAGCGCAACATCTAGTTATCTCAAAAGGGTAATGATAAACTGCTTATCCAGAATCCCTTGCTGTAGCTGGAATCTTTTCACACTAGCCAGAGTCTGGTTTGCAACAGTCTAAATTGAGTCTGCAAAGCAGCTCCTCCATTCATCTTAAAGACTGTTAACTGCATATTGTGGTTCTCTCAGCCACAAGCTTCCTTCTGTTTCTCACTCACTTTTATTTTGCCTTAATATCCAACTGAAGAAGAGTTCTGATGAAATTGAAAGCTTTCTCACTATTCCATAACAGTTCACTTGCCCCTAGTTTTGCTGATGTTTTTCTTGGGATTTTCTCTCTTCCTAATGGGCTAACATTGTAACTACTTGCAATTGATGCTGGGTATGTTGATTTCTAATAACAACTCTTCGGATTTTAGATTTCAAGGGTGCATAATAAGCAACAATTCAAGAGGTAGCTAACAAGCAGCCCTTCCCTCCATTATTGGGAAGGGATAGAATACGGAAGAAATTGAAACAGCTTTCTGGCATGAAGTAGCTGGAATAAGTAAACACAGCATTCACTTGGAATTTAGCAGAAGTTTTGCTAATTAATCAGATGCTAAGGTAATGCAGGCTCTGCAAGCTTGCACTGAAGTGATACTGAATACAGTACTGCATAGTGTGAAACCATACTGAAGTGAAATCAGTGGGGCTTGTCAGCAGAACCAGTCAAAACATGTCTATTTATGTCCCTTTTCCTGACAAACCTGTTCAAATGTACTAGAAGGAAGAATGTGCATAGCCTTGGTACAACAGAATAATTTTGCTGTTCTTTGTCCCTTAGGGGAAGGAGGACAAAATTTATTTCCATGAGATAAGGGAGTAGGAACATAAAAAGAGCCTGCTAGATCAGACCAGTGGCCCATCTAGTCCAGCATTCTGTTCTCACTGATGCCAACCAGATGCCTATGGGAAACTGGCAAGCGGGATCTGAGCATAAGAACACTCTCCTCTCCCAGGATCTGGCATTTAGGAGCATTACTGCCTCTGCCTGTGGAAGCAGGACAAAGCCATCATGACTAGTAACCATTGAATTTGTCCAATCCTCCTTTAAAGGATGCAGTACATGGGTGCTTTAAAGGATGCAGTAAAGGGACGCGGGTGGCGCTGTGGGTTAAACCACAGAGCCTAGGACTTGCCGATCAGAAGGTCAGCGGTCACGATGGGGTGAGCTCCCATTGCTCGGTCCCTGCTCCTGCCAACCTAGCAGTTCGAAAGCACGTCAAAGTGCAAGTAGATAAATAGGTACCACTCCGGCGGGAAGGTAAACGGCGTTTCCGTGCGCTGCTCTGGTTCGCCAGAAGCGGCTTAGTCATGCTGGCCACATGACCCGGAAGCTGTACGCCGGCTCCCTCAGCCAATAAAGAGAGATGAGCGCTGCAACCCCAGAGTCGGTCACGACTGGACCTAATGGTCAGGGGTCCCTTTACCCTTTGCCTTTACATGCATCCCGCCACAGATCTGGTGCAGTGTTTCCGTTAGTGTTTGTTTCTCTACCATTCTCCATCAGTTAGTGCAAAAACAAAATACAGTGGACGCTCAGGTTGCAAACGTGATCTGTGCAGGAGGCACGTTAGCAACCTGCAGCGTTCGCAACCCGCAGCGCCGTGTCTGCACACGCATGGGTTGCAATTGGGCACTTCTGTGCATGCGCAAAGCGCCAAAACCCAGAAGTTACCCATTCTGGTACTTCCAGGTTCAGCACGGTGCGCAGCCCAAAAATACACAACCTGAAGCATCTGTAACCCAAGGTACGACTGTACATGAAAAAATCACGAAGAGGGAGAAAACCTTTTGCTGAAATTCTCATGGCAGTTGGCTGCCAGCTTCTCTGGCTTCCTGTGGGGGAAGAAAACCTTCCACAAATTGGATGATGGGTTTTGGCATAGGACTAACTGCTACAGAAGTGCAGCTTTTATCAAAGACATGAACTATGTGCAAGAATCTGAGGTAACATCTGTGTATTTTTGTGCAATAAACGGAAAATGTGCAAAACCCCTTAAATAAAGCAGCCCTGTACAAGACTGCAGTGATTTTCATTTCTGGCTTGATCTACTGAATGTGCAGTAGATCTACTGAATATGTAGCTCCTACAAACCTTTGAATAACAAGTGCTGCAAAGAACAGGAACTTAGAAGATAAAAGGACACACCTTTAAATATTTGAGAACTTTTATTAAATGTATTATTTGTTATTCAGCGTGCGTTGTCATCTCTTTCAGTTGTAGCTTTCATGTTCATTGTTAGGCTTGTTTGCCTAACCTCATTGCATGCATTTGCTTTTCAATGGGTAGCAGTCTAATATTTGACATTTATTATGAGGACATGTAGTTGGAATATTCTTTATTTATTTCCCACCATCAAGGATTGCCTGTGCTGCTTTTTAGTGCCCTTCCCTTTAGAGGCTTGTAGGTGATGACATTACCAAGAAGCTTAAGTAAACAGGAACTCTGTTCATGCACTTCCCATGACCTGAGACAGTGTGTATTTTGACTTTATTCAGAGCAATGAGTGTGTCATTATTATTCATCACCCAGTGGTTCCCACCAAAGGTCCTCTGCATAGTGGCTGGGGTACTGGGAATATTCCCACAATGGTGGTGTTAACATGAATGTATCCTTAATTAGTTACAGTGGGCTTCCTCCAGCAAGCACCTACCCGCGGTAGCTAGATTGTCTAAACTTGGATTTCCTGGGAAATGTCTCCACTTTGCATCATGCATCTCGGAAACCTAGCCACAAGTTCTGTTTCTTCAAAGGCCTTTCATGTCCTTTCTGGTGGGAAATCTTAGTGTGATGTATATTGGTGGCTCATTACTTGTATCTTTTGTCACTAAATGTCTGTTTGCTCCAGACCTGTCTTCAACACAATCAAACAGAAGATCACCCTTTTAGAACATCAACCAGGAGGTATCTTTTCTAAAACAGGGCGCACACATGTGTGAAAGATATGGATTCATGTGCACAGGATACATGTGTAGATAGGGCCCCCTTTTTGGTGATGCCCTAGTAATGGAACACTCTTCCCCGGGAACTCACCTTGATGTGTTTGGCACCAAGTTAACACTTATTTTATCCATCCATGCTTTTAATTAGAATTGTAAGTTGGAAGAGGCTGCAAGGGTCATTTAGTCCAAGCCCCTGGAAGGCAGGAATCTTTTCACCCAATGTGGGGCTCAAACCCACAACCCTGATATCCAAGAGTCTCATGCTGTACCAAGTGAGCGTCCCTGCTGCTGTTGTTTTCTGCTGCTGCTTTACTTAGCAATGTAAGGGGTCTTTGTGACTATTTTGCTTCCTGCTGCTCTATGTAGCTGGAATTGGGTTTGACTTATGTTTGTGTTATGTTGACATTTTAAATTGAAAGCCACCTTGTGGGAAACAAATGTTCTAAAGTGAAAGTTTGTTGCTGGAGAGAATGGCAAACAAAAATCGAGGTCTTTGGCCTTGAAGATCTTGCACTGAGGGAAGGTTACGGAAGAAGGGGAAGACATGATCTCATACCATAATCTGCTTTCATTTAAGTGAAATTCAGTATTGCAACTTAATGGTAACTTCTGCAGATGACACAATGCATTCATTAACTGGAATAATTTCAAAGTAAACAGTCTCTCTCTCATTCCCCATCTGTACCCAAGGCATATGTAGCAGGTGGCTATACAGATTTTATTCCCACTAAAGCTGAGCCTTGGAATATCACAAATTTCATTTTTAATGGATGACTGAAAATCTATGCTTATGGTGATATTTTTTTAAAGCTTTCGAACAGATACTTTGCTTACCATACTTCAGGCATTCAACTTTGCTTACATAAATACTTCAGACTTTTTAATATATATATGAAAAATGGAAAACAAACATTTCAGAGTAGTTTCTGCTCTGATAAGGATGCTTTAAAGACAGTTCTGTCTGTTTGATGGGAATATGCAGCAGAGCTCTGGCTCTGAAGACACCTCGCATACCTTAGCTGAGAAACTTTGGAAGGGTGACAATGCAGGGGAAAGCAAAAAGGTTTGGATTATGCTAATAAAGGTTTTTCCAATGACAGCCAATTTTGCTTTATTCCATTTATAAAGATAGGAGGTTAGTCACCATAGAGTGGGTGGTTCTTGTTGGAGGAACAAGTCTTTTCTACTAACATAGAGTGGCAGTGTGATAGAGGTTGAAAAGCGATATTTACCATTGTACCTGTGAAATGTTGCAGGAGCTAAAAATAGGAGCAACCATGCTACTTACTGGAGTATCTTCGCCTGCTAGATTTGGTTGGACTTGGCATATTCTAAAATTTGTTTTGCGCAACACAAGCCAGTATAGTTAAATATACATTACATCCACTATGCTCCATTTTTAAGATGGTGTAGACTTTGGAGATATCACATGGTTCCAAGCTTGTTCTGGCTTCTTCCCACACCACTGTTTTGTACCTAATCTCTGACTTAAAGACGAACTCAAGAAAATGTAAAAGCACCCTCATTACTTAGTGACACTTTAATTTACCTGTTGCCCTTCTTTTACATAGTTTTTTCCTTACCTGTAATTTTTGTCTTATTCAGCAGCATTGGTACAGATTGTAAACATTCTAGTTGTAGGAATGGATTTGAGTTCCTTATGGGGAGCTGGTCTCAGGCGCCAGGCTTGTTGGCAGACCAACTCTGCATTATAAAGTTGTTACAGACATGACAGGAAGGCTGGCAACATTAACCCTGCCATGCGGGAATCCCTTGCAGACAAGTGCAGGGGCTGGAGACAGACAGTCAGGTCATATATCCACAGCAGTGACCACAGGAGGAGTTACTACAGTAAGGAACGCAGAGAGAGGAAATGTCACGATGCATCTGTGCCAACAAAACTGGATGCCTTCATCTGCCCCAGCTGCAGTAAAGCATTTCTCTCCCATATTGGTTTCTACAGCCACAGCAGGCGCTGTAACTCTCCAACAGTTTGACTTTACCCCCAATAGCACACTCTTCCATTGTCTCTCAAGACAGACGACCCCAGCAGAAGCCTGAGAGAGGCTGGGCTGGTAAAGGATCTGCTGGATTCTGTGCAAATCATGTTGCAGAAATATGACTGCAGTGTGCCTGATCTGAGCCTCTTCATTGTGAGGGTGCATTATAAATCCATTCATGCATTGCCCCCTCCTTCTGTCCTGACCAGTGCAAGCACCAGGCTGTGGGTGAGGCACGATCAAGTCTACCACTCATGGGCAGGGTCTGCACCAGAAACCACACCTGAAAGTAAATGCTGTTCAGATCCGAAGATCTTCCATTGTTACAACAAAGACTAATGCATTAAACCATCCAAGGAGGAAGATAGAACCAGGGCAGGGCAAAGCATATGTAATGGCTAGCCTCTTTATTTGGCCCTCTGTTTGGCCCCCTACTCAAGGCTATACTGTGTGCATTTCAGTGCTTTTCCCCCTGGATGGAATAGGTCCTTAAATTGTCATAATTCCTATTCCTTGCCTGGAGGGAGGGTGGAAAGATGTGTGGTTTGTGTGTATAAATCTCTAGTTTTTGCATGGCTGAAATGTAACCTGCCATACAAAGGTAAGAGTCCCATCCATTGCTCTGCCCACTTTTCCATTGGGCCTGCCCACCACTTGCCTTTGAGCTAATGCAGCCTCTCAGATGAAAAAGATTCCCAGGAAAGGGCTAGGAACATCTTTGATGGACAGTCATGGCAGAATGGACTGTAGGTCGATGGGCAAAAGGAAGATTTAAGTACTGCAAGTGGATTGTAATGTAAATTACTTAGAAGCATAATGTTCCTGCTATGTATATAAAGCTAATAATATTTTATAAGTTGAACTCTGAGGGCAGAATATGAATACTTGAAATGGGGGGGGGGGATTACATCAGGAGTGGAAGTATATGGAAGTGGAAGAGTGGAGTGCATGAGTCAGAAAACCCCATTCTTTCCTAACATTTATACCCTCTCCTTCCTTTTCCTCCTGCATTGCAATGCAGATGGAAATTACACCACCCCAGATCATGTGGTAGAGACTCACAGACCTACAATGCTGCTGTATCTTTAAGGTCCATTGGACTTAAAAACAGAGAGCGTATGTTAAGGATAGGATAGCATTGTAAATGAATTTAGTATAGTATACTATATATAAATATAACCATTAAAGCAGTTCCTCACTTCTTCAATGTTATGACTAATATAGGCATTATTCAGACTCCTATCTAACTACTTGGAGTGTTGTATATTTGAGGTGCACAAATCCATTTTATTTGGAAGAAAATAGGTCTAGTTATGGAACCACAATCTTCTTTTAAACATTTCCACTGCTTCACTATAAAGCACCATGTGTTGGATGATTAATTCCCAGAAAACAATTCCTGTTTTGACAAAAACATTTATTAGTTCCTTAATAAATGTTTTCAACGCCATGGAAGGGGTTTCCTTGTGGATGCTTCACTGTATCCATCTTAAATGAAACTGTTTTCACACAGGTGTTTTCAAAGAATGTATGTTTTGCATGTCTTAGGTCAACAGAAACGCTGCAACTCTTGCACTGCTATATTCTAGTCAGTGCTTTTTCTTCTTTTTTTAGAAAAGAAAGGTGCCAGTACGTAAGTACATGAAGTTACTGCAGTAAGTGCCTAACTTTTAACATGTTTTTTTAAAAAGGTGATGTATGGTACTTTGTACCCTTGAGTAGTAGCAGTAATAATAATAATAATAATAACAATAATAATAATAATAATAATAGTGTCCCCAGGGTGGAAAAACACACTGATTCTAGTGATATAGTTATGACTTGTGCTGCTAGCTTGTATGAACTTTTTTTAAAACTATTTATTTGCTTTTGCAACATTTTTCATTCTGGAGTGTGTTGTGTTTATCTTATTATTATAATGTATATTGTGCATTTTGCTTTTAGACCTCACAACAATAAATGCAGACTATCAAATATTAATAGAGGTGAAAAGAAGTCATCAATGCACTTCAGTTTGGGGCCCAAGCATATTATGCATCAAAGGCCTGATGAAGAATACACATTTCCAGTTGGCACCGAGAACTAAGAAGTGTTGGTGCCAACCAAATTTCTAGGAGGAGTGTGTTCTATAGCCAGGGTGCTGAAGACAAATGTCCAAGGACAAACCTTTACACTAGGCTATATTAAGCCGAGTCAAGTAGTGATCTGAGTCTCAAAATACCATATGCCTGTTTACATCTGGATGCTAAGGTTAAGGAGCTGAAACCTTTAATTTATTGATAGTCATATCCACCAACAGAGCCTAGATATTTAAATTTAAATTAGTGTTGACACTGCAGATCTGCCACAGGATATATAATGATATTTTCCAAGTTCCTCTTTTGTGTTGCAGTCAATAAGAGAAGCAACAGTGAGTAGCCATGCATCTGTATGTCAGCCTGCAGTTAAATTCATGGATTACAGTTCTGGGTATCACCAACATCTAGAAGCTGCGAACTAAAACATTCTACATTATATGTGTGTGGTGCAAGTCACAGAACATGATATTCAGCATGTTCATGATACCAACAAAATACATAATCAGCGAGCAAATCACCCCCAATAACCCAATAGTGTGGTACTTATAACATCCTAAGAAGAAATGACATTTTCTAAAAGAAGATGGGTGATTGCCTTCCTATACTGTATACTGATTGCTGTATGTAGTGATTCTATACACTGATTGCTGTTTTAAATAGGAGAAAATGCTGGATGTTAAGGAAATTAAATGAAGCATCCTAAATAGCTTTACCAGCTTCATTTGAAGTTAAAGTTCGTTAGCTCTTTCACCTGTTACTGTTTTAAGAGTTGCAAGGCTTATCGTTTTATTTTCTTTTTTTTCTTTTTTATAATATTTTTTATTACGTTTCTTTCCAAATTTTATACATTACAAACAAATAAGGAGTTTACAAGAAACCATTTTTTTTTTTTTTTTTAACAAAAATCCCAACTTGGACTTCCCCACCCCTTCCGATTCTGCGTTCTTTATATTAACAATGTCAGCAATTTGTTACCTTATGTCATACCTTATTGTAACTTTTACATGTTATGTATCTATATTCAATGTATTATGTCACAATTTTTATACCTTTAAAATAAACATAACATGTTCAATTTCATATTATCTCCTTTTCTCTTTTATCACTTAGTTTACTATTTACTTAATCATAATTGCTAAAGCGTATCATTTCCAAATCATGCACCGTCTTAAGATTCATACAGTTTGTAATACTTTTGCAAGTAGTCTTTAAACTTTTTCCAGTCCACCTCAATTGTTTCAACATCCAAATCTCGGATTCTGCCGGTCAGTTCAGCTATCTCCATGTAGTCCATCAACTGCATCTGCCATTCCTCCAGCGTGGGTAAATCTTGTGTCTTCCAGTTCTTTGCGATAAGTATTCTTGCTGCTGTACTAGCATACATAAACAAAGTTCTGTCCTTCTTTAACACTTTCTGGTCTACCATGCCCAACAGGAAGGCCTCTGGTTTCTTGGGAAAGGTATACCTAAATACCTTTTTCAACTCATTGTAAATCATTTCCCAGAAAGCCTTAACCTTTGGGCATGTCCACCAGAGGTGAAAGAAAGTCCCCTCTGCTTCCTTACACTTCCAACATTTATTGTCAGACAGGTGATGTATCTTAGCTAACTTGACTGGGGTCATGTACCACCGGTATATCATTTTCATAATGTTTTCCTTCAAGGCCGTACTGGCCGTGAATTTCATTCCGGTGTTCCATAACCTTTCCCAGTCTTCAAACATAATATTGTGTCCAACATCCTGTGCCCATTTAATCATAGCAGATTTAACTGTCTCATCCTGTAAATTCCACATAAGCAGCAAGTTATACATTCTAGATAACAGCTTTGTCTTTGGTTCTAACAATTCTGTCTCTAGTTTCGACTTTTCCACCTGGAAACCAACTTTTTTGTCCATTTTGAAAACCTCTTGAATTTGAGCATAATGTAGCCAATCTCGCACCTTATTTTTTAGTTTGTCCTGGCTCTGCAACTTCCAATTGTCTCCAATTTTTTCAGTCAATTCCCAATATTTCGGCCAATAGGCCTCCATATTGGGTCTTTTTCGGGCCTTGGCCTCCACTGGTGATAGCCACCTCGGAGTTTTACTCTCTAGTAAGTCTTTATATTTCATCCAGACTGCGAAAATTGCTTTTCTGACAATGTGGCTTTTAAACAATTTATGTGCTTTAACCTTGTCGTACCATAGGTATGCGTGCCATCCAAAAGCATTATTAAAACCTTCCAGATCTAGGACATCGGTGTTTTCCAACAAAAACCAATCTTTCAGCCAGCAGAAGGCTGCAGCTTCATAATACAACCTCAAGTCCGGCAGGGCAAACCCCCCTCTTTCTTTCGAATCTGTTAATATTTTAAACTTTATTCGGGGCTTTTTGCCCTGCCAGATAAATCTAGATATATCCTTCTGCCATTTTCCAAAGCAATCCACTCTGTCCACGATCTGTAAGGTTTGAAACAAAAATAACATTTTCGGCAACACATTCATTTTTATAGCTGCAATTCTTCCCAACAAGGAAAGTTTCAATCTTGACCAAATTTCTAAATCCTTTTTAACTTCCAACCAACATTTCTCATAATTATCCTTAAATAAATTCAAATTCTTGGAGGACAAATAGATCCCAAGGTATTTCACTTTTTTAACCACATTCAGTTCTGTTTCTCTCTGAAACCCCTCTGTTTCTGTAATTGTTAAATTTTTGGTCAGAACCTTAGTTTTTTGTTTATTCAACCTAAATCCCGCCACCCGACCAAATTCAGATATAAGTTCGAGAACTCTTTTTGTACTGGATTCTGGCTCCTGCAGTGTCAAAACTAGGTCATCTGCAAAAGCTTTCAGTTTATATTGTTTCACTCCGACCTCTATCCCTTGTACCAACCGGTCCTCTCTGATCATATTCAATAGCACCTCCAGGACTGAAATAAATAACAGAGGGGATAGAGGGCACCCTTGTCGTGTCCCTTTTTCAATTTTAAATTCCTCCGTCACCACATTGTTCACTATTAATTTAGCTTTTTGTTCTGAATAGATTGCATGTAATCCATTCTCAAACCCCCGTCCCACTCCCATCCCTTCCAAGTTCTTCTTCATAAACATCCAAGATATGTTGTCAAATGCTTTCTCCGCATCTACCAGGGAGAAAGCCAGCTTGGTCTTTATGAATTACTTCATTTAAGACTTTTTTAAGTCTATTTGCCAAAATGTCTGCAAATATTTTGTAATCCACATTTAGGAGTGAGATGGGACGGTAGTTTTTAAGCTGAGTCTTTTCAGATTCTGACTTAGGTATTTTCTTTTAACTTCCCACTCATCCAGAGAGCTGCATTTTAAGTGGAAAAGAGCTCTGGGTTGCTTTAGATGCTCATCACCTACCACAGCCAAAAGCACATCAATTTCAAGGGCTCGTTCCCTGCACAGAATTGAGCACTCCTGGCAATGTCTTTTTGAAGCAGGAAATGCCAGCAGAGGGACAAAAGGCAGCTTAATGCTGTGCTTCAAATAGGCAAAGGACCATCTATGCTTTTATCTATGAAAATATAGCCAAATCTTTTATCTTACAACAATGCATGCAAAACTAATACTAAAAATTGTACTCTTTATCTGTATCCCCTTACAGCTTGCCTTTTTAAAATTCATACATTTGTATCCCGCCTAATTCTTAGTACTGATTTTTAACCATAAAGCGCTATGTGAGGTGGTACCTCGGTTTAAGTACTTAATTCGTTCTGGAGGTCCGTACTTAACCTGAAACTGTTCTTAACCTGAAGCACCACTTTAGCTAATGGGGCCTCCTGCTGCCACCGCACTGCCGGAGCACGATTTCTGTTCTCATCCTGAAGCAAGTTCTTAACCTGAAGCACTATTTCTGGGTTAGCGGAGTCTGTAACCTGAAGCATATGTAACCTGAAGCGTATGTAACCTGAGGTACCACTGTACATAATTTAAGGTTCACCTTCTGCCGTGTGCCAAACCACATTGTTTGACATATCCTAGGGGTGATTTAACCCCCTAGGGTGTACCAGCTGTACATTAAGAAGAAATGACATAGAGCACATATGACAGGGACTAGCTCTCATTTTTTTCAGTCTTAAATTTACTTTATCACATTTCCACACCACAGTCTGATATGGTGTCATTTTTTTAAAGTATGCATGAAAATTTGTAAACATTTTTATGTGCATTTCTCCTAACGTTAACATTTTATATGCTGTTATCCCTAATGTATTTGTGTGTGTGTTGTGTTTACTAGTATACGTTTACTAATATATGACATTTTACAAACATTTTCTTCTAATATATATATATATGTGCTTTTGCACACATTTTTTGGTCAGAGAACTACATCACAACTTTCAGAAAAGAGTAAAAGAAAGCTGTGTTTCTATTGGCACATTGTGTCAATAACTGGGGATTGGGTAGGTTGCCAACTGAATCATAATACTTACCATATTATGGGCCACATTATCCTTGGAAAGCCCCTTCGTCCCTAGTTTATTTTGAACAAAATGCAATACCTTTTTAAAAAACTGAGTCAGGGAACAGGAAAAGGCTGCTTTTACTTTTTTGTTACTTTTAAGGTGATATTTCTTTGGCGTATTTTTATATTTCATTGAGTTGTTTTTTGTACACTGTCTTGAGCCAAAATATTGGAAACATATGAAATCCAATAAATAAAATGAGGTTTCTTAATGAAAGAGAATTTTTAAAAAATTAAATAAACATTTTTTAATAGTTTTATCTTCTATAAATAAGGTTGTTTTCCATTTGTATGCATTTGCATGTTTTATTAAAATTTAAATGTACGGCATTGGTAATTGAGTATCAACTTCAAACAGCCATATTGGCACTGCTGTTTCATTACAGCTGCCTACAAACTAAAAAGGAGAGAAAGATAGACATCAAATTAACTAGAAGCTGTAATAGTGGCAGCTACATTCTTATTTAAAGTTTGCATTTTAAAAAATGTCTTGCACATATACTTCCCTATTGCTTTAAGGGATGTTGTTGGGGTTTTTTGTTTGTTTGTTCTGTTTTTTTAGGTAGAATTGGATTTCATAGGCTTACTAGAGACAGAGTATGAGTTGGGGAATGGAATTATGTGGGGAAATTAAGTGTAGGAAAAATATTATTTCCAAATTAGTCACAATGGTAATTAATTCACAGTACTGAGAACTAGAAGTTGGAGGATTGCACAACATTTAGATTTTTTAAAACACAAACAAATTACAGAATGATAGAATTTTCATTGGTTATGAATACGTTATTATGTTTTATTAAAGTTAAGCAATTACTAGTCGCTGTATAAGATTCATAGCAAGGGGCTGTATCCAAAGAAAGTTTGTAATACTTCAGCTTCACTTACAGAGACTCAAGTGGCCTCTGCAATACAAAGTGTCTTATACCAAATTTGTGTGTTTCAACCACTTTGAGTAGTGTGCCATCTGCAGGCTCTCCGGAAAGGAGTTGATTTGGTGAGAGTTTTGCATGCTTTAGTAAACTCTAGGCTTGATTCCCCTTCATGGATCACTGCCTTGCCGTGGCGAAGGGGCTTGAATAACTCAGAGAAGCTATGAGCTATGCCGTGCAGGGCCACCCAAGATGGACAGGTCATAGTGGAGAGTTTTGACCAAACGTGATCCACCTGGAGCAGGAACCAGCAAGCCACTCCAGTATCTCTGCCAAGAAAACTCCATGGACAAAGACAACAGGCATATAAAAGTTATGACACTGGAAGATGAGCCCCTCAGGTCGGAAGGCGTCCAACATGCTACTGAGGAAGAGCGGAGGACAAGTACAAGTAGATTCAGAGCTGATGAAGCGGCTGGGCCAAAGCCGAAAGGACAGTTGCGGATATGCCTGGAAGCGAAAGGAAAGTCCAATGCTGTAAAGAAAAATATTGCATAGGAACCTGGAATGTAAGAACCATGAACCTTGGTAAGTTGGATGTGGTCAAAAATGAGATGGCAAGAATAAATATTGACATCCTGGGCATCAGTGAACTAAAATGGACGGGAATGGGCGAATTCAGTTCGGATGACCATCATATCTACTACTGTGGGCAAGAATCCCGTAAAAGAAATGGAGTGGCCCTCATAGTCAACAAAAGAGTGTCGAAAGCTGTACTGGGATGCAATCTCAAAAATGATAGAATGATCTCGATACGAATCCAAGGCAGACCTTTTAACATCACAGTAATCCAAGTTTATGCACCAACCACTGGTGCTGAAGAAACTGAAATTGACCAGTTCTATGAAGACTTACAACACCTTATAGAAATGACACCAAAGAAGGATGTTCTTCTCATTATAGGGGATTGAAATGCTAAAGTAGGGAGTAAAGAGATAAAAGGAACAACTGGCAAGTTTGGCCTTGGAGTTCAAAACGAAGCAGGGCAAAGGTTAATAGAGTTCTGCCAAGAGAACAAGCTGGTCTAAAAATCATATTGTTAGAAAAGCCCTATATAATGTATGGATTAGATATAAAGACTTGCTGGAAAACAAAACACCCAGGTGGTTGTCACCGATGGAAGCTAAGGAAGTGAAAAAATTAAACATGGAATCTAAATGGCCGAAATATTGGGAAATTATAGAGTATGAGGAGGGAAAAGTTAAATTGCAAAGTTATGAGAAATTGAAGTTCAAAGTAAGAGATTGGCTCCATTATTACCAGATAAACGAAGTTTTCAAACAGGACAGGAAAATTGGCTTTCAGGTGGAAAGGTCGAAACTAGAAACAGAGCTTTTGGAACCCAGTACTAAGAATTTGTCAAGAATGTATAACTTGCTGTTGAAATGGAATACACAGGATGAGATGGTTAAATCAGCTATGATTAAATGGGCACAGGACATTGGACATGACATTATGTTTGCAGACTGGGAACAGTTATGGACCACCGGTATAAAGTTTACGGCATGTAATGCCTTAAGAGAGAATATTATGAAAATGATTTATAGGTGGTACATGACCCCAGTCAAGCTTGCAAAAATTTACCATTTGCCCAATAATAAATGTTGGAAATGTAATGAAACTGAAGGTACTTTTTACCACCTTTGGTGGACGTGCCCAAAGATTAAGGCTTTCTGGGAAAGGATCTATAATGAAATGAAAAAGGTGCTTAAATGCACTTTTGCGAAGAAACCAGAGGCCTTTCTCTTGGGCATGGTAGGCCAATTGGTGTCAAAGAAAGATAGGATGTTTTTTATGTATGCGACAACAGCAGCAAGAGTACTTTTAGCAAAGTACTGGAAGACACAAGAACTACCCACACTGGAAGAATGGCAGACGAAGGTGATTGACTACATGGGATTGGCTGAGATGACTGGCAGAATCCGAGACCAAGGGAAAGAGACGGTGGAAGAAGACTGGAAGAAATTTAAAGTTTACCTTAAGAACTGTTGTAAAATTAACGAGTGCTAAAATGTTTTGAGTAATGTAAAATAGAATTGCAGCGACAAACAATTGGACATGGGAATAAGGATTTAAAGGAGATGCCATAAGTAAATAAAAGTAGAGGTTGCTGGAAAAAATTTTAAAACAAGGATGCAGAAAAAGGAGGTATGGGGAAGTCGCTGAAAGAAGGTTTAAGGAAAAGAAGGTTAAGAAACTATACATGTTTATATGTGTGTTTGTTTTTGTTTTGTTTTGTATTGTTATTTAATATGTGTTGGAAAATCAATAAAAATTTATTTTTAAAAAAAAAGAGAACAAGCTGGTCATCACAAACACTCTTTTCCAACAACACAAGAGACGACTCTACACATGGACATCACCAGATGGGCAGCATCGAAATCAGATTGATTATATTCTCTGCAGCCAAAGATGGAGAAGCTCTATACAGTCAGCAAAAACAAGACCTGGAGCTGACTGTGGCTCAGATCATCAGCTTCTTATAGCAAAATTCAAGCTTAAACTGAAGAAAGTAGGAAAAACCACTGGGCCGGTAAGATACAATCTAAGTCAAATCCCTTATGAATACACAGTGGAAGTGAGGAACAGGTTTAAGGATTTAGATTTGGTGGACAGAGTGCCTGAAGAACTATGGATGGAGGCTCGTAACATTATACAGGAGGCAGCAACTAAAACCATCCCAATGAAAAGGAAATGCAAGAAAGCAAAGTGGCTGTCCAACGAGGCATTACAAATAGCGGGGGAGAGAAGGCAAGCAAAATGCGAGGGACATAGTGAAAGATACAGGAAATTGAATGCAGATTTCAAAAAAATAGCAAGGAGAGACAAGAAGGCCTTCTTAAATGAGCAATGCAAAGAAATAGAGGAAAACAATAGAATGGGGAAAACCAGAGATCTGTTCAAGAAAATTGGAGATATGAAAGGAACATTTCGTACAAAGATTACCATAATAAAGGACAAAAGTGGAAAGGACCTAACAGAAGCAGAAGACATCAAGAAGAGGTGGCAAGAATACACAGAGGAACTATACCAGAAAGAAATGGATGTCTCGTATACCCCAGGCAGTGTGGTTGTTGACCTTGAGCCAGACATCCTGGAGAGTGAAGTCAAATGGGCCTGAGAAAGCACTGCTAATAACAAAGCCAGTGGAAGTATGATATTCCAGCTGAACTATTTAAAATTTTAAAAGATGATGCTGTTAAGGTGCTACACTCAATATGCCAGCAAATTTGGAAAACTCAGCAGTGGCCAGAGGATTGGAGAAGATCAGTCTACATCCCAATTCCAAAGAAGGGCAGTGCCAAAGAATGCTCCAACTACCACACAATTGCACTCATTACACACGCTAGCAAGGTTATGCTTAAAATTCTACAAGGCAGGCTTAAGCAGTATGTGGACCGAGAACTCCCAGAAGTGCAAGCTGGATTTAGAAGAGGCAGAGGAACCAGAGACCAAATTGCAAACATGCGCTGGATTATGGAGAAAGCTAGAGAGTTCCAGAAAGACATCTACTTCTGCTTCATTGACTATGCAAAAGCCTTTGACTGTGTCAACCACAGCAAACTATGGCAAGTTCTTAAAGAAATGGGAGTGCCTGATCACCTCATCTGTCTCCTGAGAAACCTCTATGTGGGACAAGAAGCTACAGTTAGAACTGGATATGGAACAACTGACTGGTTCAAAATTGGGAAAGGAGTACGGCAAGGCTGTATATTGTCCCCCTGCTTATTTAACTTATATGCAGAATTCATCATGCGAAAGGCTGGGCTGGATGAATCCCAAGCCGGAATTAAGATCGCTGGAAGAAATATCAATAACCTCAGATATGCAGATGATACAACCTTGATGGCAGAAAGTGAGGAGGAATTAAAGAACCTTTTAATGAGGGTGAAAGAGGAGAGCGCAAAATATGGTCTGGAGCTCAACATCAAAAAAACGAAGATCATGGCCACTGGTCCCATCACCTCCTGGCAAATAGAAGGGGAAGAAATGGAGGCAGTGAGAGATTTTACTTTCTTGGGCTCCATGATCACTGCAGATGGCGACAGCAGTCACGAAATTAAAAGACGCCTGCTCCTTGGGAGAAAGGCGATGGCAAACCTAGACACCATCTTAAAAAGCAGAGACATCACCTTGCCAACAAAGGTCCGTATTGTTAAAGCTATGGTTTTCCCAGTAGTGATGTATGGAAGTGAGAGCTGGACCATAAAGAAGGCTGATCGCCGAAGAATTGATGCTTTTGAACTATGGTGCTGGAGGAGACTCTTGAGAGTCCCATGGACTGCAAGAAGATCAAACGTATCCATTCTGAAGGAAATCAGCCCTGAGTGCTCACTGGAAGGACAGATTGTGAAGCTGAAGCTCCAGTACTTTGGCCACCTCATGAGAAGAGAAGACTCCCTGGAAAAGACCCTGATGTTGGGAAAGATTGAGGGCACAAGAAGAAGGGGATGACAGAGGACGAGATGGTTGGACAGTGTTCTCGAAGCTACAAACATGAGTCTGACCAAACTGCGGGAGGCAGTGGAAGACAGAAGTGCCTGGCGTGCTCTGGTCCATGGGGTCACCAAGAGTCGGACACAACTAAACGACTAAACAACAACAAGGCTTGATGATAGGGACACGGGTGGCGCTGTGATCTAAACCACAGAGTCTAGGGCATGCCGATCAGAAGGTCGGTGGTTCAAATCTCCGCAACGGGGTGAGCTCCTGTAGCTCAGTCCCAGCTCCTGCCAACCTAGCAGTTCAAAAGCACATCAAAGTGCAAGAAGATAAATAGGTACCACTCCAGTAGGTACCGTGTGCTGCTCTTTTTCGCCAGAAGTGGCTTAGTCATGCTGGCCATATGACCTGGAAGCTGTCTGCGGACAAACGCCAGCTCCCTCAGCCTATAGAGCAAGATGAGCACCGCAACCTCAGAGTCATCTGCGACTGGACCTAATAATGGTCAGGGGTACCTTTACCTTTAGGCTTGATGATTGCAGTATTCCCTATGTGGAACGTCCTTTGGTTAACAGAACTTCAGCTAGTTCAAACTATACTGATGGTTGACTGCAGCCAGTTTAAGGGACAATGTTTTTTTAATAATTATTTTTAAGGGAAGAGCCTCAAGTTTGTTTCTGGGTATGATTGAAGATACCATTTGAAAACCTCTAAATGGTTTGTATTTGAGGTACTTGTAATCAGGCCTTGTCTTGTATATATCTTCCCACCATTTAAGATCTGCACTTAGGCCCATTTCCAGTTTGTCCTGACATCCATTTATCACATGATTACTGAATAGACCTTTTCTATTGTGGCGTTTGGAATTTCCATAGGGAAATTAACCTGGCACCTTCAGGTCAAAAGCATTTAATGATCTGGGACTTTTGACTGATCTTTCGTAATAGCTTTCAATGCCGATATAAGCACAATGCTTTTATCATTTTTATCTTTAAGGTTATTTAAATTTTAGGGTTTTTTTTTGTTATGTTGGGGCATGTTTTATAATTTTAATATAAGCTGCCTCATGAATGGAAAGGAAGGATAGACGTCCTCAAAATAACTTTTGTAAAGGTGTGCTGCTTCCTTTTTAAAGTGAGAGTAATGGGGGAAATAGCTGGACGGATTGTGAAAGGAAGCCACTTCCATGCATATAGAACATTGTGGCATGAAAGTGGGATGGAAGAAAAGAAACAAGGGTGTTTGAGCTTCAGCAGAATAATAAGATAATGATGAAGGGAACATGATGGTAGAAATGTAATCAGGACAGATTGGTGAAGAGCCTTTTTTTAAAAAAATGTAAGAACAAGGACTGTGAAAGTGATGTAAAGAACAAAGAAGAGCCAGTGTGAAGTCTTAAAAGTGTAATAGCATAACTGAAGTGGTGAGAAAGAAATAGTTTTGCAGCGGCATTTTGACTTGATTGAAAAGGCAAGAAGCTGAGAAGCTAGTGAGGACATTAGAGTAATCAAGATGAGAAATGACCATGACATGAAGAAGAATTCTTGCAGCACAGAAATAAAAGAAAGGGACAGATTTTGCTGCTTTTGTAAAGGAAAAATTGACCTTAAAATTCAACAGCAGGTTTGCAGAGTCTTGCTGTGGTTTTTGAGGGGGGGGGGATTGATTATTACTTTCAAGAGTTTATTCAAAGCGCAGTTATTTTTTGGGGAGGTGAGATCATATGATGAAGCCTAATTCTTATTCCAGCTGCAGATTTTTTTGTTGAGGGCGTGGGGAGTCTCTCATAGAAGGAGGTATTGATACGGTAACAGGAATAGGGCTTTCTCAGTTGTGGCCCCACATTTTTGGAACTCCTTACCTAGGGAGATTTGTGTGGCCTCATCACTGTTGGCCCCAGTAAGTGCAAGGATTTCTGCATATGCAACAGGACTTCAACTCCTTCTCCCCCTGTATGTGCCCCGTGCCCTTCCTGAATCTTCTCTGGAGCATTGGTGGAATCCCTAGAACAGATTTAGGGTGAATGTGTATGGAAGTGGGTCCCATTGCTCATGTGGAAGTCCTTGAGTTGACGGGACCATGGCAGTGGTATGTTGGATACAACACACACACCCTATATATATATATATATATATGCATATAGTATATGTTACCAACTTAAATAATATCTCCATCGGTAAAAGAAAATTACTTATAAGTTACTATGTTGTTGGTATTTGACACCTCATAGATTAGCTAATATTTATCCTCAGTTTTGTACTGCATATGTGGAAAGATTGGTATAAGTTTTCTGCGTAAGTTGTGAAATTATGAAATAATATTGGGAGAAGTATAGAAGTATATACAGTCATACCTCTTGTTACGTTTGCTTCAGGTTGCGCATTTTCAGGTTGTGTCCCGCAGCGACCCAGAAGTACTGGAAAGGGTTACTTCCGGGTTTCGCCGCTCACATATGCGCAGACACGCAAAATGATGTCACGCGCATGCGCAGAAGTGGCGAATCACAACCCGTGCATGCCCAGATGCAGGTTGCGTTCCTTTCATGTTGCGAACAGCAGACACCTTTGCAACCAGAGGTACCACAGTAATCATTATCAAGAGCATTCTTGGCTATTCCATCCATTAACAGATCATAGCTGGAAATTAAAATCATAGTTCCAAGAACGTTATCTGCTGCAAAGGACACATCTGTAGAAATTTCTAACATCTGTGCTATCCTTTGGGCAAGGTGAAGATTGTTGGCAGTGCTATGGACTTAAGGATATGTTTCATTTTTCATGTTGTAAGGAAATTGCTTATTACTTTGTAGCTTACAATATTCATAAGACATCCAAACAGTAAGTGAAACTTCACCTGAGTGTTCTGAATTTTTTTTCTGGAGCTATCAGGAGCATATAAGAATTGACAAGAAAAGTTAAAAAGGGCATTTAACTGTGTCTTGGCTACTCATTCTTTTCCTGCCAAGTTGTCACAGTGTTCTGTAAGAAGAATTTCCACAGGGACCTGGTTGTTTGTTCTTGGATGCTGTGGAAATGCTCGGCTTGACACAGTCTAAGACTTGGTGTAATATTAAAAGAGGGCTCAAAGCACATTCTTCAAACATGCTGCCAACACATCTTCAAAGTTAAAATGATGGACAAGCATGCCAACAAACTGAAGTATTGGTTCAAATGTCAATCTTCTGTCCTCTCTGCACGCTCCCTTCCTCCCTTGTCTGCAGCCTCCTCTTCCTTCTGTTCCATCTGGCGAAACATTACACAATGACTTACAGTGAACTGCCACCATCTTGGACACCAGCTTACAGGGTGCTTTGTTCATTTTCACCAGAAGAAGGAGGCAGTGCCAGGAAGAGGATGGACTTGTTTACTTGTCTGCTCATTTGGGGAAGATGCAGTATGCGTATTGTTTATGACTACTTTTGGTATGTTGTAGTTATTAAGCTTGGGAGGGGTAGGGGACACGTCATGCTCCTTCTGGTGTAGTTTGTCCACCTTTGGTCCCCACCCTGCACTCAGCTGTCGCCTGTGGCTTCTAGAAGCTGTCAGTATGTGACAGCAGCCACACCCTTGGAACGACTTCAACTGGCTAAGCCAAGTGAGGGTAGCTGATGAGTCTCAAACCCTTGGTGAGTGAGGGATTTCCCCTGCATGTAAAGACAGTGGGTCCAAAGGTCAAGATGGTGGTTTCTTTATGTGCTGTAGAGGGAAATGATGGGCAGATGGAGCTCATCAACCTGGGAAGGTAGTCCATCTAGGAGAAGGAAGACTCTGATCCTAAACCACTGCTGCCTTGTGGGATGTCTTCAGGAGAAGAAAAGGCTAAGGAGTAAACCCTACACAAATCCAGAATGAAATCCCTAAGAGAGTTGGATGGCATCTTGTATGCCTCCTTCTGGCAACTCCTGCAGCCAAGCTGGGACCAAATGTATTGCTCGGCTTTCCTTTGGACCACATCAGTGAGGCCCAGAGTGGGGTGTTGCCTAGGCACACTACACAAGGCTTTGGCCCCAGGTAGGTCATTTTGGTGCTGCTAATGCAGCGGTTTGACTTTGCCTCCGGTGGTGCACTCAATTGTTGATGCAAGACAGACAGATTCAAACTTGCCACCTTGAGCATGATTTGGACACTGGAAAAGTGGCCTACAAATAAAATTATGTATGTATGTATGTATGTATGTATGTATGTATGAATATCTAGGGGTGATTAAGGAAGAACTGTGCCTGAAGCCCTGGAGAGCCACTGCCAGTCAGTGCAAACAATACTGATCTAGAAATGAACCAGGGTTCTGATTCAGGGCATTTCCTGACTGTCACTATTTCCTGGTCAGATTCAATCACACCCCAACAAAGTCAGGCTACACAATTGAAGTTGATTTTGAGCTCCTGTGAAACAAGCCCACTTCCCCAACAGATTGGACTTTTTTGTGATGACTGGAAAATGCACAAGAAAACACAGGATAGCCCTTGGTTTGATACAACACCACAAATTGGACTGAGCACTCATTAAATAGGTCATCTGCAAAGAACCTCAGTATAAATCGGTTTCCTAGGTTTTTTGAACTACAGCTGTGCCTTCTCCGGTCAGCATGGGAGCTCTTTTCTGAAACTGAGGAGAGTTCAAAAGTAGCTTGTGATACGGCATGGTGGTCCGGTGGTTTCAAATGAAAAAGTAAATAATAATAATACTGTAGTGGTCCTTGGACATGTATTAATTAGTTCTTTGGATCCTGCCCACTGTTAGCTCTCTCATGTGATCTTCATTATCCTAGATTTTGATAGAGCCACAGAATCCATGCTCTTCATGTGACCTAAGAATTGACCCTTACTGGAAGTATATTGCAGTTCCCTTTGGCAGCAGTTTGACTTTCTGTATGTGGAGTTCACTAGATATTGTTGGACTACAAATTCCTTCATTCCATACCTTTTAGCCTTGCTTACAGGGCTGATGGAACTTGTTGTCCAACATCTGGAAGGCATCATGCTGGCAGTCCCTGGACTAGGATGTCAGCAGTGTTAATTGCCATGCCAACATCATTAATTGCCCACCAAGAGGTCCCAGACAATCACACATGTCCTATCTTGCATGCACAGACATTTGAATGTCTTTGAAATCTCCTTTAATGGCTCTGCTTATCATCTGATCTGGTCATAACCTACAAGAGTCACTAGCCATTTTCTTGCTATTAGTGGCACTTCTTTCTTCCAGCTGCCATAATCAAGGCAGTGAGCGCTGATCCTTGTGTCTGTGTGTTGCCCAGTTAATACACTGGCTTTTCTGTATGATCATACACATGGGGATGAAGTGTTACATATGAGCCAACTCTCTTATACCTTGTCAAGTCACCCTGAGTGGCACGGAAACAGTGGAATATAAATACAAACTAATAGTGCCCTTTTTCCTGAAGTGCTTAAAATGCTGTCATTTGTATATCAACAAAATTATGCCATACACACTGCCCAGGCTTGTGCCCCAGGGAGGTCACTCAACGTGCTGCTAATTCAGCAATTTGACTTCAGCCCCCAAGGGGCACTGCATTGTCTCCCAAGTTAAATGGATGCAAACAACAACAACAATGCAATATGCTAATGAGAGTTTCTGCCCTGCAGGTGGCTTTATATAATTGTTAGTCTTATTGTCCCTTACACATTTTTGATGTGTGGATTAGTTATAACGATTATTGATTCTCCTGTAAATCTGCTTTAATGAGGTATTTATTTCCCTGTTGGAAGATCCTTTATTATGATTTGTCAGACTTCCGAATTGTTTTTTAAATGTTATGTTTTCGTAATTATGAATTGTAGGATTTGATTAACTATTTAATAGATGGCTATCTAATAAATATTTATGGGTTTTTTCTTACGAATTTGTGTTTACAACAATTCTAGATTGATTTTTTATATTGTATTTTTGTGTGTGTGTAATATTTTGGTCAGTTTGATATAGTCCCCCTTGAACATATATGGGAAGGGGGTATTTGTATAAAAATTTACACTGATGTTCACTCACCGTGCCTATAATTTCATCAGACAGTTAGAATTATGAAAAATATTGAGCGAGTTGCAAGATAAATTCCCTCTCATCATTATAGAACCTGGGGTAGCCCAATGAAATTGATTGAAGATAGTTCCTGGAAAAAGTAGGAGTAGCTGGTGGGGTGGGGTGGTGCTGCACCCACCCACATTGATGCTGCAAATGCAAAGTATGTAAAATATAAAATGGAAAAAGTCCCACAGTTATACTTTCAAGTAATATTTAACTGTTTGGTAAAGCTTATGGGAAAAATGCTATAAAACATTGTGATAATTGCTTTTTTAAAAAGTAGTATACTGCTAATCGGTTAAATAAATGTACATATGTATTTGGTATTGAGTGCCTTTTATATCCTACTGAGATCCATGGACATTTATGCTTTAGTGTCCCTAACACCCTATTGAGCCAGATAAAACCCTAGTGAATTCAGCGAAGCCTATTGAATGCATAAGCAGCGCCTTTAGATCATGCCAGTTTGGAGATTCTTGAGACCTAATAATTTCCATAATTTGTTCTATGATTGGATAACAGAAATAAACCATAATGTATTGGTATTCTCTGTGTCCACTTCCATAAACCTTTATAAAAAGAACTATTCTGGTTAAAATAAGCACTGTATTGTTGACTGTTAATGTATAGAAAAATGAAGATTCTTGGCATGTTTGCCAGTTACCCAATGATTTATGGAATGAGAATAATTATACTTTCATAGTACTGGACCTATAGGGATTTAACTGCAGAGATGGTATCCTCCCACCCCAGACTTAATTGATGTTCAGATTCCAGTTAGGTAAATATTGGTAGCAACTATGAACATTTTTGCAAAGTTTTGGAACTCTCGGGATGTATTCATAACGGTTAAGGAAAATGTAGGATGCATTAATATTGGTCTAATTAAGTGTGTATCAAAATGCTTATCAACAAATTTGTGAAATAGGATATGAAGATTGATGAGAAATCATAATTCTAACGTATCTGTCAACAACAATTATTTCAACTTAATGTTAATAGTGCTATTGAAATGATGAATTAAAATAATTATATTTATCACTGGGAAGCAAGGTGCTCTTGACTTTCTTAATAGAAAAGTTTTTAATGCATTTAGGTTGTGGTCCTATACATACATGGGAATAAAGTCTCATTGACTTCAGTGGAACTTACATCAGACTAGACATGCATTGCTGTTGTTGGCATTCATCGGTCTTGAGACACAATGGTGTATTCCTCCAGTGGTGAAGTCAAAGTCCACATTAGAAGCACCCAAGTATGTATGAAGGTCTTGGGCTGCCCAGATAACAAGACACCCCCCCTCTCTTGGCTTCACTGATGTAGTCCAAAAGAAAGCAGGGCAATATACTTGGCTACAAGAATTGCTGGAAAGAATTGTACAAGGCACCATCTGACCATCTTAGGGACTCAATTCCTGATTTGTGTAGGGTTCACTCCTTAGCCCTTTCTTCTCCCAAACATATCCCACAAGGCAGTTTTCCTTGTCCCAGGTTGATGACAGTACGTGCAGAAGCTGCCTTCTTGACCATTGGATGTGGTCCAAGAATATCCCCTAGCATATTGGTTTAAATCCTGGAAAGCTGGTTTGTTGTATTCCTTAATAAGTAAGGAGGGAATGAGAAAGAAGTAATAGTTCAACCTTCAGTTGACTTTGATAGAAAGCTTTTGCATGGCTAAGTTCCGGACTTCCTTAGCAGATGGAGATGGAGAGGTTTTGCACAAAGCAGATTAATTAAACAATGCTCAGGAGCTACACTGAAAGTTACTGATTAATTGTTTGCTGGAGCTATCTAATCAAGTGCTTAAGACAAGAAAAATAAATGTATTCGATGACAGACCGTACCATGATTAATACAATAATTTATTTGCAGTTTCAATTGCTATTCCTTTCTGGCTACAGACCAAGTAATAAAAGGAATACAAAAATAAAAACAATACCAAATAGAATACGGGGGAGGGGACAGGTTTCCATATGACTGAATAAAATGCCTGTCTTCCATAAAATATTGCAAATATTGCATATGTATGTGCTCCATAAAGGGCACAAGGGCATCAATGAGAGTTTTTCTGAAAGAATTTTATTTTACTTGTTATAATCTTGTAAAATTGGGTGATCAGGTGTGTTGTTGCTGTTTTTTTTTAGAAAAACCCACATACAATGCACAGATGACATTGTAGGGAAGAGCGAGGGCTGAAATTCTTATGTATGTTCTGCTTTTTCAGCGACATTTGTGTCAGCTCTTGGCATCTGGCATCATTAGGGAAAAGCAGAGTTCCAACCAAAAAGAGCATCAGTACATGCATTTATGTAGTTCATAGAAAGGTATTAGGGAGAAATAATTGGAATGAAACTTGTTGATTCTTTTCAATAAAGTTCATAAAATTTTGTTTTTAAAACATCACTGTAACAACAACAGCTTCCTCTGCTTTCCTTGCATGCCTCCCCACTTCGTTGTGGAGGGTTGGGCTGGGGAAACCCACTGTAGATTTAGGAGGTTATACAAAGAGAAGGAGTGGAAGTCTTGCTTCATATGCAGAAGTCCTTTGTGCTAATGGAACAGCTTCATTAAATACAACCCAATTTATTCTTTTTTTTAAAAAAAATAGTAATAATCAGTTGCACCTGTAGGACACATTTAGATGCTATCATTGGTGACATTGGTAACTGTGTTCTTATAGGTGACATACCTTTTTACAATCAATACATGTTCACAAGAGTTTATGCTCAGTTTGAAGTTGTAAAATCCCTTTGTGTGAGGTAGGCCTAGATTGCAAATCTTGGCAAAGAATAATCTCTTGAGAGGCTACAGTTACTAATTATCAAAAACTCTGGGAAATACCAAGAATGGTTTTGTTTAGTGACTAAGCCTCTCTACCCCTGCTGACTGAATTTAACTACTGCAGTGCTGGAGGTGTAACTTACACAGAAAACATGAGTTTAAAAAATAAGTTGAATGATGCATCTGTTGGGTACATGAAATGGATTTTATAAGATAGGAAGAATACGATATGCTTAGCCACAAAGGAGTCATTCTAGGAAGCTGCCTTATACCAAGTCAGACCAGTGGCCCAGCTGTCCCATTGTTGTCTACACTTCACTGGCAGAACCTTGCCAGGATTTCAGGCAGGTGTCTTCCCTAGCTCTACCTGGAGACATCAGGGATTGAGCCTGGGACCGTCATTCAGTGCAGTTGCTCTCCCCCCTAAGATATAGCCCTTCCCCAAACATAAGTCTCTCCCAGCCCTGCTAGGAAATGCCAGCGAATCGTACCCAGAACCTTCAGCTGAGCTATGCTCTTGGACAAAACTTATATTCTAAGAGACTAGAAAAAGGAGACAGACCTAGTTCATCCCAGGAAGATGATCAGATTCAATTGTAAATGCCAGATACCTTCTCCTTTTAAAGCAAGATTAAACTTGGAAAGATCTGTTTGTTTCAGTTGCTTTACTTCTTGTAGTAGAAATCTATGCTTGCTTCTGCAGTTCTTCTGCCAATACATTGGCTGTATGTATATTGTATGCTTATAGTTTTCCCTGTTATAATACGTTCAGCATACTATTCTGTATTAAAGTATACTATATCAAAGTACTGGTGGCGCTGTGGTCTAAATCACTGAGCCTCTTGGACTTACCAATTGGAAGGTCGGCGGTTCGAATCCCCGCAACAGGGTGAGCTCCCGTTGCTCTGTCCCAGCTCCTGCCAACCTAGCAGTTCGAAAGCATGCCAGTGCAAGTAGATAAATAGGTACCGCTGTGGCAGGAAGGTAAACAGTATTTCCATGCACTCTGGCTTCCGTCACGGTGTTCTGTTGCACCAGAAGTGAATTAGTCATGCTGGCCACATGACCCGGAAAGCTTTCTGTGGACAAACACCAGCTCCCTTGGCCTGAAAGCGAGATGAGTGCTGACCTCATAGTCACCTTTGACTGGACTTAATCGTGCAGGGGACCTTTACCTTTTACTATATTACCATATTTAAACATGAGCATTAGTGTGTACCAGTCTTTTGGTTGGTTGAGGATCGTTGTGTTTCAGAGTTGCTTGTTCAAAAATCTCAACTAGTTTCCCGTGGAACTCGCTCAATCTTTTTATGATAGCATCCTATATTGTGACTGGAAATGTTTTCCAAGGAATTGAACAGAGCTTTGTCAGCCTCCTCAGGGAGCTATATTCCAGGAAAAAAATACTCCCTCACTGAGGATTTCCTTAATACTTTTGGAAATGTCTGTCTTTGATGTAGAGTCATCTAAAAATGCATTGATTTTACTTCAGCACTACCAGTTGGTACAATACATATGCAACCTATTTGTCGCATTTGGTGTCTGCAAAATATCTGCTGATCTTAGGGAAAAGAAATCTGTCAGATGCCGTAGTGATGCTAAGTAGCTTGCAGGACAGTGATTCATTAAATGGTTTGGCAATTTCCACCTCCCCTGGTGCAGTATTATAGATTAGTTTGGTTGACACTGGGAGCACTTTTATACCAGCATTTTCACTCAAAACTCCCAAAGTCCCACAGTAAGTTACAATTCAGCTATGAAGACTTATTTGGCAATAAAGTGGATTTCAAACTTCCCCTCTCTTTAGGAGAAATATCAATATACATTTTTAAGTGGTAAAAGCTGGTAAAATGGTGATCTGGTTTGATTCTAAGATCAAATAAGTGGGTGATATCCAGCTCATGTAATACTTGGATGAAGCCCATTTTAATAAATGGACCTAAGTAACCAAATCAACTAGTGGCTTGAAGAAATGTTAGGATTGAATGTCGGGGGGGGGGACCCCAGCATTTAGCAGGTGAAATATTTCTGATTACTAGGGTCTTGTTTGGGGAGGTTTATTTGGGTGGGGGGTTGTTGCTGTTAGTTTTTTGTATCTTTATTTTAGATTTTTGTGATTTATGTGGAAGTTGTTTGGTTTTTTATTTTTTTATTTGTTGTTTATGACTACTTTTGTCAGGTTGTAATTATGTATATTTTCATATTGTAAGCGTGGTTTGAACTGTGGAAAGCCAGTAAACATAAAATTAGGTGTGTATGTATGTATCTTTGGTACCCGTTTTTCAAATTATTTGAGTGTAACTCTGTAGTAGTAGTAATGACATTTGTTTAGAATTGTCAAGCATTATAGCCATGCTTAGTATGGCCTACTCAGGTGTCCATGGATTCTTTGGAACGAGTTAATCCAATCCTAACATGTAGCTTCTGAACCTGGATTCTCTCCAAAAGAGTTTTAATAACTATGCATACTTCACCTCACTTAATGTTCAGACGTGGTTATTTTAGCCATCAAGGGCAGAGTTCAATGCAAAAGACATTTTTATACTTTGAGGCAACCTTATTTAAAAAAGATTTCTCCTGTAATATAAGAATGAGAAATCAAAATGTCTTGGGCTGTTTTTCTAGTACCAAGACTCTGTAATGGACCTATTATTTAATCACATAAGCCAGCAAATGAGTGGTTAGGAGAAGATATAATGATCACCAGACTAGTCTGCCATTATGTTGAGTAGAGACAAAGCCCTTTAAGTAGCTTAAAAGTTCATATCTGCAAGCTTCATGTAGCAACACATGCCAGACAACATAAGTAGCCTAACAATCATAAAAGCAACTGATGTTGAACTACAGTGCCTCTTAGTAAGCAAAATACATCTCCGAGTGTGACATTAAACCAAGTAGAGCCATGACATCACAGCAATGTGGATCAGTGCTTCAACACCAGTGAGAACCATCATTGCCAATGTTGTGCATAAAACTGTCATGCAGCAGAGAGGGTTCTTCATTTCCTGAGGCTAAGGTCAGCACGCCTAACTGGTCAGCTAAGGCTAAACAAGTTAAGGTCAGCACACCTAAATGCATCTTAAAAGCATTTTAGCTGCCATGGAGCAACCGTAGAGATTGTTGTTTTATGGTGAGACATCTTACACCCCCTCACTCACTCAGTTTCAGAAGATGTTCCCAAACTTGCCCTGAATTACAGGTAAGCTGTCTGTGGAGCTGTTAGTTCATCATCATTACTTGTCGCTTTGTGCAAGGGACTGCCAACAAAAGGATGGGATTTGGGTACTGCCAAATATGCTGAGCTAAGCATGAACCTCTTCGAATTGGGATTTCTATGCATAATCAGCCAACCTGGGTGGCCCTTTAGCTGTCCCACCGGTGAGTGTTTAGCAACACATACATAAATACATACAGTGGTACCTCAGGTTACAGACGCTTCAGGTGACAGACTCCGCTAACCCAGAAATAGTACCTCGGGTAAGAACTTTGCTTCAGGATGAGAACAGAAATCGTGCCGCGCCGGCACAACAGTAGCAGTAGCAGGAGGCCCCATTAGCTAAAGTGGTGCTTCAGGTTAAGAACAGTTTCAGGTTAAGAACGGACCTCCAGAACAAATTAAGTTCTTAACTCGAGGTACCACTATACCATTTTATATGTTTACTGCCTTTCCACAGTTCAAACCATGCTCAAGGTGGCTTACGACATGGCAAAATAAGATAGGGGCCTTCTCTGTAGCGGTTCCATGACTGTTGGAATTATCTCCCCCAGAAGCATGGATAGGTGCAACTTTGGTGGGATTCTATTGCCAGTGTTCTTTGTTCATTTAAATTATTTGCATACTGCCTTTCATTTCAAAGGAATACTAATGTCGTTTTACAGGATAATAAAAACAACAAGAGAACAATAAAACCATATCAGTAAGACATCCATCACTATAGATGCCAGCAACTAGTTCAAGAGTCAGGAAAAAACTTGGGCAAAGAGGTATGTTTTTAGTTGGTGGTGGAAGCCCCCAACATTTGGTGTCTACCTCTAGTTGTTCTTCATTCCACAATGCAGGCACCACCAGTGTAGGAGATTGAAATGTATCTGTTTCCCCAGGGCTTTGGAGGAATTTAACGATGCTGTCATAGGTCTTCTTATTATTCTGAGCTGCTGTCATTTTTGTGTGAGAATTTATAATTGGTTTTATCTGAAGCTATAGCCTTGTCATTTTATTGTATTTAATACACTGGAAACCACCCTGTGATTATCATGTCTAAAAGTTTTCTAAAGAAAGAAAGAATAGTATTTTTATATGTGATCTGGAGCTGACAGACACCATTACTGCATGTATTTGTTTCACTTGCCTGCCCAGGATATTGCAGAAGCTACAAACCATTTTGCGCGTATAATTATGACTTGGTGTTTTTTAAACTTTTATTTAAGCTATAAATATAAATAAAGGCAACAAAAACCATGCAGCCTATTTCATTGAAAGAGTACTTTAAATTCTTATCTCACCTGCTGGGAGGCCAGTAAATCCTGGCTTCTGTGTCTTTGGCTGACTCCAGCTGCTGCTAAAGGTGCCCAGAATGCATTTCTCCATATGGTATGTGATAGAGGAAGAATTGTTTTTGGGGGGAGCTTCCTGGTGAGATGAAGAGCCTCCCCCCCCCAAAAAAAAAATTGCCCTCAGTGAAAGCAAATGGGTGGAGTGGCCCAGGTAAGAGACTTACCTGCCCAGCTGCTGTTGGTGAGTGTTGGTGAACTCTCTTGGCATAGACCGTGTGGGTAGCTGAGGGGACTACAAACACTTTTTCTTCAGCTCTTAGGTTAATTGAGATTAATATATGTGCCATCTTACTGCATCACTGCTACTTTTAAACAATTGTTTTGATACCGATACGTTTTAGTGGTGTGGACTACATAGACAGAGGCCCTGCTTGCAGGACACCCATAGGCCTCTGGCTGTGAGAACAGGATGCAGGACCTGATGAGCTGTGGCCTAATGCAGTAGGGTGGTTATCATGTTATTATGTGAAATGTTTACAAATGGTGGGTTTTGTTCTCCTTTATGAAAAGAGCACATTTAAATGGAATCTTTCATTAATTAGCTAGAAAACCACTAGAGGGGACAGTGTTCTTGAGCTCTTGGGTGCTGCTTGAGGGTTTCCCACAGGTTCATCCTATGTTCTATAGCTTATGGATGACATGTTAAGCCAAACCATGGCTTAGCGCAGCAGCAGAATGACCAGGGAGAAGCAAAGCAACCATGACCTCCTCTCTGAAAGGCTGCACGTTTGTGCTAAACCATGGTGTGGCTTAGTGTGATGTGTAAACCAATGCCACTAAATGTGTGGTGCTTTGTATTTTTGTTTTTATCACTTATGTAATACTTTTGTTTTCTAGTTTACTGTGCATAGCTTAGATATTATGTACATGTGTGTAGAAATGATGTTATGGTCTTTAATAATAAATACATTTGGTCATGGATAAGACTCCACATATATTCTTGCTTTCTGTCTTAGGTAATCAACTTGCAAGCGAGTATGGATCCATCCTTAGGTTTTTCTTTGGCTGTTAGAAGGGAGACAAACTTTAACAAATATAATCTTAGCTAGCAGAGGTTATTTCTAATGCAACTAAAGCGCAACCCTTTGTTAGATGAGTGGGGCAGAGCCATAAGGCTTCCCAACTTGCCTCTGGCATGCTCCAAAGCTGTTCTCTCTTCTTATTCCTTTTTATAAATAGCTGGTGAAGTAATTTGTTCTGGCACTGGGGAAGCTGCTAGTAGCAGTTGCTACACCACATGGAAGACAGAGTTCAATTTCAGCATTGAAGAGATGAGAGAAATTGTCCCATGGTGCTGGAGTTAGAACCATTGTACCATGTCTTGTTTGCTTCTTCCTCAGCACAGAATTCACAGTGCTCAGAGGCTAACTTTGTTGAGTTAAGAATTTGCAAAGCTGACTCTGTGTGTGTGTGTGTGTGTGTGTGTGTGTGTGTGTGTGTGTAACTCTTCTTATGCTGCGATGTACACTTAAATAGCATTGCCTGGACATTTCTGTGTGGCTTTTCCCTTCTCTTGATGCTCTCTTCTGCAATTTGCAGGAAATTTCCTTAACTACTTCTCTCCATGGATTGCAGCAGTACACACTACAAAAGATTAGTGTGGCTGCTGTTGCTTGACAGAGTGATAATTCTGAATGTGCATTAGTGTTACTTAAAGCCAGTAGGTAGTAGGTCAAAATCAATGGGGCATTGGTGCTACTAATGGTGCTTTGTGCAGACAGTCAACGGAAAATGCAAATAGATAAGGATTTTTTTTCTCTTTGGAAGAGCTGAATGATAGCCAACATATACTGAGACAGAGCAGATGTCCAGTGTTATATAATAATATAATAATAATAATAATTTATTATTTATACCCCGCCCATCTGGCTGGGCCTCCCCAGCCACTCTGGGTGGCTTCCATAGAAACCAAAAATACAGTAAAATATCACACGTTAAAAACTTCCCTGAACAGGGCTGCCTTAAGATGTCTTCTGAATGTCAAGTAGTTGTTTATCGCTTTGACATCTGCTGGAAGGGCGTTCCACAGGGCGGGCGCCACTACCGAGAAGGCCCTCTGCCTGGTTCCCTGTAGCTTTGCTTCTCGCAATGAGGGAACCGCCAGAAGGCCCTCGGCGCTGGACCTCAGCGTCCGGGCAGAATGATGGGGGTGGAGACGCTCCTTCAGGTATACTGGACCGAGGCCATTTAGGGTCCATTAAGTGTTGGTCAGCACCAACACTTTGAATTGTGCTCGGAAACGTACTGGGAGCCAATGTAGGTCTTTCAAGACCAGTGTTATATGGTCTCAGCGGCCGCCCCCAGTCACCAGTCTAGCTGCTGCATTCTGAATTAGTTGTAGTTTCCGAGTCACCTTCAAAGGTAGCCCCACGTAGAGTGCATTGCAGTAGTCCAAGCGGGAGATAACCAGAGCATGCACCACTCTGGCGAGACAGTCTGCAGGCAGATAGGGTCTCAGCCTATGTACCAGATGGAGGGTGACCTCAAGATATATAAGCAACACATCTACTGTTTGTTTGTTTGTTTTCTATACTGCTCTTCATTTGAGGTGGTTTGCAATATAAAAACACAAAAATACACCACATAGTCAAAAACAAAAACATCCCCACCCACAATAGATTAAAAGTCCCTGGATAGTTTAATCAGCCAAAGCCCTGGGAGAAGAGGAATGTTTTTGCCTGGCACTTAGATATATGTAACAAAGTGGCAAAGTGCTACTCCCTGAGAGAACATTCCACAAGCATTTCACAAGTGGGAGCTAAAACTGCATCTTATTTGAAATACAAACTCTCTCTCTCTATGATAACTCTTTCTGGGTCTTCAGGTTTAGATGCAGAAATGAAACGGGACTGCTTCAGTGCTTATTCTGATGGATAATCTACTTCTGAACACTTTACACTTCAGGATAGCAGCCAAAGGCCATACATCCAAGCTAATAGTATTAGATCTCAAAGCAGACTTTGACACTATCAGTCTGGAGGTATTGCCAATACAAGACATTATGGAAAGGAATGATTTGCGCTAAATTACCGTAGCTTTCCTCTTGCTACTCAGTCATATATCATGGGGTCACAACAGAAAACGTCTTGTCCCTAAAAGCATTTACCTGTGAACTCTACTAGCTCAGTGTCTGTTCAGATAGAAAGCTTTAACAATACTGTCAGCTGATGTTGTGGAGTGATTTCATCCTTATCTATAAGCAGAAGGGTCTTGCATCTTTCTAATGGATGCACATGATCTGTAGGTAAAGCTTTGCCTCACTTTCACATCCATCCTAGACGATTCATTTAGAAACATTAAACCTTCACAAGAATTTCAGAATTTGTCTGACCGTTAAGAGGCCCTTTTCATTTTAAACCAAAATTAAACTGTATATTTATTAAAGCTGATTACACAGGAATAATTAATATGTTTATTTCTGTCTTTGCTTTATTTGATTAATAATCTCAGGTGGCAGTTTAGGCCTTGGGCAGAATCCTGTAGTCTTTCACCCAGTCGGGGTGGGAGTGAAGTGATGACTCACCCCACCCCTTTTTTCTGTGGTGGCGATGACAGGGTGCCCTGTTAGAGGGGTCAGGAGGGAAGTCTCTGTCCAAAGAGCCAGTTGTGTCTGGCTAGTGGGCCATAGAACTACCCTCAGCATGGGGGGAGGCCATCTGTGTAAACCTGTGTGTTGCAATGGACCCACCTTCCCAAATAGACCCTGTCATGCTTCAGACCCCCAGCAGGAGGCTGAGAGGGATACATGCCCAGTGCTTATGCTGAGGCCCCTTACATCTGAAATCCATAACGTTGTGGCCATTTTAAATCCCAGACAGTTGTCGTGTCCATTCATTTTACCTCTTCCAGATTAGGCACATCGGGGTGGGGGATCTGCGGCTGGGCACGTAATTCCTGTTCTTAAATTTACCCAATGCCATGTTACATTCTCCAGTTAGAGTAGAAGTGTAAGCTAGCGAAGAACTCTGTAGAACCAAAGACCATCCAATCCAGCCACCCCAAATTTAGGTACCGTATTTTTCGCCCTATAGGACGCACTTTTTCCCCTCCAAAAATGAAGGGGAAATGTGTGTGCGTCCTATGGGGCGAATGCAGGCTTTCGCTGAAGCCTGGAGAGGAGAGGCGTCTGTGCGCTGACATCTCTCGCTCTCCAGGCTCCAGGAAGCTAGCCTGCAGCGCGGAGCATGGGGCGCCCTTCGGACGACCCCCCGTGCTTAACACAGGTGTCTGCAAGCCTTGCGCGCCCGGGGGAACTCCCCCCGGGAGCGCAAGCCTTGCGGGCGGCAGCCTGCAGCGCAGAGCACGGGGCGCCCTTCGGAGGACGCCCCGTGCTTCGTGCATGTGTCGGCAAGCCTTGCGCGCCAGGGGGAACTCCCCCCGGTGCGCAAGGCTTGCGGGCGGCAGCCTGCAGCGCGGAGCACAGGGCGCTCTTCAGAGGACGCCCCGTGCTTCGCGCAGGTTTACGCAAGCCTTGCGCGCCCGGGGGGAGATCCCCCCAGGCGCGCAGGGCTTGCGGGCAGCAGCCTGCAGCGCGGAGCACGGGGCGCCCTTCGGAGGACGCCCCGTGCTTAGCTCAGGTGTCGGCAAGCCTTGCGCACCGGGGGGAACTCCCCCCGGGCGCGCAAGGCTTGCCGGCGGCAGCCTGCAGCGCGGAGCACGGGGCGTCCTTCGGAGGACTCCCCGTGCTTCGCGTAGGTTTCCACAAGCCTTGCGCGCCCAGGGGGAGATCCCCCCGGCGCACACGGCTTGCGAGCAGCAGCCTGCAGCGCGGAGCATGGGGCGCCCTTCGGAGGACGCCCCGTGGTTCGTGCAGGTGTCCGCAGCCTGCCCCCCGGCGCGTGGGGCGCCCTGAAGCAGAGCGCCCCTTGCGCCGGGCAGACATCGGCCAGCCCCACAAGCTCGGGGGACAGCCGGGAGGCGCAGCGCCGCCATCCCACTGTTCCCTGACCTGGTTTGGGGGGGGGAAATAAAGGGGGGGAAATTCCTTTATTTCCCCCCCAAAAAAGTAGGTGCGTCCTATGGGACGGAGCGTCCTATGGGACGAAAAATACGGTACATCTGTACACGCAACAGTGAAGATCAATCCATACTGTTGGAAAAGTGGGACATGAAAAGCCACACACATGGATATTCTCAAGACCATAATATGGGTTCCCAAACAGTATAGACTGTCTGTTTTCCATTTTCACTGTTTCTTGTACTGTAGTGCGACTCCTAATGCACTGTGGATGTCTGTGCAAAAGCTCATGGGACAGCACTAATACTTTTTTCATTTCTCCCTTCTTCTTCTTGTTCTTTGAATCCATTGCCACTTAGACTTTTTTCAGTTCTTTCATGCTGGTCTTCACCAGCCATTCATAAAAATGCTATGGAGCCATTTCCCCACCTAATTCAGTATTGTCTACACCAGGGGTAGTCAACCTTTTTATACCTACCGCCCACTAATGCATCTTTCTTGATGGTAAAATTTCATGACCGCCCACCAGTGCTCAATGGAAGGAGGCTTCAGCTTGTGCCGTAGAACCCCCTACCGCCCACCTAGAATCCTGAAACGCCCACTAATGGACGGCAGGGACCAGGTTCACAACCCCTGCTCTACACAGTGTCTCTCCATGGTCTCAGGTGGGGGGGTGTTTCCCAGCCCTACCTGGAAATGCTGGGGATTAAACCTTAACCCTTCCACATGCAAAGCAAGTGATGCATCGCTGGACAAAATTACTTGTGTAATTTACCAAACAGCAGTGAATCACATTATCACCATGAAAAATGAGTGAACAATATAAGCCATGGCTCCTATTCCCAGAGTTTTGTCTTAAATTGGTAACTCAATTAGGAATTTAAATTTGGAATCTGTGGGATGCATTTCGCAGCAGCCGGTTGTTGGAAGATGTGACAGTTGAAGCAAGGTAAAGCAGTCTAGCTTTGGCTCTTATTTTGTCCAGAAACTCATAGGTGCCATATTTCAAGTGAAAAGAACTCTGAAAACAGTGGGACTTGGCTAAAGATCCAAATGCTATTTGATGTATTTGTCTGGTACAGGGGTAGACAACCTGGTGCCCTCCAGATGTTATGGATTGCGTATTTTATCATCCTTGACCATTGGGTGGGTCTGATTAGAGTTGGAGTCCAACAACATATGGAGGACACTTCATTTGATACCTCTCATCAAGTAGTCTCATAGTAATAATCACTTAAAACAGCACATTTCAGTTGCTGCACCATCACACAACCATGACTTTACATAATTGTTGGAGGGATTGCTCAGAGGTGCTGCATGCAGGCATACAAGTTCAAGTTCCTTCAGCCATGGCATAAATATACTTTTGTTGATAAGATTTGTCTTTGGCAGCAACATATATCTGCCATTCCAGATTGTTTCTTGGGAAATGTACGTGAAAGGAAATATGATTGAATAGGTTCTTGAGAAACTCTGATGGGTGAGAATAGAATATGGTTTTCTCTGTGGATAGAATAACAATTTATCATCATCACCATGTCATAATAATAGTGCTTTGGCTTTAGTCTCACACTCAAAACAAAACAAGGCTTATCCAAAATTCTGGGAGTACAGAGAATTTCGGAGGAATGTGAGCAGAATTTACTAAAGATAGAATTACAGAATTGTAGAGTTGGAAGGGTCTCTAAGGGTTATCTAGTCCACTCCCCTGCAATGAAGGAATCTCAGCTAAAACATCTACGGCAGATGGTCATTAAACCTTTGCTTAAAAACCTCCAATGATTATGGATTATGCCTTATATTTATTGAGAAATGTCATGTTACTTTCAGCAGGATAGACTTCAAGTAAATGAGGGTCATGGAATATGGTACTCCTGGAACATCAACCTATGAAGCTGGTTTGTCTAGTTTATGAGTCCAAACTGTCTAGTAGGCCAATAATACCTCCTCTGTCTAGCAAGATTTCTCTTCCAGTATCTCAAGCATGGGTCTTTCCCCACCCTGCAACTTGAAATCCTGTCCGCTTTCATTGAAGACAATGAGAATTATACCTCAGACCTTATGCATGAATAGGCACTGTGCTTGGAAATGGGAATGACTGGCATTTAAATCTTTAAATTTATAGCACTGATTTGTATTTAAAAATAAATTTACAGAACCATTTTTATTACATTTAGATGGAGCTGATTTGACTTTTCCCCAATTTTTGATTCACAGTATGTAGGTATGTGATCTGGCTAAAGTGAAGTTTCCGTTGATTTCAGTAGAAAAGATAAGCATGTGCTTTGATCTCTCCCGTTGAAACCAACACAGTTTAAAACTGTTACATTCCTGCTCATATCATTGTGGTTACTTTGGAAAAGATTCCAAATTTCAACAATTCCAGTGTGTACATTTATCAGAAATATAAATAAATCCCCTAAAGTAAGGTTGTAGGGACGCGGGTGGCGCTGTGGGTTAAACCACGGAGCCTAGGACTTGCAGATCAGAAGGTCGGTGGTTCGAATCCCCGTGATGGGGTGAGCTCCCGTTGTTCGGTCCCTGCTCCTGCCAACCTAGCAGTTCAAAAGCACGTCAAAGTGCAAATAGATAAATAGGTACCGCTCCGGCAGGAAGGTAAACGGCGTTTCCGTGCGCTGCTCTGGTTCGCCAGAAGCGGCTTAGTCATGCTGGCCACATGACCCGGAAGCTGTACGCCGGCTCCCTCGGCCAATAAAGCAAGATGAGTGCCGCAACCCCAGAGTCAGCCACAACTGGACCTAATGGTCAGGAATCCCTTTACCTTACCTAAAGTAAGGTTGGTGTTTATCATTCCTCCATTTTGTCCTAAGCCACTGGTCTTCAACTGGTTGGTCAGGACACACAAATGTGTCATTGCCTTATCCAAGGTGGGTCACAACAGGAGCACTTCCACCATACAAATATAAGGTGAAATATTGAGAAATGGGTCCACAAATGCAAGTTTGGGTTAAAAGTGGGTTCTGAGTTCTTGGTAAGGTTTTCCAACGTTTGTTCCTTGAATAGTTTTATGTTAATGAACTATTAATATGAATTATTATCTTGCTGAAAACCCTTTAGCAGTTTTTCCCCTTGAAGAGTATATAAATTATATTTCATATGTAAATTTAGGAGTGATTTATTTTATACTGATTTATACATGGAATTTGGCAGTTCTGACTCAGTCGAGTTTTGCCTGCATTGCACCGCCTCTTACATTGAATGCCTGTTTATATCCAATCTGTTCATGCATTGTCAAGCCCAACTAATTCTATGCAAAATTATCCACAAATAAATATGTATATTTTACATACAATACAATAGAGTTAAGCCCTATGTTTTTGTAGCGCTCTCTCTCTCTCTCTCTCTGTGTGTGTGTGTGTGTGTGTGTGTGTGTGTGTGTGTTGGAGAGAGAGAGAGAGAGAGAGGGAGCGAGTTACATGTACTGGTAACTTTATTAAATGTATATTTGCATGTGAGATTTGTATTGAATCAGTTAAAAAGAACCCCTCTCTTTTCATTGAAATCAAAGAGCAAGACAGTATTTTTTTTTTTGCCAGGGGGTTGGAAATATGTGCTGATAAGTTTGAGACTGAGATGTTGTAAGATTCTATCTCTGATTCCAGAAGAAGTCCTGTAGCCTTCAGTTGACCTCCACATGGTGATGTGATTGTGTGATGTGTTTGAAAGCATGTATTGGAACTTCTGCTTTTATTTTGTAATAAAAAGTGTGGCACTTGTATACACTGCCTAGGTGTCTAGTACTGCACTGCATGACATGGTAAGCTTTTATATTCATTTTATTCTCCTGCAGAATGTACTTTGGTTCATTGCATTGATTTTTCTTAGGCTGCAGTGCACCTGCTCTCTGCTTGTGGTCATTTGTTTTTCTAAAACAAAGCCACCAATTAGTTCAGTTTGCTTGGGCTTTGATCATTTTAAGTAATTAGTTTCATGCTAATGACCAGGCTGATACTGCAATACTACATTTGGCTTCATAGGGCAGATGACATCGGTGCCATGTAAATAAATAGATGAAGAACAGTTTTTAGAAAATTTGAAGGTGTTCTGTCAAAAAAAGTATTCATCCAATTGTGAGCAGCGTTAGCTTTGTCCTCCTGATACAGTTGGTACTACATTCATACTTACATTATCACACATATTAGAACCAAAAAATATATATTACTTTAGTTGTAAATTCCAGGGATCATGTTGCAGTTCAGAAGTGCAAACTTTTTTTATTGTGCTTTTTAAATTATGTCAGCTAGTGAAAAGCTTTATAGAACTTTTCACCAGATCATAAACAGGGAAAATTACTGATGATGTAGCTAAATAGGAAATTCATCAAAAGTTCTCATAACATAAATCAACCATATGCTGGAAGTTGTGTAGAGTTTAAAAAACTATGATCACAATATGCAGTAGTTAGATTGGTGTTTTAGCGCTCCCTTTGGGTACATGAAAAGTGAGCACGATTTTAAAGCAGCTGTTCAACTTTCATAAACAGAGACTGGAGTTCTGGATTTGTTCCCAAGATAAGCTGTGCCATTGTGTATCAGCAAGCACTGAATTTGGAATAACTAGAAAGGAAAGGGAATATGTTATGTTTCTGCCCAAATGTTGAATTTTGTTGTGTGATATCTTTGTGGGGCTTCTTTTCTCTTGGTAACATATGGCACAATTTAAAGTGTTGGGAAGCTTGGTATTAGCTCTGGCAACTCTGCTATCTCATGAAGACTCAAAAGGCCTATTGCAACAAGCAAGAGGGTGTTGTGGCATTAGGTAGAAGACGAGAATTCACCATGTCACTGGAACAAGGAAATGCCAACAGAACCTTGGTGAAAAGTCTAGTGAAAAGGTGAATGCCAAGCAGTTCACCAATAGAATGAACATACCCCAGAATCACCTCCAGCTTTCATTTGCTGTATGTAATACAGTGGTACCTTGGGTTAAGTACTTAATTCGTTCCGGAGGTCCGTACTTGAACCTGAAACTGTTCTTAACCTGAAGCAAATGGGGCCTCCTGCTGCTGCCATGCCACTGGAGCACAATTTCTGTTCTCAACCTGAAGCAAAGTTCTTAACCTGAAGCAATATTTCTGGATTAGCGGAGTCTGTAACCTGAAGCATGTGTAACCTGAAGCGTATGTAACCCGAGTGGTACCTCCAGAACGAATTTAGTTCTTAACCCGAGGTACTACTGTATTTGCAAGTACCTGACATAATAGGGACCAACAGGAAGAAAATGCATTTAAAATGCATTATAATGGACAATGTGAGGGAACTGGAGTGCTTTGCAGGGATACCACCCATTTTTCACAAAAAGCAGAAATTCAATAGATAAATTCAACAGGGAGAAATTCAGCCTTCCCTTATGGATTAATCAACCAGTTATGAATAGGGTTGCACTCCTCCTGAAAGAGCAGGCATGGAGCACTCCTTGATCTTGAGCTTTTATTTTGTGTACAGGTCAGGGTCAATTTCAGAGGGTGGGGCATGCCCCACATGGTCACAACTGCACAAAAATGTATATTTCAGCTGCAACACCAGCTCCACTCACAACCCTACCTGCTGGCCTTCATGACAGCATTTTAGCAATAGACAAGTGGAGGTACTATTTTTGAATGGGTGCTAAACTAGTTGCCATCCATAGCGACCACTTGGCATTTAAATTTATCGAAAATGCAGTGCCCTGGCCTATAGTGCTAAGAATTTCCTAGTCCTAGCCAGCATATAGATGTTATACCCCACCAAGATTATAGACCTATGGAGTCAGACCATACCCAAGTCATTTCAGACAGAAGTCTTTCCCCAGCTCTTCCTAGCTATGTGTGCTCTAGCAGTGAGCTACAGCACTCATGTTCTACCGACTTCCAGATTCGACTGTTGCAACATGTACAGTATGGTGCTTCCCTTGAAAAGCATTTGGAAACTTCTGTTAGTGCAGCCATAACGTTGATAGAGGTAGGGGTCTGATTGGCTCTACATGGCTGCAAATTAGTTGTTAGACTCAGTTCAAGTTTCAGAGAATCCGTTAGTGGCTTGGGACCTGGGTACATCCCTTCTTTCCTCCTGCTTCAATTCCATGTACTTTTCAAGGCAGATAAAGGTAAACTCTCTCACCACTACATGACCAAGCGGGCATTGCAGGCACTCAGAGTTGTGGGCTCAGTGTTCTTCCACTCCCCATTGAGATTTACTTTTCTACATCTTGGGGGTTGTTGTGACTGCCAGTTTTACATTGTTTTCCTATTATGGACTACCAAAGTAACTTGGCAATTGGCTCTCTGGCACTTCCACTGTAAATTACCAAATTGCAGAAATTGTTAAGTAAATGAACTAAGTAAAGATAATGCCTCACAAGATGTACTTTGTTCATTTACTCTGGCAAATGGACTTTAACATCTTTTAATGCTTTGTAATACTGGAGTAAATGAACTGTGGCATATTTTTGTAAAAGCAATGAAATTCAAGTTATATATGGACCTTTATTGCAACTACTCTCCTATGAAATTTTCAATGGGGCAGTGTGTGCTAAATATTGATTTTAAATCATGCATTAATGAGGGCATCATAGTGTTACTTCAGAAAAGAAATGCATGTTTGTGATGCCATTATGTGATTTTGAGGTAATATATGTTCAGATATTGAAAAGTATATTTATATTGTGATACTAATTTAAGAGTATAGTACTTTGTAAATTTTTCAGTACCAATTCTAATATATGTCTACTCATTAATAAGCTCTATTGAGCTTTTTAATTACCTGTGTGTAAGCCCCACTGAACTCAGTAGGGGCTATTTTTCAATATACACATGTAGGATTGTACAGTATTGTCAATTTCACTTATTGTTCTATTATAGATAGTGAAAACTAGAAATTCAAATCCTTTTGTAGGAATGCTGTCTTACCTTCTCCTGCAGAAGGTTTATCTACTTTTGTTGTTTGTTGTGGTGGCAGTTGTTGTTGTAAAGTTAGGTTTTTCTACATAACACAAATTCTCTTTCTGCGGCACCCATCCAAGCTTAATCTCTAAAGCATGACTTTTAGTATAGCAAATATTTGGACAAGAATATCAGCACACTACATCTGTGAAACTACTGAAATAGTCTACAAATTTCCTTGGGGAAAATATCTGAACAATTTATGAGCTACTGGGACTTTTTCACAAGTGAAGTTTAGGTCCTTTTTCAGAAAACAAAAAGCCCATATCTGTAATTTTCCAAGCACAAAAAGCACCATTGGCTAGGAAGGGAATTAGTAAGTTCTAAAAAGAAAGAGGCTGGAACTTTGATCTGTCAGAACACTTGCCCCTAGTGGTTGTGGTTACTGAACCTTGAGGCAAATACATTGAGTTCTGGAATGCATCAGTCATCCACATCAGTCCCACCCCACCCCTTAATAAAGTATAGTGACTTGCTGTCTGTCACCTTTTGTCCACTGGAGTTTGTAGGCGAAATGTGACAGAAAGTGGAATCCACCCATCAGCCTTGGTCTTTCCCAGTGAAATGGGCTGGCAGCCACAGCAGCAGCTGTTTCTGGTGTTAATGAGTCACGGTGGTACAGTGCTGGGTTGTTGTTTTTCCTTTGCAGATGTAATTGTTCACTTATCTCCTGGTATGTCCCACAGAGAAACTTAAGGTCTTCAAATAAAAACATCTTGAAGGTCCCAGGCCACAAAGAGGTTAGGCTGGCCTCAACTAGAGCCAGGGCTTTTTCGGCTGTGGCTCCGATCTGGTGGAACACTCTGTCACAAGATACTAGGGCCCTGCGGGACTTGACATCTTTCCGCAGGGCCTGCAAGACAGAGCTGTTCCACCAGGCCTTTGGCCAGGGCACAGCCTGACTCCCTCCCTTGGCAATCTTCGCGGAGCCCTGGCCCAATGGTTGCCAGTGGCTTGATTTGAATTAATTTTATAATGAATGATTTTAGAGTGTTGTTTGTGTTGTACTTTTGTACTGTTTTATTGTTGTTAGCCACCCTGAACCCGGCTTCAGCTGGGGAGGGCGGGATATAAATAAAATTTATTATTATTATTATTATTATTATTATTATTATTATTATTATTATTTTGTAGGCTAAATATTCCGTAGAAAAATAATGCAATCCTCAGCACACCTGTATGGTCATAGATCCTTTGGACATGGAAATGGGACTTAGTTCTGAATAAACATATATAAGATTGTGCTATAAATAACCATGTGGAAGTAATAAGGTGCAAGAGAAGAAAATTGCTTATTATTATTACAGTTGTACCTCGGGTTAAGTACTTAATTCGTTCCGGAGGTCCGTTATTAACCTGAAACTGTTCTTAACTGTACTTACCCTGAAGCACCACTTTAGCTAATGGGGCCTCCTGCTGCCGCCGCGCCGCCAGAGCACGATTTCTGTTCTCATCTTGAAGCAAAGTTCTTAACCTGAAGCACTATTTCTGGGTTAGCGGAGTCTGTAACCTGAAGCGTATGTAACCTGAGGTACCACTGTATTATTATTATTACTTAATTTTCTATACTGCCCTTCATCTGAGGATCATAGGGCAGCTTACAGTAATTTTATTTAATTTTGTTGGGCAGATGTCAAAACAGCACAGCATCAGTAACAGATAGCAGAAATATGAGTCAGTCTGCAAGTAAACCCTGAATTTTGAGGAGTTATCAGATTATTATTACATTTGTATCTCATCTTTCATCCATGAAGCTCAGGGTGGCATACATGGTTCTATCCTTCTCCATATTATCCTCACAAACCCCTGTGAGTTAGATCAGTCTGGGGAATAGTGACAGCCCATTAAGCTTCATGGACGGGTGGAGATTCATACACTGGCCTCCCAGGTCCTAGTTGCACCATGTTTTCAGGAGGGCAGGTCATGTGTTCATAGCTTATAGAAAACAATAATAAATACCCCAGCATGTATTTATATTAAGCAGCATATATTTTCAAAAAATAAATGAAGCATATATATAGGCAGTCCATTTTTTGAGAACAATTCCATTAGGTCTGACTTAAAAGTGTGTCTTTTAACATGTCTGTCTGCTTCTTTCTCCTAATCAAGTCTCATATCCTTCATATAAGAAAAAGCTTATTAGTACTGATACAAAAGTGAAAATATAGCACGCTAAACATAGCTAAACATACCCAGTATCTAAATTCTTGAACCTTAGGGTCAACTAATTGAAAATTCTAAATGAAGTTGTGCATAAAGGATTAATTTCTTTATTATTCCCTTCACATATTTTCATATTTATATTCTTTATACCATAATCACTTTTCTTTACACTGAAGATTTCATGAGTTAAATACAGAAACCACAGCTACAACCTTTGCAGATTACAATTCAAGCTTAAGGTTTGTTGCACTTGCAGATAAGAACCCAGATCATGCCCAAATACCAGGCCACTTTCAATGCAACTAAACCGTACATCACACAATTGCAGAATGACTAACTGTGAATTTTTAGTAGCTTCATGAACATTGGCCTCCTGGTAAACAACATCATTACCAGGATTCTGCTACTTACGTGTAATGAATTACATCTATGCCAGAAGGATATTATATTGTCCTTGTATTCAGATGGAATTTTCTTGTCTCGTGACATTCAGCAGTACATGTAAGACTGATTTCTCCCATCATGTGTGTTTCAGCTAATTGTCATTCAACAAGTAAGACTTCAGGTACGAGTGAAATTTTAAGAGGGCTAAAAACACCCCATCTCTGAGGAGTTGCTTAAATCTAAGGAAGGCTCAGAGAGTCACTTATTTAGCATAAATCAGAAGATTCCAATCTGACTCATGGCATTATACTTTCAAAGAGCTCCCCTCCTTTCTCTGTTACCTGTAATATTTTATGTTTAGTCAAATGATAGGGTTTGTCTCTAGGCAACCGAGACCCTGTGATGATTCTAATTAAGCTATATTATTTCATCTGCATATTTTTGTCATTGCTCTTGAAAACAGACATAATCTCAGAAAGCCTATTTTCATCAACAAGTCTCCCATAGCTGCATTATCCACATCATGCACTTATCTACCACAGAGAACATATTTATGCAATTCTCCTGCAATCAAATTTAATAGGATCAATCTACATTGCTCTCTTCTCATTAAGGGTTTTGTTTATAAAAGGCTTTGTTGAAGTTATTATATCTTTGGGAAATAACTGTAGCTCCCTTGGCTGTTTCCAACAGTTAGTATTTTGTACACACAACAGGTGCTGCAAATGTGGCTCATGTTTTATCTGTTGCAGCCAATGCCTTCAAAAAAGAGTGATCTGGAAGTTGAACAGTGAGAGAGTTCTGGTCAAAGGATAGCCAGGTATTACAATGAACAAATAGTTGCAGAATAAGTTATATAACATACTCTTTATCCAAGTTGGGATAATTTTGCTGAGGTACTTTATAAGAATATTACGATCTTTGGCATCAGGACAACAAACACTAGATGTTGCTGCTCTCCCATAAAGAATGTCATTAGCAGCTAAGAGGTGTGTGTATATCCATGGGTTCAATGGATGATGTATATTATTTATATATTATTTGAAAGATTATAACCCAGCTCTTTCATAAAAAGGTGGCTTACAACGAACTCTCTAATATATATTTGCCTATACAGTGGTACCTCTGGTTGGGACAGGATCTGTTCTGGAGCTCCGGTTGGATCCCAAGGTTTCCGCAACCGTCTCTGGAGAAGGCAAACAGAACCTCAGGGGCACAGGGAATCACCATAAGTGTTCCATCCGAGGATCTCAGTGATCAAGATGGAGTATAAGTAATCAGATAGTCCTTATGGTATTTTGGGCCAAAGTTGCTTAGGCCTTTGTGAACTGAGGCAAGTACTTGAACCTGTCCCAGTAGCAAATTGGCAGCTGTCTTAGCAGTGGAGTAACATGTTGCCAGTAATGTGCTCCTGGCCTCTGCATTCTGAATTACTGTATCGTTATGCTTGTCTGTCTGTTGACCTGCAGCATCCTCATCCAGATCAAGGAATCCTGTCTTTCAGCTGGTCTTCAGTGGCAGCTTATTTTTTTAGCAGAATGTCCTTCCACTTCCACAAATCAGTGCACTAATTTTCCTCACCCAGCCTCCAGGCTACTAACTGCAGACCTCCATGCCATATCCCATTCTGTTCTGGAGGATATTCCAGCCCTCAGAAGCAGCTTTTCTGGGGAAACGAGAGGCTTAGGTGGGTGGAGGGGATCAGAGTGCAGAAGTTCTTTCCACTAAGGCATTTTGAATACAGTCCCATGCCAGCAGATTGTTCTCCCAAGGTCAGCTCACCTGCTTTTACCCCTTCCTGCTCCAATCTCCCAGCTTTTATCTTGGCTCCTTGTACACTCTACTTGCTTTCTCTCTGTAGTGGGCCACACAAACCTCCATACTCCTTTAGCAGAAGGGATATGAACATTTGGAAGAGTGCCGGGTGCACAAAAAGGAAAACACATTTCCAAAATGCTTAGTTTCTTTTGCATTTCTCAATGAGCTGGTTTTGCATATCAATGCCACCATGATATGCAGGTGCGTATCAAATAATTATACTCAAAAGTCTTCCACTTTTATATTTTCCTTTAAGCTCTTAGTTCTGTTTATTTTATAAGTTTTTTAGGAATCTTAAGTTCTCACTTCTTACCTCCCATCTGAATGTTATATTTGGCTCTGGCCTCCTAGATAAAGGCCACATCAACTTGATAATTGATTAATGGCAGCATCAAATGGAAGGAAAGGGTCAAGTTCCTTAGTAAGCAGTGTTAGAAACTGACACCGGCACCACAACATAATGTCTTTTTTTAATAAGAAGATACAAAACTGAAAATGAATGAACTGCAGCTAAAATCTTATGTTCGTTTTTCACACAGTCTAGTCCTCATCTGAAGGCTGCAGAAAGCAAAGCCATGCTTCCCCTGCCCGCCCCCCTAATACTCTTAAGGGGGTTCCTTCTCCAGTCTTCAGAAAGTGGCTGGAAGTGGGGAGGCAGAAAAAGGTCCTCCTTTCCTTCCACTCTGCAGACAAGCTCTGGATTCTCCTTACACCCCCTTTCCTTCATATAAATATATCTTTTTGGCACTACCATTAACACATATTACAGGCCTATACAACTGATGGCGGAGACACCCACCTTGAGTGTCCAGTTCACAAACCTAAGACATTGTCCTTCAATGATCCCACTCCAAAAAATGTTTCGATTTTAAACACCACTCTGAGAGTCTGAAGTAGATAACATTTTAACGTCACTACTTAAACCAAACCTATTTAAGCCAGTCCGAGACCACATAGCACAAAATGCTGCCTTTCTGTAAGGCCAGCTGACAGGTAGAACCTATCAGCTTGCCTGATGCTACAGCGATCTCTTGGAAGTCCGGCAGGGAGGAATTTCTCCTCCCACACCCTCAGCACCAGTTTTGATCTGAAATCTTAGGCGCAGTACTGCACCAGGAGCTCAGAAACTGCTCACTTTAATGAAATTCCCTGTCGCAAAATGTGTCTAGAACAATGGGAGTTTCGAACGCTGTTGCTGAGCAGGGTGTTGTCACTCTCCTGTTCTAGAGAAAACAGTACACTGTTCTTTGGCAGTCTTCCTTATTCCCATAGAGTGCTCTGAGACAGGGATGACTTTGCAAGTGGTTAGGAATTCTAGACACCTGCAGTCCAGAGGTGCATCAAGACTATTCCTAATGCTAGCTGCTGTAGATAATACAGGCAGGCTAGCAGGATCTGAAGAGGAAGTAACAACAACTTTTGTGCAAAAAATTGTCGTATATCACATACACTGAAATTGTGATATAGTTGCATTTTGTGTTTGTCTTTATTTAATGTTTCTGTTGTATTTTTATTGTGTTTGCTTAAGCTGCTTAGAGATTTTTTATTAAGTTTATCACATTTTTACAAAGAAAGTCCAGGATTATGCTAAATATCTATGCTGGTGGACACCTTTTTCCATTTAGAGTATGTCAGGGTAGTCCAGATGTTTTAGACAAAAAAGCCCATCATCCCTAGCTATCAACTATCTTGGCTCAGACTGATGGAAATTGTTGTCCACATCATCCGGAGAATCTGACTTTCTTGGGAGCTGTAGTTTGGCCAGGGTGCTGCCGAACTTCTTTCCGAGTTCCCAGGATTCTCAGTGGAGAAGTAACAACTGCAAAACCAATTTAACTCCAACACTATCATTACTGAATCATAAATAATTTACAGAACAATTCTATACATTTCTACTCAAGAGGGAATAAGTCTTTAAATGGACTTAGCTTTCAGGTTGGTGTGCATAGGAATTCAGCCTTCAGGAGACATTGCACTCATACAAAATGCATGGATATGAACTGATCTCAAAATGCAAAAGCGCTTAATGTGATAAAAGAAGTTGGGAGAGAACATGGTGGATGGGTGCTTGAGGCATAAAATCCTTTACTGTGATGTATGTGATTTTGGTAAGCAGGATAAGAGGAAAACCGCAATAGAAAATGACTGGAATAATATTACTCCTCTGTTTTGTTACATTTTTGTCTTTTCCATTATTCATCAGAAACCACCATCAACAGTTTTAAACCAGCACACACTAGAATCTAAGGAAAAGGTTGGTGGTGGGAAAACACATTTCCAATCATGATTTTCCAAACTCTGTTCTTGGAAAGGACACTTTTCCACCACATAGCTCTTCAAAGATACGTCATAATTTAAATCACTGACGCCAGATTTCCAGGGCTGTAGCTTTACAAAGTTACACCCAATTCTTATGGAAACACATTTTTGCCAAGCTTCCAGAAATTCAGAAGCAACATCCTTGATCATGTTTTCTATGAAGCACAGTTTGATGATTTTGTTCTGCCAACTACATAAAAACAAATAAACAACTAAATAAAGTTTTAGCACACAAAAGGCCCAGGAGAAGGGCTAGGATGAGAAATTTGATCAGAAACTCTTCATTCAACACCCTCCGGCAGCAATAAAAATATGTAGGTAATAGAAACTCTAGAGCAATTTTATTTTAATGCAAAGTCTAATAAAAGAGAAGATTCTATCTAAATAATATTATGAGGTAGAGAGGTGAGAGGAGAAAACTAAATGGGAGAAGATAGTATGCTCTTGTATTAGAGTAATGCACTCTGCCCTCGAGGTTGGTCCAGAGGCTGTAGCTAGTGCAGAGTATGGCAGCTAATTTGCTTGGAAGGGGAATATAACACTTGGTGGGTTTTGCACTTGCTACCAATCTGCTACCAGGCCAAATTCAAGGTATTGATTCCTTATATAACCAGTTTATCACTGCATCTCAAAAATATCAGATGTCTGCTGCACAGTAATTTGGAACAGGGTTTTCATTGTGACTGCTCATGTTGTTGAGATACAACTGTGCCTACAGTCTGTACTTTCCAGAAACAACTGGTGCCATGTTTGTTTTTGAAAGCTTTTCCAGGTCAATGAAATGTTTCTGCCTTAGCTGTTCATTTTGTACAACAAGCCCACAACTTGTGTGGGGGTTCCATTCCATGGAGCACTCCTAAAGCTAAATTCATGTACAGTCAAAATCCATTGGGTTCAGTGGTGGGTGGGATTGCCAGTGTCATTTTCCACAGAACCTTGCCCCATTCCACCCCCTTTTTAATTTTTTGCCACACAAGTAAAACTGAATGCTGACAAGTTAAATCCATGTAAACTGTATTGTTTTTGAACCTTTGTCTTTTGTTCCGTTTTCGAAACAATTCTAGCAGCTTTTAAAACAGTTTCTAGCAGCTTTTATGGTATGTTTGTAAATTGCCTTGAGACGCATGCAGAAGGCAATTCATTAATCAGTCAAACAATAAAAAAATGTTGTGAATAATGATGATGATGCACTTTCCAAGTATCATACACTACAGTGGCTATCCTTCAGACAGTAGTGTCCTACCAGCCACACAGCATCCCCTCTTCTTCAAAGACCCTTGTAAACAAAAAGGGCCTTCTCAATTAGTTTTGGCCTTTAGCAGCATGCCACAACCACACCCTATAATTCACTTGACCCATCTTTGTTCCTATTGTATTCATTCCTGTAGCTCAATGGGAACTCTCTTTTTTTTTTTTTTTTTTTTGCCTTCCTTGCTTCAGTCATTGTTGGTACACCCGGCAGAACTGATTCATCGCTTACATTAGAAGGACTGGAAAGTATTCCATTTCTTAGATGCATTTTCTAATTTTCACATGTAAAAAAAAAACGGTTTTGGGTCTAGGTGAGGGAAATTCTATTTTTGACAAATGGGGCTGGGAGGAAGGAGAAAACACACACACAAAATGTCCATCAAGAGCTAACTTTAGGCCTTTCACCACATTTATTTTGTGCCATCTTATAAATAGCTAATCAGTGGAAAATATTGTAGGCTTATGCTGAGACAGCAGGACAAGATAAATGCAGTGTGCTAACTCTAGCTTGGAAATTAATAATTTTCATTAAAGCATCCTGAAGCGAACACGACAGTTTTAGCATTCAGACCATATGAAAGGAGTTTTAACTAACAAATTAAAATTGACTGCTTTTACTGAACATAGATGGCAGAAGCCATGACGAATAAATCACATTGTATACCATTTCCATATCATAGTATGCTCTGAATGACAAGAAGAACCATTAATTGAGAAACAGAATACTAAGAATATCTCTATAAACTAAACTATGCTTTTACATGAAGATGCTGCCATAAAATAAGTTATCCAGCCAGCAATATTTCTTATTCGTCACTATAAAATATATACCATATATACTTGAGTATAAGCCAACCCGAATATAAGTCGAGGCACCTAATTTTAGCACAAAAAACTGGGAAAACTTATTGACTTGAGTATAAGCCAGTTCACCACACCACAAACCTGGTGGTGGCGGCAGTGGTGGAGGAAGAACAAGCAGCCTGAAAGGGCTGCTTTCAGGCTGCTCGTTGCTCTGCCGCTGCCTCTGCCGCTCGCAAGAGCAGGCATAGGAGCCGCGGTTGGGAGAGGCACAGCACAGCGCAGGACCTCCTGTGCCTGCCCTTGTGAGAGGTGGGCTGCGGCGGTGGGACCAGCAGCGAGAAAGGGCTCCTTTCGGGCCGCTCGTCCCTCCTCCACCACCGCCCGCCTCACTCGAGTACAAGCCAAGGGGGGCTTTTTCAGCATAAAAAATGTGCTGAAAAAGTCGGCTTATACTCAAGTATATACGGTACATGAGATTCAGGACAGACCAAAGAGAAATGAAGGAAGAGTGTATATCTCAAGAAGATGGAGATCAAGAAGATTAGCTGATAGAGGCACTGTGGTAGCTTAATGAAGGACTTTGTATAAAGGACTAATGTCAAATTTCCCAGTCCCAGTATTCCATGATGCAAACTTTGATCTTTTGATGCAGAAATATATGATCTTGTTTTCTTCCCTATAAACTTATTTTTGTGCTGGGTTTGTTTGGGATTTATTAGAATGGTTTTCTTGTTTTACATGTTTTACCTTTTATTTGCTTTTCACCTTTTTGATGTCACTTAATTTTTAAGTGACTAATGAGTCTAATAATAATAATAATGTTAACAACAACTATTATTATTAACTGTAGAACATATTCTTTTCTACTGTCCACTGTACAACCAGCTACGTAAACACGTGTTATTCCCCTTTTGAGGTAGTCTAACATCATGGCACAATGAAAATATCAGATCCTACCTGTCTGATATTAACCTGGAGCTAAGTGCAAGGATTAGTTAGCTGAGTCTGTCAATAGTATCTATTAGAGTGGAGAATAGCACGGTTTAGCAGGAAGACACTCCAATTAAAATTTCTGTTACTGTATATCTTATATGGCTGCTTCTTTGTGTGTGTGTGTGTGTGTGTGTGTGTGTGTGTGTATTATATATAAATGTTTATGGATGTTTTAAGGTGGTCTGCATCAGTAATGCCTAATAAAGGTTTGGCGAAAGAAATAATAATAATAATGTTCAAATATTTCAGACTGGGCAAAAAACTTTTTTTCTTCTCCCCCCCCCTCCAATTCTTGTTGAACATTGAGCCTTATCGCCTTATTTTTGTAACTGAAATTCTTGTAATAAAATATTAACAATAATAAAATAAACAGTGAGCCTGAAGAAAACTTTTGGAGAACCTGGAAGCTTGCTCACTGCTTTGCATTTTTGGTTACGGTTCTTCTTCTGTGTTGTGGGGGGAAATAGATTTGGGCTAGTATTTTGAAAGGGGTTAAAATGGTGCTTTGAAATAAGGAGCATGGTGAAGCACAAATAAAGGAGAAAAGCAACAGGAAGTTGCTGGGTGTGAAGTGGAAGCACAGAATTGTAGAGCTGGAAAAGACTCAGAGGGTCTAATCCCCTGCAGTGCAGGAATCTCAATTAAAGCATCCATGACAGATAGCATGGAGTAGAGCCATTCATGGGGACATGGGGAAGAGAGGGCATCTTTATTGGAAATCACTAAATAAAAGAACAAGAAGAGGCTCCATGGCATGGAAGATGTCTATTAAGTGTCAAGGTGAATTTCATAGTGACTATCTTTTGTCTCATAATAGGCAGTTGAAACTTTAGGGCCCTAATATAATTTAATTTTTAAATGGCTTTGTGTTAGGTGCTGGAGATAATGCATGACACTGCCTAATAATTGCACACATGTTTCCAGTATTCCCTGTTGTTCCTTTTTTTTAATTCTCGCAATTAAATTGTAATAAAAAGAGGGAGTTTTTGGTGGTGGTGGGGTGGTAAGGAGAGTCTCCAACTAAAGAGGACTTGCTGTCTTTACCAAAATGTAGGCAGTTCCCTGCAGAATCTCATTTGTTTCTAAATGAGAAAATACAGTGGTAGCTGTAATACCACAAGGCATCATCTCCTCAGTCATTACATTACCTACTGTTAATTGACCTGGTTCCTTTAAAACTTCTAACAACTGCACACCATGCAGTTGACGAAAAGCTTTTGCATTCATGCCGATACTTCTTTGTATTACATCAGGAAGCCTGCATTTTCCACTATCTTTCCACTATCATTCCACTTTGCTGAAAAGACCATTTTCTCTGCTTTAAAGCAGGATGTAATTGTTTTCATTATTTTTTAAAAAACACTTCCTCCATAATAATGGCCTGGTGTAGAAATAAGGAATATATGCAGGTAGACGTGCATTGGCAGCCTCCCCAGGGTTTAGAAGGGAAAGCCAGATGAAAAGATTTTCTTTTCAGCTCACAGCAGAATCTGTACTGGGTAATAAAATATTTACATCAAGTAAGCAAGCTATTTAGCCTTCCCTTGGCCTAATTAATTTCGAGGGTGGTGGGGAGATCATTTATACATACAAACATAGTGCCACTTTTTAGAAGTGGGCACTGGAGACAAGTAACTTTTAAAAAAATAATGCACTGACCACGTGTGGGGACTTTTGGTTAATTTATCGCTGATATTCCTCCCCTCCCCTCAGTAGCTAATAAACCGTTAAGAGGAACCGAACAGCAGTTAAACAACAACAACCAAAACATACTGTTTTCTGTTGATGAAGTCAAGCTGTTTAGCTTACAGAAAAGAAACAAAAATAGCTATTATCTGAATAGCTAAGGGATATCCAGGGGTAACCAGTTCTGATTTAAAAAAACAAAAACCTGCAATATTTTTTAAAAAGGGACTCAAATAGACTTACATGCTCCCTTTTAATTTTTGCACTTCTGAAATCTTGTTGTTGTTGTTTAGTCGTGTCCAAATCTTCGCGACCCCATGGACCAGAGCACGCCAGGCACTCCTGTCTTCCACTGCCTCCCACAGTTTGGTCAAACTCATATTTGTAGCTTCGAGAACACTGTCCAACCATCTCGTCCTGTGTCGTCCCTGTCTCCTTGTGCCCTCAATCTTTCCCAACATCAGGATCTTTTCCAGGGAGTCTTCTCTTCTCATGAGGTGGCCAAAGTATTGGAGTCTCAGTTTCAGGATCTGTCCTTCCAGTGAGCACTCAGGGCTGATTTCCTTAAGAATGGATACGTTTGATCTTCTTGCAGTCCATGGGACTCTCAAGAGTCTCCTCCAGCACCATAATTCTGGAATCTTAGAAATCTTTGTTACAACTTGGTACACAAGTTGTACACCTACTCAGTCAAATGGTTTCTATTTCTTTCTTTCTTTCTTTCTTTCTTTCTTTCTTTCTTTCTTTCTTTCTTTCTTTTCTCAGCGATGGCTATGAACAACTTTTACTGGAGAAGTTATCTGTGACCCTGGGGTGAAATCCACACTGAATACTCTTTTATTTGTGAGACATCATTGTATTGTATTTTGCAAACATAATTGCCACTCGAGGGGTACACTATGGAATACAGTGCCACTGGAAAGGGCAGTGAAAAAATGGGAAGGCCTAGGCCCTCTGGTAATTGAAATCTAAATCATGCACGTGCATGTTTACCTCTGCACCTGCACAGACAGTAAATGCACTTTAATGGACAGGTGTATGTCTCCATCAACTTGCATAGGAAAAAGAGAAAGACTGGATCCCCAGCAATGGCTTCTGGATGGTGGAGGAAAGAAGCTCACTCTCTTGCAAAGACCCTTAGAGTTAAAGGGATCTTTGCGGAAGAGTGAGATTATACCGCCTTCCCTGACCATTTCTGGGGATACAGCCACTTGTCCACCACCACCCCAATCTTGTGCAAGTTAATAAAGAGAATGTTATCCCCAGTGCAAGCCAGTGGAGGAAGGAAGAAGAAGCTGGACCCACAGAAATGACGAGGTGGGGGTTGAGAATCCACCTGAGAAAGAAAAATGCAATATATATATATATATATATATATATATATATATATATATATTTAAATCATTAATGTAGAAAATTGCAGAAAACAGGGCAGAAGAGGCCAAATTACTACAAGCTGGGGTCTGTGTGTCAAGTGTCATGTAGCACCAGTACAGAGGGAAACCTGCTAATTTGTATTTAGGTCCATTTGAGTGGAAGTAAACCCCATTAAACTCAGTGGGACACTTCTGAGAAGTTATAATAGGATTGTACTGGAATAAGAGGGTCCAATGACTAAACTCATGATATGTTCAGGTGATTCAGAGCACTGCTCCTGAACACACATGCCAGCTTGTTTGTTCACTGGTAAACGGATTATTGTCATTATTCACAGGCCAGTTTGCAATATAAAATTGTAAAATCAAAACACAGAATACATAACATAATAACAAAACAAAACAAAACCCAATAATCCCCTTCCCACAAACACATTTAATAGGCCATAGATTGTTTAATCAGCCAAAGGTCTGGTTGAAGAGGAACGTCTTTGCCTGGTGCCTATGTACCATGTCGTCCTCTATTCTGAATTTTTATTTCATAGTACATTTTCTGGCTCAGTGAAGGCATCAAATGAGTTTCCCCTAGAAATACTTTAAATATCTTCGATGACAGGACTTTGACACTGAATGTGTGAAGTAATAAGATTTTTGTGTGTTTGCCAAATATATACTAGATTTACTTAACCCCAAAGTGTTTGGAAAGAGCAGCTGAAGTTGGTTGAAGTGGGAAAGGTTTCTCTCCCTGCCAGGCTGTAATCATATGCTGGAGAGGAATAGGGTATGGTAGAACTTTGGCCCAATATTTATTACAGAAGTCTGCATTCCAACACGTTGTATTTATACTCTCTGCAAGAATAAATATAGAAGGGGAACCCAGTGCTATAGTTCTGGAGCAGTGCAAATAGAGGTTTGTTTCACTGTCTCTGAAGAGGCACCCCATAGGGCAGAGTATGAAACACCAGCCCCATCCATCATTAAAATCTCATCATGACACCTTAATAGATATGTGTGCTTTCAGCAAATCATTATGCTCTGGGTTGCCAAGGGCACTTCGGTGGTACTTTTAGCTGCTATGCAAGAAGCCATGGATGGCACAGCCGCTCTAACACAAAACCTTATAGGTAAGTTTCTGCTGTACCGCTGTGGGGATTTGGGCTGCTATGAGATCACCTTGTACCAGTGCAAGAACCCTATGCTCCAGGTCTATTTTATGGCAATGCCACCACATTTCCCTACTGATAGAAACTAGTTCATTAGGGACCACCATGCTATTTTACAAAGTTCTGCACAGATGTTTTATGCTATTGTACTATGTACTAGTTACTGGAAAACCATTTCTTTGAGTTTGAGGCACTGGCGGAGGAAGAGGGGGTGGGGGAGCACATCGCCCTGGGCACCACGATCCTGGTGGGGTGCCATTGTGGCTGCCCCCGCCGCACTGGGCGCCACGTGCCCGCAGGCAGTGCATCATGCCCCCAGGACATGTGCCACGCCCCCAGGATGTGCACCAGCCATGCCTCCACCTGCTCTCTGCCCCCTGTGCACCACTGATTGCAAAAATGTGGTGGGGTATTTATACTGAAAGTACTTCTGCATTTTGTGGAATTGCTGTAGTCCCATATTCAAGCCATGTTGTTTTGGGTAGCTAATTCCAGAAAGGTAGCTGTATTAGTTAACCAGAATGCTTCCAATTGAACCCTCTGTAATGTGCATCGAAATGTACATTAGCAGGAGAGCAAATGCTCTTCCTTAAAAATTTCCACATTTACTACAGCCTCCATAACTAGAGACTACTTAATCTGTTGCATGAAATGTTATCCTTTGCAGCCGCTTCTTTCTGTTCGTATCTAGTTCACATTTCAGTGCTACTTAGAAATACGTGTGTGTACACAGACATAGCTGATAGGTAAAGAATAATCATCCTTGCATCTCACAAAGGAGGTTTTTAGCCCAAGAAAGCTTAACACCACAATACATTTGCTAGCCTTTAAAGTGCTACATGGATTGTGTTCAGTTTTGTCACTTAGATACAGTTGGGTACATTAGACTTTCAAACAAAGACACGTCATTTGTCTTTGCTTTCAAGCTTGCTGTGTTTGAAGTGCTTATAAAAAAAAATCAGAAGGGATGTGTGTGTGTGTGTGTGTGTGTGTGTGTGAATGTTCACTAGTGATGTTGTGTCCTGACAGCCTACATCGTCCCCTAAAAGTGGTTTCATTCACATTCCTGAAGGTCTGTGTTGACTGGTAGTGTTCGCTTGTTACCGTAGCAACTTGGAGGGGTTAAAATGTATTGTTAGAAAGCAAAGCAAAAAGATCAACAGTGAAAGTCCCATGGGACATTATTTTTTTTCATGATGGCATTTAGTGTACATTAGCAGGAGAGCAAATAACCTTTTTTATCAGCTGGAAAAATGTTCAGTCTCCAACCTGAGTTCATCCCAGTGAAAATTCTAAAAATTTTGTGGTGGTGTTTTCTTTTTTTAAAAAAAAAAAAAAGATCAGGACTTTGCTGTGATGTTATTCAAGAGAGAAATGGCTCTAAACAGTGTTTCTTCTTCTTCTTGGCACCGTATCAGAATTTCAGGATTTGAGGTGCCAAATTGAAATGCCATTCTTCTTCCTGTACCCTCGCAATACAATTTTATTGATGTTAGGGAATGGTTTTTCTCCTCCGTGAGCTTTTTTTGGGATTTTTTAAAAGATAAATGGTCATTAATCTATAAATATTATATGGATCCTTTATGTAACTTGCAATTTTTGCATTTCTTTAGCGCCATCTAGTGGACTTAGTGTTGCATCCTTTAAATTAGAAAACAACTGTTTTCAACTTTAGCTCTAGATGAGATTTACAATTTTTAATTTAGAATATGACAAAAAATATTTTGGCTGGATGCATGACTGCTCACATGCTGGAGAAAATTGCCAATCATTTGCCTTATGTTAAACAAATGCTGACAAAATTGAAGTCTATGATGGCAATTAGAGTGCAACACAGTTTATGGGGAGTTTTTGCATCTCTGTACATAGATGAAAATAGGGACATTATTGAGTATATGTAACACTCCTGTTTCATACGTATTTCCCCCTATTGCGCAGAGTGAAACCATTATTTGTCTGCTTGTATGTCTGTGGTCATTTATGCTGGTGTAGCCTTCCTGAGCTGGCTCCTGCAGCTTCTGTGTTAGCAAATTGAACATAGCAGTTTTCCAATTATATCATTACATTTATGTGTTCATTTGTGGCCCCCTATGGGTCTGCATTCTTCAGAATTTAAGAATGCTTAACAGACTGCTTATCTCTCAATAGATCTGAAAATGCTTATTATAGAATAGCTATCCATTCAGCAGTATTTACAGCCTGGGTTGGAGGATAACAGACAGATAGGAAAACTAGCAGTCCCCAAGTTGCCCAACAGAGGCAGTGTTTTGTCAGGGACTAGTAGTAGAAAATAGGAATGCCTTTGGTAAATTGGCACAGTGTGTTTGCTGCCAAACTCCTTATGCCCACAAAATTACTAGCCTGCAAAAGTTCTTATTAGTCATCTAAGTCTTAGATTCTAAGAGACTAGTCAACTGTGTTTCCATGCTAGCTGCTGAAGAATGAAGCCCTCTGCTTCATGGCCACCATGGAAATACTAGCCTCTTCGTCATTTTGGCATCTGTTGGAGACCTTCTTCTTTTAACCAGCCTTCTAGGTAGATATTTCTGTCCCAGTTGCTGTCCATATTGGATTTGAAATTGTTATGAAATATTATTATTATTTGTTTTCTACCAAGGATGCTGTTGAAGGACTAATAAATCACCCAGTGTCCTCTGCTGCCCAAACATTTCTCTGCTGGTTATGTAAGATTTTCCTTCATCCATGATTGGCATGCAACCAAAATGGACTGTAGAGTATGAATGGCATAGTCCATCCCTTGTCTACCTGCCCAGTGAGGGCTTGTCCACAAATGAGCATTATTTAACTGTTAATGCAATTCCCCCAACCATTTGGATTAGACTGAAGTAGTTCACACCCAAATGTATTTGAATTTGTATATGAGAAGCAATGTTGGTCTCCCATTCATGTCAGTAGGTGTCTCTTTTTGTGTTTGTTCCTGGCTTCCAAATGGTTGATTCTGTTATGCTGATTAAGAACCGAGGGGCATGTGTGCAGAAAACTGTGTGTGCACCTTGGGTTTTTGTTTTGTTTAGTTTCGTGTTTTTTAAATCGTCACAAAAGGACATAGTTATTCTGCATTCTCAGCACACACTTGTGCAGTTTACTGTGCAAAGCTGAGGGATCGAAACATAAGGCTGTACTCCTCCTTCAGGAGCAAGCTAGAAATAGTTATGAGCAGAGCCGGAGATTAAATGAAAGCAAATTTTCAGCAGACACTTGGTTTGCTGTGCAATAACTGGCGTAGACATTTTTAACTTGGCTTGCTTGTGCCGGTTTCTGGATTGGCACATATCAAAGGGCTCAAAACAATAGATAGATCAATAGATCGATAGATATAGATAGATAGATAGATAGATAGATAGATAGAAGACAGAAAGAAAGAAAGACAAGCCTACACTCCATTGTTCAGAAGCACATTGGAAATAGTTTCAAGCACTACCCACAAAATGAATGAAAGCATGAAGGACATAGTGGAGAAAGGGGAGAAGCAGAAAGTGACAATTGATCCACCCACCCAAAAATGCTGAAACAAATTGGCACAAGGCCCCCCCAAAAAACAGAGGGTGGGGTGAGTCTTGGTAGCAGTGAGGACTCCTGAGACCCCAGGACCCCAGCATTTGCCTATGTTTTCTGCTGTGACTAGGTCAGAGGGAACTTATTGTTTGCTCTTTCAACCTTTCTGTAATGTATGAATTCCATACCACTGTATTTTTAAAAAGTCAGTTCTTCCATTGACAAAGAAATAGCCTCATAATATAATCCAGTACACTTCACGGAGTTCAGTTAATTGTAATGCACTCTGAACCAAGCCGAAGGTGTGTTAGTTACTCTGGAGAGGACCTATAAATGAATCTGCTCTTGGCTGTGCCAATTTTGTCTTCAAGATAAGTGAAAATGGGTTTGCTAAATTGAACTGATTCTTCTACTTTACAAAATGTCGAGGCTGTTGTCCCCCATTGTTCTCCTAAAGCAGCTACTGCCCCAGGGATCTAACCAACTTTAGTCTCACTCTTTTAAAATGTCCATGAAGAAATCTTCCACCAAGTGCAGTATGCTGTACAAATAAAGGAAATGGATGTTTAGTTTACTTTTTCCTAGTAAATTAAATAATAAATTTACTAGATTTTGAAGACAAAAGTTCTTGTTTTTAGCCGTAGACAAACTATTAACTGGAATCCATAAATATAAAATACAGTGCATTAAATATTCCTTTCTCTTCCTTTTTAATAGGACTTGGATTGTACACAGTAAACACAGTATATGGAGATGCCATTATTTTGCCTTGCCATTTAGAAGTTCCTAATGATCTTAGGTTTGGAAAATGGAAATATGTAAGTATAGCTTATATCCAGTTATTTCTGTTATTGCAATGTGGGGACAAGTTTGTGAGACTGGTGGTGAGAATAAGTATATTTGATCTGATGCATGTTAAGGACTTGTCACGATTAGGGAGATAAGAGCCATCAATATGCACTGAGTAATTTTGAAATATATAATTTGTTTGTTATAGAAAGTGATTCATTGCAGTGAAAAAGTTATCAGCATCTATTTATTATGTTGCACACACCGCTCCATTTGAGTCAACAGAATCAATGAATGTGTTTCATTTTGCATCTGAAAGTGCATAGAGTTTACAAAGGGGACCTAATAAAGGCACAGCAGAGTGGTGATACAATTGTCGAGGTTCCCTGAGGCTACTGTAGGATAAACAAGCTGCTCTCCCTGATGTTAACAAAACCTACAATTGTGATGTATATCATGCTCAGGGTCACAGAATGACTTTCCTTGGTAGTCTCTGCAAAAATAGGTGTAGAGGAGTGTGTATGTGCATTGATGTGAATAAGCCCAGTGCAGTACACACAGGTTTTAGGAATGCAAAACATCAAGCTGATGTTGGTATCAAACCAAAGTGTCAATGCAGTTGTTTGGTTGATACAGCAAAGTAACCAAAAGAGGACTAGGCTCTGATAGAGACCAACAAGTAGGGCTTGCAACAAAATGTTGCCATGTGGAGTGCTCCTGTTCAGTGTTCCTTCAAGGAAAGACCTTTCAATTCCCTACTCTATCACCTCAAAGTCAGTCACACCATTTTTGATCTCTCTGTCTCTCCCCACCAAGGGTTTTTCCCCCTAATTGTTTTGTGAACACAGCAAACTTAGGTTTTGCCAAGCCTTTTGATATCTCTTGATTGTGAGGGGTACCATTGTAGCTACTGAAGGACCAGACACTTGGCACATGGAGATCAGATTAAAGTAGACCTGTGACCAAATGTCAGAACGTGGTATGCTCTCTGTTCAGGTTTCCAGCTATTCAATTTCATTATACCTCTGGTTTTACTTCCCCTACCCTCAGCTGTTTTTCACCATTCAGTGCTTACTGAACATGCTCACTTCTCATTGGACTGCCTTAGTATATATCTCTCTCAGTCTTTCCTCTAATAAATAATGGTCACAAGAGAGTTCTGGGGCTTTAAGATAAAATAAATGGGATAAATCACAGGTACGGATGGCACCCATCCAAGAAAACTGAAATGTGAAATTGTGATCTTCTACCAATAATACGTTCCTAAGACCGGTCACTTTCCAATTCTCATGTTTGGAAGCCAAAGTAACACCAATTTTGAAAAAGGGACCCAGGGAGATATGGAAATTGCAGGCTGGTTATCTTAACATTTTTTCAGAAAAAACTGGTGAAAGCATTATTGAAGATAAAATTACCAAGCATACAGAATAACAGGTTTTGTTGATGAACCAGCCTGGCTTCTACAAAGTAAATCCTATCTAACTAAGCTTCTGGAGTTCTTTGGGATTTGTCAAATAAACATGTGGATCAAGGTTTTGCCAAGCCTTTTGATATCTCTTGATTGTGAGGGGTACCTTTGTAGCTACTGAAGGACCAGACACTTGGCACATTGTTATACATTGTGCACTCTCAAACAGCTTGATAAACTAGGGTTGCCATATTTCAAAAAGTGAAAATCCAGACACAAAAGTTATTGAGCTTTGAGTTGTTGGGGGGTTTTTTTGTTTGTTTTGTTTTTGGAGATTCTCAAAAATCACACTACCGACATGGGCTTCCATATGTCCGGATTTTAGTGCTTTTTGCCCAGACACTGTTTACAAGGGCTGAATAGTGACTATGTCCGGGAAATTCTGGATGCATGGCAACCCTAGATAAACTCGCTCACTGAAGACTCCTGAGTAAACTTAGCAGTCATGGTATGAGAGGAGGGTTCCCCTTAAGAATCAACTAAAGAACCAGAATCAGAGAGTAGGAATAAGTGGACAGTTTTCACAATGGTAGTGGGGTCCACCAAGGATTTGTATTGGGACTGATGCTTTAAATAATGCTAAATAATGTTCATAAGTAATGTGGAGTTAGAGGTGAGCAGTGAGTGGGCCAAGTTAGCTGAGGACACCACATTTTTCAAGGTGCTATTATTAAAAACCTGCAAGGAGCATCCACCACCTCTCGTAGGAATCTGCAGTTGTATTGCTCTTGAATGAATGGTTGGTGCAGTGCCCTTACAAATCCAGTATGATTTAATCAGTTCATAATTACTTTCATGTAATTTTAGAGAGGGTATTAGATAGATAAGAATACACTAATAGACTTTGACTCTTTTATTCTAGGAAATGGCAAACAAGGCTTCGGAGTTTATTGCCTTCCGATCTGCAACCAAAAAAACCGTACAGTATGACGATGTCCTGGAATACAAAGACAGATTAAATCTCTCTGAAAATTATACACTATCAATTAGTAATGCAAGAATCAGTGATGAAAAGAGATTTGTGTGCATGCTTGTAACAGAGGACAATGTCTTTGAACAACCTACAATAGTAAAGGTGTTCAGTAAGTACCAAATAATCTTATTACCTACCAACAGGGATGTTCACTAGTGTGTGGCCTTTACATAGAAAATTCCTGGCATGAGATTTCAATAAACCATACAGATGGGTCAGGTGTTCTGTAATTTTGTTTATAGCATTCGTATAACCGAATTTTTAGCTACTGGTGTCTACAAGGGAACTTCAAATGTTCACTTCTGCTCCAAGCAAGCAAAGTGTTAAAGGCGTGATGGTACAATTCTATATATGCATACAGATGAATCTCGATTTAAACTTAATTCACTTATGCAATTGCAAGCTTACACAGATTGCAAATAAATGGCAGGAGATCCTTGCTTATCAGGCTCTGGTCTGGGGGCGGTCATGAGATCTCGTCCACAGGGTTTCCCTTGCACAAAAATAGCTTCTATGCCCTGTACCTTGCTTACAGGCCCTGGAACATTCTCATGAGGGCTCTGGGAACCTCCTGCAAGATCTCATGGGGCTGTCCAAGATCTCACGGGAGCCTCCAGAGACCTTGCCACAATCCTGTAAGCAAGCTGGAGGGCTTGAAAACCCTTTCTATGAAGAATTTTCCCTTTGCAGAAATAGCTTTGTTTTGGACTGCAGTCAAAGAATATATAAACATTAGGGACAAGCCCCAGTATACTGCTTTGTTTACTGAATGGAAAATTGGTATATAAACGATTTTAATTAATGAGATATATAATATAATACTTTCCTCAATACCTCTTTTAGCCTGTAAGAATGGGCTGCAGAAGTCATAATTGCCTTATTGATTGATTGGATTTATTTACCGCCCTATAGCCACAGGTCTCAGGGCGGGTCACAGAATAAAATCAGAATATAAAACCACAAAATACATAATCAAAATAAAAACAATAACCCCCATAGGCTGCAGTGTGGTTGTTAACAGTAATTATGCAGTTTCAGCAGTTAAGGTGCCAACCATCTTACCTCAAGTCGCTTGGAATGTCTTTTTCTGATGGACCTTGCTACCATCTGCGTCTTTTCCCACCCCACTGCCCTTTGGTCCTAATTATCAAGAGCAAAGCAAGGCCTTAAAAATGCAGAGTTTTGAAATGATGACAGACGAAATCTAAAACTGTTTGTGCTATGTAATATATAAATTTTAAAATGGTTATTAATAAGCACTCCCATATCACCAGTTGTTATAATTTAAGCATTTGCTTTCTCCTCTCTTGCTGATTGTTCTAAAATCCTGTAAACAGTGTTCCGTGCTTTGAAAACTGCCTAAAATTAAGAAATGTCTATTATAACTGCAAATCTGGGATTTATTTATTTTTTGCAGGTAAGTTTAATTTTTCCACTGTAATGCTGCCCTAAATGCATTCTTGAGTAAAAATGCATAAACTTTAAATAAAGGGATAGCACTTTAACCTTATTTTTTTAAAAGGGGAGATTTATGACTTCATGGTTAATCTGCTTTCCGTATTGATGATTTCTGGTAATCAAATGAATCAATGTTTTATTACTGAATTAGTAGCCCAGAGTGTACTTTAACAGAAACACCTCTGTCCATGCAAGCTTTAAGACATAGACTTTATTTGTACTAGACTAGACTGTCATTCCAAACCCAGAGGGTGATAGCACAGAAAACGGTTTGCCCCAGTGTATGTACAGTAAGTGAGACAATTGCAGCAAGCTTGTTCTTTTGTTACAATCTCACTAGCATATTAGGTATGTAAGATTGTGCCAGCAGAGCTGGATCTTTGTTGCTAAAAGGCCTTTAGTCATTTAAACCCACTACTACCTACTACTGTTTATCCTGATAGCCTCTAAAGAATCTAAGGAATATTTGGTTGTTCGTTTAGTTGGCTGGTTTGGTTGTTCATTGTCCAGCTACCCAAGATTGTTATAACTGGAGATATTCAAGATGGATTACAATGAGCATCAGGTTGCTCAGTTTAGGGTTTTTTGCATCATTTGCCCATGAAAACATTATTTCCACGTAACAAACAACACCACCACCATCATGTGTGAAGCAAACCTAGTTTTTGTTATAGTTGGTAGCAAGAAATCATTTGTGCTTCATCTGGATGAGTGAATTATAAGAATATGGGAGCTGCTACATGTAGCAAAGCTAACCAATAGTGTAAGAGTAAGAGAAGGTAAACAATAACGTACTTATTGCAAAAACGGAGTGATTCCATCATCTATGGATTCACTCATATATAATACTGGAAACAATTTAACCATTTATAGAACAACGGGTGTTTCTCTGTAACTTACCACTTGTTTTGCTTACACCCTTTTCTCTCTCTTCCCTTCCCTTTTTGTTATTAAAGCTAAATACAATATGTATGTTTGAATATCCTTCTTATTTATATGTTTAGATTTTCTTTTTGTATGTTCACATTATTATTATTATTATTATTATTATTAAGCTGGCACATAACTAAATGTCTGGAAACATAGCTCAAATCTTAACAATTTATGATGTGATAGTTCAATATTTATTTATCTAAATTACAGAACAACCATCACAACCTGAAATTATAAGTCGAGCAACATTTTTAGAAACAGAACAGCTAAAAACGGTAAGTGAGCCTTCTCTGTTAAACTCCTTCAAATTGTCTGCTTTTCTCCCCGTGTTAGAAACAGCCATTGTAAACAATCATCAATACAAACTCCCCTGGGCTAATTAATACAACCTTCAAGCTCCATACAAATGTGTATTGTTATCTCCAAACCCAAAGTCTCTGAGGAACGTACATAAAACCCTAATGGTTGAAACAAAAAAGGGGTTGATAAATAAATGAAACAAAATACTGGATAGGATTTGGCCTATTATGGATTTATTACTTGAGTATTCTGTATTAAAGAGAATTATGTAATACCCCTAACCTTGCTATATAATAAAACAGTAAGGCTGTTGTCAGCTGCAGTTCACATGGCCACAATAGCTCCAGCATGACAACAGAACAGCAGGCAGCTGATCAAGCAAGCAGCACAAGTAGCAGGTGGCCCAAGCAAGCTGTTCAAAGGTGGGTAGGAGGGACTTCAGAGGGTGAAGTTACAGAAGCTACACCTACCCCCATTAAATTGAGGATTAGGGCGAGATGTTTAGGGTTTGGGTTGAACTGTGTCTGAATGAGATGGAACAAGTTGTGTGGGGTTATAAAGGTTGTCAGGTGTAAAGGAATGAAGGGTTGGTCAGCTGTGGGGCAAGGGGGTTGCAAAGTTGTTAGTGGGGTTGGCTAACATGTAAAGCAACCCCTATTATTAAAAATTAATGTTATAATTAACTTAAGACACAGTGTATGCATATGAAAAATCCACCAACCTTTGACTAACTCACCACCATATAACAAACAAGATAAGGCTGTAGTAACAAAAACTTTTATCATTGGTTCTAGCAGACAATGACCCTTAGTATAATAAAGTGTTGCTATAAAAGGTAAAGGTACCCCTGCCCGTACGGGCCAGTCGTGTCCGACTCTGGGGTTGTGCGCCCATCTCACTTAAGAGGCCAGGGGCCAGCGCTGTCTGAAGACACTTCCGGGTCACGTGGCCAGCGTGACAAGCTGCATCTGGCAAGCCAACGCAGCACACGGAAACGCCGTTTACCTTCCCGCTAGTAAGCGGTCCCTATTTATCTACTTGCACCCGGGGGTGCTTTCGAACTGCTAGGTTGGCAGGCGCTGGGACCCAACGACGGGAGCGCATCCTGCCGCGGGGATTCGAACCACCGACCTGACGATCGGCAAGTCCTAGGCGCTGAGGTTTTACCCACAGCGCCATCCGTGTCCCATCAGTTGCTATAGTTCCCAACAAATGAGCAAATTGAATTTTATTGCCTTGGTGTGCCATAGGATGTTTCATATGCTATGGCCCTCAGTGCTTAAATGAGTGATGCTGCTGAATGAGACAACCATGCATGACTCATTTAAGCTCCTTATTGCCTTTTACACAGCCATGTGGTGTTACCGTAATTCCTCCTTTCAATAAGTCCCAAATTAAGAGAGTAGGTTTTCTCATACCTGCTTGGGATAATGAAATAAGAGCCACTATGTCTGTATAAAGGAGTGCTGGCATTTGCTGATTTCTATTAGGGTGGGGAAGAAGGTTGCTCAACTGCATCATTTATGTAGTGAATAAATAAAGCGCATCCATGTTTTACCTGTTCCATTTTGTAAATATTGAATCTGAAAGAAAACACACAGGTCCCAGTTCAAATGTTAACATTATTGTTGGGCTACAGCTGCTGTGTAAGAAACATCATTTGTTGACCCAATGAAGTAACTGATTTTTCCCATAGACACTGCCAGTCAAAAGCAGATGAGAGCTCAGCAAATGCCAACATACAGCTTTTTTGGGTTCTCCTGTTTGTTTTTGTGATTGTACAAACAATACAAATCTGACTAGCTACTAACTTAACACTACTTAACACATTCCCCAAAGAAAATTGAGAGAGAAGTTTTTTTCAAGCAATGATCAAACTCTGGCAGGACAAGTCTGCCATTAAAATCTGCCATATAGAAGCTAATACAGTGGTACCTTGGGTTACAAACGCTTCAGGTTACAGACTCCGCTAACCCAGAAATAGTGCTTCAGGTTAAGAACTTTGCTTCAGGATGAGAGCAGAAATTGTGCTCCGGCGGTGTGGCGGCAGCAGGAGGCCCCATTAGCTAAAGTGGTGCTTCAGGTTAAGAACAGTTTCAGGTTAAGTACGAACCTCCAGAACGAATTAAGTACTTAACCCGAGGTACCACTGTAATTCCCCCCCCCCCAATTGTTATTTCTTATTGTGTAAGTTGCTTTTTGAAGAAGGTGGTTTGGGATGTTCAGCACACCTTATACCTATAAACCCTGAAGAGACTCAAATAATGCTGTTCAGATACCTGCTTTTTCCAGATACAGCCGCACTAAGAGCATCAATGAGGGTGACCACCATAAAAGCCCATTTGTTTTGTTAATTCTTCCCCCTACCCAGTGATTTCCCCTCACTTTTGATTTAGGCCGAAGCAACATGGGGCAGGGCCATCTTTCTTAAAGCAGCAGGAAAGGAGTGGTGAATCTTTCCATGTCCTGTGTCTTACCTCTGAGCATTTGGTTGCTCTAGTCACTTTTCTAACACTAGAAGTGAGCTGGGAATCGGGGTGGGGAAGTGGGTGGAGCAACAGACAGGTAAAGCAAAGAAGAAGGGGAGGATTGGTGCTTCTTATGGACCTCTTGGGGAGACACATGGAGGGAAAATATGTCCATTGTTGTTTCATCCAGTTTGACCCTCTGTACTATAATATTAAACCAGTTGTCAGGTAAGTTGCCCTCTATAGACAAGCAGCTTCTTGTAGTAGTAGTAGTAGTAGTAGAAGAAGAAGAAGAAGAAGAAGAAGAAGAAGAAGAAGAAGAGGAGGAGGAGGAGTAGAAGAAGAAGAAGAAGAGGAGGAGGAGGAGTAGTGTGGAATGATGGCCTCAAGAGGGATTTATCTGTGCTAGCCCCTAAACTGTGTCAACTACGTTTCCACAGAGGTGCATCTAAGCAATCTTCGTGGAACAGCTTTTGCTGTATACTGAAGACAGACTTCTTTGATACCTTTCAAATACCTTTGATAGTTAAGGTATTTGGTTTTGAGGCACCAAACTCTCTTGCTGAATTTATACTGTTCAGTTATATTTACATCATCTTTATGTGTTTTATAGTTAATGGTTTTATTTGCTTTTATAATTGTATGTTTTATTGTTGTAACCCATTCTGGATGGGTAAGAAATACTATTACTACTACTACTACTACTACTACTACTACTACTACAGCAGCAGCAATGCAGAGAACAAATTAAATTCCTTGGATATGTTGGATCCAATGGCTATAAATGAAATTTATAGCTACAAATGATATAGCAAATTTATAGCTACAAATGAAAATGAAACTGTAATAATTTGAACATTCTTTGCATTTTTAAGCTTGGGGAATGTATCTCTCAAGATGGTTATCCAAAGGGAAACCTTACGTGGTTCAAGAATGGAGTTGTTTTGCAGCCCACTGAAGAAGGTAAGTTTTAGAATTGAGTGTGAATTCTTCTTACTTGCATTCCTTCACAAATTGTGTTGGCTAATATTATTTTAGCAGGTCATTTAGACAATTCACAATTAGACTGCATTTATCCATCTTTATCAAAAATGCTGTACTTAGTTCTTTGGCTGCATCTTGATGTTGTAATTTGATATACACATTTCTCCCTCCATCCCCACAGTAACTCGACCCAGAAAATGTAAGGGTTTTAAAATGCAATTAGTGTACAAAATATTATTTTGATAATGTCATACCTGGAAGTTTTTGATCCCAATAATGCGTAACAGCTATACCTTAATCCTAAATATTTAGGATTAGGTTGTACACACTGTCTCCTTACTTTCTTCTTTTTTCTGCAGTCTGCCCAAAAGTGGCAGTTCATTTTTAAGACTATCTGTGACTATCACATCATATATTTAAAAATATCATTAGGACAGGCTAAAAAAATAACCCAACAATCAACAGTTGTTCAAGTTAGTGAAAATCATACATTTTCTTTCAAAAGCTGTTATAAATGAACAAACAAAAGTGAATCAAACAACTGGACTCTACACCGTGATTTCTTCTTTGGAATATAAGCCAACAAAGGATGATACAAATGCACAGTTTACCTGTTCGGTGACGTATTTTGGACCAACAGGACAAGAAACAATACGGTCGGAATCAGTAGCCTTTGACATTCACTGTAAGTTCATAAGTACCTGTCTCTATACCATTAAAAGACCATCTGTTTGCTTTGAGGGATCCTCCTATTATTGTTTTGTGGTGGTTGTTGCTTTTAGGATTGGTTCTCCCTAGCACATAAGTTTGCAGTTTTCATTGGATTAACAAATTAGGGGTCAGGAACTGACAGGAAGGATGGCGAACAAATAGGTTGCCCTATAGTTATTTAGGGAAGGCGTCACTGCAGAAGGGTGTTTTGAGGATGGGTTTGACTTGTTAAGACTGTTTCAGGGACATGGAGCAGTGTGGAAGAAGGTTCCAAGATGGGAGGGAATGGTTGAAAAGGAAAGTGTAGCAAGGAGTTTGACATTGCCTGTTGCAGCAAAATTCCATTTTCAAATGCACTCAGACATAAATAATGTGTTGCTAACCGCCTTCCCCAAATTAGCATTTCTACTGCAGCTTGGAATGCCTATTCTGTTCTCTTGTTCAAGCTCCTGGGGCACCTGTTGCACAACCAGCAATGAGAAAATATTATCCCATGTCCACATGATTCCAATACTTTTTAAAAATGTTTTGTTTTGTTTCTAAAAACTGAGTGGTCCCATTGCACTATTCCCACAACCCCAAACCCAAAAGAACACCAGCAATGTTACCACCTATTCACTTGCAGGGGCATTTTCTGCCCTGCTATGATTACTGGTTAAATTGGTATTCCATTTGGTACTTGGCAGAAACCTGAACTATCTTCCGGAAGCATTACCAGCATGGCTCCAATAGTCACACATATTTTGGATGTGACTGTTGTAGGCAATTATTGAACAGTATTCTGTAGTTAATACCACCCTGGCCTGGTTCACACATTTCCTGGAGAAAAAGTCACAGATTACAATTCTGCAATGAAACAACTCATTTGAGCAATGCCCATTGACTCACAAAACACAGGCATATTGTGTCATTACCTGCTTGGAGAGTAGAAGGCCTTAGTTCTTGCTAGGGCGACTGTGTGGTGGAATCATGCAATAGGCTTTTCATTAACTTTTTTGTGCATGTAGCTCTTGAAACAGAAAGGGGTGTGTAAGCCTCTTCATTATTGTGATACTTAATGTTGTTAAATACTTTACGTATATGGAAGGAACAGAGGATTTTTTAAAATAAAAAAACTGAAACATCTGTCTTTTTAGATCCTACAGAGAAGGTTAAAATTCAAGTACTTACAGAAAGAAATACCATTAAAGAAGGTGATAATATCACCCTAAAATGTTCAGGAAATGGTAATCCTCCACCTCAGGAATTTTTCTTCTACATTCCTGTAAGTATTGCCTACCTGCCATGATTTGGGTGGTGAGGCGGGGAGTGTGGTGGTATGGTTTAGTGTTACATACAAAATGGGCCTATACCAAACACTACTCTGAAGAAACATTTATAATTTGCCAATCTAGGTGTAGCAGTTTTCGACTTACTGCATTTTCTATGCACATTTTCCTAAAATGACATTGTTTTAAGACATGAAAGAATATGCATGTTAATAATTTTGGGTATTTAAAACAGCAAGTAGCTGAAATTCTTTGTAGTGGGTTTTTTCCACTTACACAGTCCAATCCTTTATTTTCAAGCTATCTCTCAAATTTTTGGCATTTTCAATAGTTCTGAAATTGTGCAGCAGTGAATGTATTCTATGATATTACACATCTAGCAATGGTAATATAAAATCTAATACAGTGTCTGGGTGTGGACATTTACATATTTTATCTGGTGAAAATCCAGATAATTACACTACTTATCAAATTATAAATTTGATCACTAAAAATTGACCATGATGGTTTGTACTCTTCATTGAAAAAGTAGTGAAGTCTGTCATACTACTATAGTCTTGCTGCAATAAAAGTAGCTGCAGAAAATAGAAACATGATTTTCATTCATTAGTAAATTTCTCTATTAAACTTTCTCTAAAAGGGGGAACCAGACCCTATAAGAAGTTCAAGTCTTTATGTACTGACTGATGTTAGAAGAAATGCAACAGGGGAATATAGATGTTCACTGACTGATGAGAGTTTGATGGATTCCACTATAATTACAGTACATTGTAAGTAGTTTTGTCTTTGTTTTCCTTTTAAAAGTGCATGTTATTTCATAACAGATGTCCTTTCTTAGCATGTTCCATGCCAAATCTAAGTGTTTTTATAGGGGTCAGGTCAAGGAAACACAATGGCTTTTTTTGGACATCATGCCAACCCATGGTTTAATGAGACATGAATGAGCATAGCCTTTTCTTGGCTTATCCGTCCCCCCCCCCCCGCCTCCCACACAGTCAGGAGAAGTTCGGAAGCTTTGACTTCCACACCCAGAACTGCAGGACATGTTAAATATGATTAGTTTAAAGAAGTCAGCTTCAGAAACCATGGTTTGAAATGATGAGCTTGTTAATGCTAACCACAGTTTGTCAGTCTTGATAACACACAAAAAAAATGCAATTAAGTAAAAGCAGAAGCAAAAGCTTCTAAACTTTGCCATATGGGAGGAACTTGAGAGTCCAGGAGGCAGCTGGTGTCAAATCATAGCTTAGCTTGATTTAGAATGCAGTCTTCATGTGCTAACTTAAGTTTTTTAAAGCTTGGATGTGCAACTCAGGCTGGTGATTAAATTATATACACATATCATTCCTTCTTGCTTCTAGTGATGTGCTATGTGCTTTTCTATGATTCACTGGTGTTTCGTTTTAAAACTTCATGCAATTTATTTTCATTTCTTTCTATTGGAATTTTACAAATCTGATAATTTAAAAAACTGGATAAGGGGGAACAAATGTATTATTCAGCAGCTACAATGTGGTCTTTCAGCTATTGGATTTTAGAAATGTTTTTGCTGGATGTAAAATAGCCCAGCATTTTATAGCCAGGAAATCATCTTTTAAAGTTATTGATTTAATAATAAAATTCAGGCTTGAATGTTGTCTTCAATCCTCTTGCTGTTTCCTACCTGAGAAACTAGTACCACAAATGATTATCTATCTTGTAAAATGCATGGCTAAAGACACCACTGTATGGGGCAATCTTCAAGCTAATCATTTTCCTGACATTTTAAGATTTCCAAATGGAAGCGGCATTGCTATGGAGGCACTTGCAAACAAGTGTAACCCCACTTTCCCCTACCATATTTGTGGTCTGACTTTCAAGAGAAGGTCCATCCAATATGATTTATGGCAACAAAATACAAAAAGGAGAACTCAGCAGGACAAAAACTAATGTTTAATGTAACAATATAAACAAGTGTAGGCATTTCACACATTTATTTAAATAATGCTTAACATTCATAGTGGTTTAGCAACATGGAGGATCCAGTTTTTGCATTGTCGCTTTCTTACTTTGCATGCACACTGCAACAGAGATTGATTATTTGCTAGCACTAAATTAAAAGTTGACTTGTTTTAAATACAGCAGCTACAGACAACCGTGTTTTCTAATAATCCGTTAATGTAGCAAACATACAGGTTGTTTCTTTAAAAAAACAAAACACCCCACAATCTTTTGTAATTTTTCAAACATTCCTTTTTCTCTTCATGCAACATCAAAGGCAAGTTTTATCAAATAAACCTGTAGATTAAAGGATCACCAGTGCAAAATATATTTACAGAATTGATTGGAAAAGGAGTGTAGCATAGATAGAAAGAATACCAAGGCCCCCCTGCACATGATCTCTTAGTGTTTCTCAGAGCTGTGGACTCTTCCTGCATAAAAAGCTTCTTAAGCAATTGCATACAGTGGCAAAGTCATGCATAGCATGTAATTAGAAGTTTCCAAAGCAACCATCGAAACAGCAATGGAATGATAAAATTTGGGACTCTGCAAACTTGCTTGGCAGATGCAACAGGCACGAATCCTTTAAAACAAAATGGGATTGTGGCACTATGGTTTCCATTTATGTCCCATGTGGAAGCTCCTACAGCTTCTGATCAAAGCCAGTCAAGTACAAATCCCTCTATTTTTTTCTGATTATGATATATATTATTATTATATTATTATTATATATGTTATGTTAAATATAGATTTGAAATGTGCTATATAGCACTATGTCCCTTATTAATTAAATATTAGTTATCTATTTTTCATTAGATAGTAGGCATTTTCTTAGTCTCACTCATCCTACAGGCATATCCATGGAATTATTATTATTATTATTATTATTATTATTATTATTATTATTATTATTATTATTATTTTCGGGGTTGTTGCCAGTGTTATATTGAAATATAGGGTGTTCTTTTTTGTTGCCTGTATTTTAAACTTTTGTTTCGATATAAAATAATATTAGATGGCAATAACTTTAATTAAGCATCATGTCTGTATTTTCACCAAGTTGGGATAAACCATCACCAAATTTCACTGCGTAGAAGAGCAGATCAAGGATGATGGCATTGGCCGAGTGGGGGCTCAACTTAATCATGAAAGATGCATGTGATGGCCTGGCTGGTGATGCAAGGATTAGTCCACGAAGTTTCAGTCTTTCCTAGGTGGAGGCCAATAATTTAATGCGTTCCTGTTTCATCTCATGTGTGTGACAAGATTTTAATGCGGGACATCTTTTCTGGGCACTCAATCTGAGGTTTTAGCCTGCTTCAAATAAATGAGGAAACATAGAAAGAAAATTACCTTGGGACGGGGACAGTCTTTTTCTTCGCTTTCCTCCCATGGTTACATAGCGCTTAGAGGAAATTTGGGGGACTTAAAAGAGCAAGCTCAGTCCCTGACTCAGGATAAAGAAGTAGTAGTCATAGGGATATGCTGTCCTGTGTTTTATGGCTTTGATTCGGGGATCACATTGGGGGGAGGTGTGGGGAAAAGCAGGATGGGACTTGACAGCAGTTGTTGAGTGTTTGTATATGCTTATGGTCTGCTAGGTAAGCAGCTGCAGAGGCAGATAAGATAAGCATTCCTAGGTCCACTGACAGTAAAGAAATTAGGCCTGTATCAGTCATGTTGCAGGTATTACTAGCTATAAATAAGGACAGTTACGGTAGCAGCGTATAGCTTTGCATTCTCTCTTGCACCCTCTGGCTCTGTGCTTCCTTTAACACTGTTCCTAATGGAGTTCGTAAATGAAAAATGTAGATGATGTCACTTTCCTGTTGAGAGACTTGAGCTCTCGCTACTCCCACTGGTGAAGATACAGGAAGAGGAGTTTGCAAGCTTAAGGAACATGAAGCACTTTAGTACTGACAATGTAATAAAGCTAGAGAATTTTGGTCTGCCTAACCAGATACGTTGAAATTTTTTGGGTGGTTATCAAAGTTGTACAGGTCTAGTGGAATGAGAGAAGGCGACCAGAGACTGTGGAAGGCGCTTTATCTGTTTCCATAGCTTTTAAGTAATTACTAGTGCTAAACTAAAATATGGAAATATGTGTCGCTTCAACTGGAGTTCACTTCAAATGATGGCAAAGTGATCTAGCAAATTTTCTGGGGGTTATAACTTTTTCAGTGAAGTTGTTGGGGTTCCAGAATGTCCCCTGAAAGCAAAGCCAGTAGAGGAGGAAGCTGCTTATAAATGCCTTTTATTCCCCACCACCACCCTCACTTTCATCATTCCAAGCACAATTCAAAGTGTTGGTGTTGACCTTTAAAGCCCTAAATGCCCTCGGCCCAGTATACCTGAAGGAGTGTCTCCACCCCCATCATTCAGCCTGGACACTGAGGTCCAGCGCCGAAGGCCTTCTGGCAGTTCCCTCACTGAAAGAAGTGAGGTTACAGGGAACCAGGCAGAGGGCCTTCTTGGTAGTGGTGCCTGCCCTGTGGAATGCCCTATCATCATATGTCAGTGAAATAAACAACTATCTGACTTTTAGGGAAGTTTTTAATGTTTGATGCTTTATTGTATTTTTAATATTTTGTTGGAAGCTGCCCAGAGCAGCTGGGGAAACCCGGCCAGATGGGCAGGGTATAAATATTATTATTATTATTATTATTATTATTATTATTATTATTATTATTAATCCCATAGTAAGGAAATGCTGCACACATCTCAAAACAAAACCTGCCATCCTTCTGACCATTATACAAGATTATTTTTATATTTTAAGATTACTATTCAGGTTTCACCTTCACCACTAACAGAAACACTCACATCTAACAAAAACATTCACACACAAATACTCTCCTTGTATGCCTCCCACCATCTACCCACTTCACATAGTTTTATTTCTTCGCAAATCCCTTTTGTTTGTCAAGTGATACAGCAAGGAAAATGTGGTGTTTCACTTTCTACTACCGAATAATTACATAGATGTGCAAATATTTTTGCTTCCTTCTTTTGGAGATTATTTTCTGTCCTATTGTATGAGGGAATTGACTGAGACTTTGAGAAAATGCAGTTTAACTGGAATTAGCTGACAGGGTTTCCCCCCCTTCTGTAAGCTCACTAAATGAGCCACATTTATGAGACTTTTATCTGACAGTGCTTTCTCCCCCAATAGATCTGGATTTGTCACTTACTCCCAGTGGAGAAGTTGTTAAGCAGATTGGAGAAGCACTGCCTGTATCCTGCACAATCTCTTCCAGTAGAAATGCCACCGTATTCTGGCTGAAGGTAAATATTGTTAATAACCCTGCTATTGTCAACCTGCTCATGCAGCTGCTAACTCTTTAGATCTCATCTGGCTTTAAAGAACAATAAGCAGCATTCTACCCGGAACTTCAAAAGGAGGCTTTTATCTGCATACAAATTAAATTAAATCACACTTCAATATCAATATGATTAAATATCATTTTGAATATGTTAAGATGTAGTGCACTATCAGGTCTTTAAAGAATAGTGAATGTGGAAGCTTGCTCAAATCTGATCAGTTTTGGGTGTGTGTGTTTTTTGTAAAATTAGGTAATTATATATTTGTAATGGCTTCCAGAAACACACAGGAATAAATAGCCTTGCTCAAAGGTGTGAGTGGGTTGGATACTTGTAGTTCTGGCTACTTTTGCCGCAGCAAAAGATAATAGCAATTCTCCTATGCTCCATGTTCAGTTTCCAACATCTCCAGGGCTGGGGAAGAGCTCTGTCTGAACACCTGGAAAACTACTGCCAACTTAGACAGTACTGAGCTAGAGAGACCAGTGGTCTGACGCTGTATAAGGTAGCTTTCTATGTTTCCCCTCACATACTTGCTCTTTGGGAACAGCAGGGTACAAATGACCTACAGATTGTGGTGAATAGCAGGGATGGAGAACATGTGTTCTCCAAGAAGTTGTTAGACCTAGCATCCCTGACTACTGGCCATGCAGGCTGAGATTGATGGGGGTGTTGTTGTTCAATGGCACCTGGAGAACCACAGGTCCCCTCATTCCAGCTCTATAGAGTCAGGGCAAGCCAGCTGTAGTTGAGGGTAAGAGAAGGCAGGAAAGGCTGACAATATCAGGAGAATACATGTGCCTCGCAAAGAAGCCTTAGCCCAGGCACAGGCAAACTCGGCCCTCCAGATGTTTTGGGACTACAACTCCCATGATCTCTAGCTAACAGGACCAGTGGTCAGGGATGATGGGAATTGTAGTCCCAAAACATCTGGAGGACTGAGTTTGCCTATGCCTGCCTTAGCCCCTAGCCTAGTTTTAACAGTGGGCCACTACTGTTTGGGTATATAAGCTTGTGCCAATCTAGCCAGCTCCAATTTCACCCAGGAAAGAAATTCTAGTAACTATCTTTGCTATTCATCCTGCAGCATTACTGCTGTGGTACTGTCTCTGCCTTCAAAGCTGATGCCAGGTCCCCAGGAGTTGTAATGTGCAAGTGTCATAGCTATTAACCCTTATGAATGAAAGAAAACATTCAGCTTCACCAGGTCTAAGGACCACTGAGAGGTTACACCGCTTGTTTCTTAGCAAGGGAAATACCAGTCTGGCCCATCTATCAACCAATGAAGAAAGCAACTTCATCCCCAACTACATCCCCCACCTACCAGAAAGAAAAAGTTGTTTCAACTCTTGGTTGCTCTGGGAATGAATAAGTGAAGGGAAGCACCCCTGATTCCAATCCATCAGGAAAAGGACAAAAGCTGCTGATTTTTTTGTACACATGAGAGGGTTTTTTTAATGGTGGTGGGGGGATATAATTACAAACTGCTGTTGGGCAACTTGAGAATCATTGTATTTCAAGACATGGTATAAATCTTCAAAATAAACATTTTATCACTTTAACTGATGGAGAGGTTGAGAATATCAAGGTGTGATTGTTTGCTTTTTAGATTAAAAAAAGTGGGGGAGGGGGACAAATGGGAAAGATGGAAGGCACAAGGAGAAGGGGACGACAGAGGACGAGATGGCTGGACAGTGTTCTCGAAGCTACCAGCATGAGTTTGACCAAACTGCGGGAGGCAGTGGAAGACAGAAGTGCCTGGCGTGCTCTGGTCCACGGGGTCACGAAGAGTCGGACACGACTAAACAACAACAACAATATATAACAACAGTTTTGTAGGGGAAGCAAAATCCAAGGTCCTCTGCTAGCAAATTAGGTAGTCTCTTCAAGTAGTTAACACTGTGAGTTGGTTGTACTACAGTGCATTTAAAAAAAAATAAACCTGTTGACCACCTTGTCCAAAGGTGTGCATGACTTCAATTTGCACTGCTTAGCTTTTTCCTTTTTATCAGGACAATACAAGAATGAGAGCAAGTCCGTCGTTTTCAAGTTTACAGTACCAAGATGCAGGAAATTACATCTGCGAAACTACTTTACAGGAAGTTGAAGGGTTAAAGAAAAGGCAAATTCTTACCTTGATAGTGGAAGGTATGTGAGGCTGACTCTTTATCTTACAATATTGACTATAATTTTCATGTTGCTTCATCACTTTGAAATGCCCTCCCAGAAAAACAGCACTCAAGTCTGAGCCTGCATATTTTTAAAAGATAAAAATGTGTATGTTTGCCTGGTTTTTAAAAAAATATTTTGTACAGTTTTCAAACTTTTGGTCTTTCTTGGTTTAAATATGATAGTTTAAGTGAATTATTTTATACCTTGGTTTATTTTTAAATTGTATTACAATTTTGTTATTGTTTTTGAATCCCTTGGGAATTTAGTAGGAAGAACAAACGGAGCATTAATTCGAGAAATTATCCATTTTGTTTTTAAGGAAAACCACAGATCAAAATGACAAAGAGAACTAGCACAGATGGATCATATAAAATGATAGCCTGCCATGTGGAAGGGTTTCCCAAACCAGCAGTACAATGGACTAGCAGTGGAGGTGTCATAAATAAAGCAAGTAATTTTCTCATTACTTCTTGCATATTCCTTTCAGTCATAGCAAAAGACAAATATTAGAGGCATGCAAACATACCTAAATCCATTCCAATATTTCTTCACACTTCCATCTTGTGTATTCCATTCCATTGTAATTGATTTATTTTGCACATGTCTGTGTCCCAGTTTACCATCCGCTGATGAGGAAATATACATATTTTAATGTGTATTTTTTGTAGCACAGTAGAGATACATGTTTCAGCTATCAACAGATATTTACAAATCAGTTATGTTCCTTGTGTCTTCCCTTTCCAAGTTAATTTAGTTTCTAGAGGGGTAGTCAGTTAGACTTTCACATCAAAACAACTCTTCTCTCCTGACACTTTAAAGACAAAGCTAATCAAGTGGTTAATGGCCAATCATGAAGCTATCAACAGCTGCGATTCCAAATGTTTCTACTCAGAAGTAAATCCCATGGATTTATTCCAAAGCAAATGGGATTAGGATTACAGCCATCCTCACTGCCTTGATTTCAGGCACTGGCAGTGAGGACAGTTTAGTTATATTAAGACAAGAAAACTTCAGGTAAGAGTGGGAAGGAAATAATTTAACATTTCATTTTGCTTTTGAAATGAAGATTTAGGATGGTTGAAACCGGCCAGTCAAATCTAGATGGTTCTTCTCACTTTGCTAAAGAGGCTAAGAAAATCCAAAAGAAACAAAATATATCACTTCTTTCCATATGAAAAGAATAATGCTTTCCACTGCTTTTTTAAAATTCAGAGTGAGAAGCAGTTTAAGGCTGAAATCCTAACACTACTTACATGGAAGTAAACATCATTGACTTATGACTTCTGGTTAGGATTGCAGTTATAATACGTATAGGTTGCCTTTGGCAATAGACATCTACCGTATTTTTTGCGCCATAAGGCGCACCTGACCATAAGATGCACCTACCTTTTTTTTGGGGGGGGGGGTCAAGGAAAAAAATATTATTTAAAGGGAGCGCTGAGCAGAGCCTGAATAGAACATAACCCACTGTTTCAATTTGACCACTCTTGCATGAGCAGAAGCACTTGCCATGAGGAATCTTTCTATATCTTCCTTCCAATAGTGCAGAAAGTAGAATGTTCTACAGTGGGAATTGGGAGAAAATGTGTTGGGGGAAGGCAGATATTAAAATTTAATTCAGAGTTTAGGTTGAGTTTCATTCTAGAAATTTTAGAAAGAAACCTAAACTCCCATGATAAACAGTGTTACCATTTGTGTATATATACAAAAGTACACATATGCAGAGTACTTAATTTAGATATTTAAGCAAAGCTACTAATGTAGCTTTGCACACACACACACACACACACACACACACAGTCTTTGTTCTTTCCACAAACTTTCAAAATATTCTTTTTTTCTTTCCAGACAGAGGAGACCAAATATGTAAATGGAAAGTTTATTAGTAAAATCAAAATTGCGCCTGAAGAGAATGTTACACTGACGTGTATTGCGGAAAATCAGCTGGAAAGAACTGTGACCTCTTTGAACGTATCTGCTAGTAAGTACTTTTATTTTATTTTAAAAGATTTAAAATGGCAAGAGCAGGACTGATGGCTCTTTCATCTTTTCATCTACTTTCACATAAAATATCCATCACTGTCCTCACTCTCTCGTGTGTGGCTCTGTGGTGGAATGTTGTTTACAAGTTGCTTCATTGTCCTCTCATAGACAAGGAGAAGGGGGAAGCGTACACTTTGCAACTCATTTCTCAGAACTGGGTTGCCATGGTAAATTTCTGACACTTGTTTCTTTTTCGAGAAGATGCCCAGAAATGCAAAATGAGTTTGGCTACACTAATACACTTCTAGCTGATAAGTCTCCATGCCACAGAAGCCCATCATAAATCAGGCTTTTGTTAACTATTAGTTTTTCATGCACAGCCTGCTGCATTCTGTTCTGTCATTGGTTGTTTTTTTGTTTTTTGTTTTGTTTTTTGAAAGCTTTTCAGAATTATCTGAGATGTCACCATTACCTTCTGTGCAAGACCAAATAAGTGTTCTAATTAAATTCATCAGTTTGGACACTTGTTCATTTAGGAACGGCTCAGCCTGCCTATAGCAAACTCTAGGCAGATCTACCTGACATTTTCCTGCTCCCTGGTGTTTTGTAATTTAGATAATGTGACCAGCAAATGACTTCTATGCACATTTACTTAGCAGAGGGTACCACTGAGTTCAGTGGAAGCCACTGTGAAGGTAATGTATATAGGACTGCAGCCATAATCAATTATCAGTTCTAGGTGACGACGATGTTGCCTCAGTGCTTGAGTCAGAATAAATTATCTTTCCAGCTATACCCTGTAAGGTTCCAGATGACCTCTGTAAAAATATACTGAGGAATCCCAGTTTTAATTTTTAACATGTATTAGTAGCCCTCAGAGTTCAAGATGGGGCAAAGTCTGCCCCCCTGTATGGTCAGTACACCACCCTTTCATGCAAACAGCCATGCAAGCTTTTCTTTTTTGGTCTGAATAGACCTGGGCAAATGGAAAACCAATGGTCATTTTAAAGAATCAGTCTGGTGTCATTCTGTATTGAGCTATGGCATTCCAGCTGAAAGTATCATACAACCAATTCACCGGGAACGCAGTTCTGTTTAGGGGCTCTCCTCATACCTCCATAAGAGGCTGTGCCACTCATGCACTTAAGTTATTTTGAACTGTTCCCCTGTGACACAGAGCTATGGGTATACCAGGCATTTCCGCGATAAAAGTGAAAATCTTCCATATTAAGCTTTGCATGACACATCCGCAAGTCACTATTCAGTGCCAAATGCCATATCCATGTGTGAAAGGCCAGCCATGCTATGGTGAATTTCTGTGCTGCTGCTTGCTGCCTTAAAAAAGAAGAAAGCAATGGGTTCACAATACCTTGTGGCCATCAGAGGATAATTAGGTTGCTTGTCACTAAGAAAACCAACCACCAGATACCTGTGACACACAACCACATTCCAAGAGGAAATCACGGTAGTAGTGAATTCTGTCTGGTGAATTATCAAGTTTCCCAGATAAAAAAATCTGGAGTTCTGAAGGCTTTGAAAATATACAATACCTTCATCTGAAGTATAAACTGTGAGGGCTGGGCATAACCAATAAGAATTAAATGCCCAGTTGCTGCACAATAAACAGGTTGGCTTAGAAGACTAATCCTTAGCTATTCATGAGATAATGACCATCCTATCATGAAGCCTTGGCTGGGGAGCTTAATTTCCTGAATTTAGAGAGCGTGCCTTGCACTGTCTGTCTTTTCTAGATCCCCCAGCTTTGTAAATTACATCAGTTTCTGGGAGTGCAGTTTTTGCAGTTGAATTTGCAGTGGGACTTGCATGGGCATCCCTTCCTGGCCTGTTTATTGACTCCAGCACACACATTGATCAAGGGATGTTTGGATGAATTCACCCCAGGGTGCTAAAGTTTAATCAACTCTCTGTCTACAATAATCAAGTGATGAAAAGTCAGCATGCAATACAGGGGAACACATAAATACTTCTTCTGACTAAGCATTTGTAAGATTAAACTTGTCATTTTTGGAATAAAGCACTTTCATATGATACATTATAGATATAAAGTAAGGATTGCTGCCTAAAAAAATAAGATTAATCATTTTGTTGTGTGGCTGATGCTGCATTAAGTATGAACACTTCTGGCTCAGCTGAAAAATAGATCATTTTATTGTTAAATAAATATCAGAGCAGATTGGAAGCTTTGAAGGTGACTTTCATACATCAGCAGCTTTTTTAAAAAAACACATTTTTCCCACCCTTTTCAGTAAGTATTCCTGAATCTGACGAACCAGAAGAAAAAAGTGGTAAGTACATAAAAACAGAACACCACTTACTTGGCACAGTTAGATTTTTAAAATGTTTTATTCTCTTTCCTAGCCTGCTCCATTCATAGGAAAGAGCAGGCTTCTTTTCTTCTTAAAATAAAATGTTAAATTTTAAGGCTGCAATCCTAAAATAGAGGGAGCAAATTACAAAGGCAGTTTAACTGGCTTATCCAGTCTCTTGCCTATGTATTCTAGAGACTTACTTACTTACTTACTTACTTACTTATTTATTTATGGGGAGAGATGAGCTTGCTCAGAAAACATATCTAGTTCCCATCCCCCACCCCATCCCTGGTTGGAGAGTGCTGGGGACAGGAGTAATTTGGATCCCAGCCACTTCCTGGATGCCCCCTTTCAGCCTTTCTGACATCTGACTTCAGAGAAGCCAATAAAATTGGGGATCTTCCTCTCCAAAACTGGAACTCTGTCTCAGATGTTTCATATATCCACTATATCCCATGACCTCTAGAAGGCTCTCCAGGGAAATTGCACCCTTAACATAAATTTTAAAATTCTGAAAGGATAGCTGCACGTCCACCAGTTTATAATATTACTGGTCTTGGACTATAAGTGAGTACTAGAAGATATTAAGACTGCCCTACTCAAATGCTTTATTCCAGAATCTATAAGCTGATCCCTCACCTAGTTCTGGAGTAAGGAACACAACCACATATGTAGCATCAGAGCAGAGAGAGAGGATGGTACTCAGCTTTGTTTTACTCAAGAGTACACCCATTGAAATTAATGAACATTGCTAAGTTAGGTCTAATGGGCCAGATTCAACTCAATAGTAGAGCTACTGGGAGCCAGTGCAACAAGTCCTGCTTGTGCGACACAGCTTCCCCCCACTCTCCTTCCTCGTGCCACCCCAATCAGTTTGGGGGTTGGGGGGTTGGGAGAACCCCCAAAACAGTGAATGGGGGGAGAAGGGAGATTATTCCATTGGGCAGACAGGAATGTTCGCACTGAAGGAATAATTGTATTACTTCAACATTTGCTGTTGAATTTGCAGTGGGACTTGCATGGGCATCCCTTCCTGGCCTGTTTATTGACTCCAGCATACACATTGATCAAGGGATTTAACATTTAATTCCACCCATTAATTTCAGTGGGTCCACTCTGAGTGAAACCTGGTTAAATACCACCCAGGGTTAGAAGGAAGTCGAATCCTAGTAATTCATAATCTATCTGTGGTCAGTGAGAACAATGACAACAACATTGCCAGCAACAACATAGATTTGTCAGATTTGTCCAGGGATACAAGTTCCTAAAGCCATAGCTCACTAGTGGAGCTTTGCCTTTGTATGTAGAAAGTCATATATATGTTCAGTCCACAGCATATCCAGTGAGGTCTGGAAGAGACTTCTATCTGTTGGCAGTCATTATAAACAATAATGAACTAGACACAGACCAATAGTCTATGAGTCCATATAAGGCAGTTTTTTATGATCCTAAGTTCCAACATCAAAATTCATTCACTAGAAGTTTCTAAGGTGCTGCTACTCTAAGGTCTAAGAAATCTGCAGTCTGTAGAACTGTCCAAAGATCAATTTCCTGTGTTCTAGAAGCATTTTTTTTCCTCTATTAAGAACCAAACAGTAGTGGTGCTTCTGAATGATGGCCCTCATCTCCTGACTTCAATAAGCAAAGGCCGTCTTGTATTCCCCAAAATGTACAGCCTATTCAGATCCCATGCTGAGCATGGGATCTGAATAGCTCAATGTCAAAATGCTGCGTGCGCAGATGAGTACGTCCTGAGATGAGGGAAAGTGAGGCAACAGTGTGGCAGCAAAAGCACACACACATACATGAAGCACCTCATGCTCACAAAAAGCACCTCATAATACAAAAAATGCACAGATACCCTAAACAGAGAGTCAGGAAGTGTCACAGACACACTCTTGGACAAAAAGCACCCACATAGAGAGTGAGCAAGCATCTGACACACACACACCGAGAGAGAGAGAGAGAGAGAGAGAGAGAGAGAGAGAGAGAGAGAGAAAGCACATCCCCTCTCCCATCTCTTGCTTTTCTGTGTGGTCTGGGCAAAAGTTGCAACCTGTAGAATTCCTCTAGAAATATTTTGCATGGCATTGTCTCAGAACCGCCATCAGATTTAAAGCTGAAATTGACGTATATGGTCTGCACACTAAAAGCCACTGATCCAGTGCTTGCCAACATCGCCAGTGCTTGCCAGCACAGCAGATGGAACCTAAGGCGTGGATCCTTCTGGATGCTCAGTATTTTTAGAGAGACAAACCCAGGAAATGTATCATACATAACCACTTTGTCCCTTGATGTGTTCTGTGTTTTGATGGTGGGACGTTTTAGTATCCTGTGTGAGAATCATGATGGGGGGGGCTGTAATTAGATCCATGTTTTTTGTGTCATAGCTGCACTGGTGGGCACTGGATCTGTGACCAAAGCAATCTTTAATTTGATGGCTATTTGAGAAAGGGCTTCCCATGTAATAATATCCATGCAAGTTATTGAGTGTCCATTTCTGATTGATTCTGGGCACAGCAGCCATTTCATGATAGGTGATGCCACCCACAGCAAGTATTTAATAATGGCACTTTCCCTTAATTCTGAATGTGCCCCAAAGCCTAAGGGTAGGACTCTTTGACACAGACACTTCCAGACTGCAGAAAAAAGGTGAGGGAAGAGAATATTCAGATCAAACAAGTTTTCATGTGCTCCCATTCACATCTCAGAATGCTTATTTACTTTTTATCCATTCCATCAGGCTCCTCCCTTAACTGTCACCTAACAGCAATCATTCCATCATGCCATAGTAGAGGGAGAACATACACTGCATGGCTTCTCCATTGGCTCAACTGAGATACTAGTAACATTCAGCTCCTCCTCTCCTTGAACTCATTCCATTCCAGCTTCTTGCTTCTAGAACTCTCTAACAATGAACTAGTGCCTGAGTTTGGTTTTTTCCTACCCCCTCCCCCAATCCCTTTTCCTATTCTGTCATGACCCCTTATTGTTGATATTTGTAACCTGCTCTGGCAGTCCCTTTTCAGCTAAGAGCGGAGTAAAAATGCTTTAAATAAGTCTCTCCATATTTGCCAAACATTGGCAAATCGGGAAAGAGAGGATTCTGGATTTTTTATTTTTAAAAAATTGCTTCTAAACCACAGGTCTTTTTACAGTTAGTAGACTGCAGTTATCTGTAAAAGTTTGATGAAACTTTAGGAGTGGTCCCTGAAATAAAATGGGGCTATAGGACCTTTGTGGAGCAAATGGGTTAAGGATTGCAGCCAGTTAAATCACTGTCAGTACCATAAAATGTGCATGCTATCATAATGCTCTTTTTCGATCAACTTTTCTAGTTTAGAAACACTTTGGGATATGTATAATCTGTAGTCAGTTTTCCATACTTTGTTTGATCAAAACACTCCATCATCGTTTTCTTCTTTTGTTTTAGATGATAATAGGGAAAATGTTAATGACCAGGCAAAGCTAATAGTGGGAATCGTGGTTGGTCTTCTTCTAGCAGCTCTGATTGCTGGTGTTGCTTACTGGCTATACATGAAGAAATCAAAGTAAGACTTCGCTGATAAAAATTTTTAACATTTTATATTTTATAAAGATACACTCTCTTTGCCAAATTTACTTTATCTAGCATTCAGAAAACATAGTTAGGAGTGTGGATGTGATCACCCAATCCATGGCCTTCTGTATGTTCATTTATTTTAAACATTTTGATATGGCTCTTCATCAGAATTGATCCCATGGTGGTTTGCAAGGTGAACAGAATACAAATACACTAAAACACAGACAAGGATGAGTCAGCAGCAAAAAGAACGTTAGGTGCCTGTGTAGATTTTGACTGCTGCCTAACATGGCTTCCAAACAAGCCTCCTGAGGAAAGCATGTTCTAAAGCCAGGCTGCCACAGAGCTGACAATTCCCTCTCTCTAGTTGCCGCCCATTTTACTTCTGACAGGGGAGACATAGGGAAGGGCACCAGCAGATGACCTAAAGGTTGTTTACGGGACTTGGTTCTTAGGTACCTGGGTCCCAAACCATTTAAAGCTAAGGTACAGATTGAACACTCATGTAGGATAAATAGGTACACTTGGAGACTGGGGTAGAGTTTAAACCATCTGCCTGCCTCTCATGAGCCCAATGTCCAAGGCAATGACAGGGAACATTGTTTGCACGCCCCCCCCCATGATGTTGGACTACAGCAGAAATCATCTCTGACAATTCTCCACACTGGCTGGAGCTTCTGGGAGTTACAGTTCAACAACATTTAGCAGGCCACCCTTGACCTAAGGTGGCGGACAGGTTGTGTCCCCACTCCCCTATGTCCCAAACATAGAATTCAACAGGTGCTCTTGAAACCAAGCCAACTCCTACTGTTTACATAAATCCCAATTTTTCATCTGCATAGCTTTTCCCATTGTTCTGTTTATTTGTTATGCTGGAGGAAGGGGGGATGCTGAAAACTAGCTTTTATACATATCAATAAATATGAAACGAAACTTTCACTTTTATAAGTACAGCTTTAGATATTTTCACTCCTTGATATGGATGTAGGGCAAGCATGCTAGTTATGAAATATGCAAAAATGAGAATGGGAGCTTAGTCCACTACATTATATACACGAATACAGTCATCCCTTGATAGTCTGAAACATTACATGATGACTGAGGATAGAAAGCAGAATGTTTTTAAATGACTGTTAAGATGGATTTAGATAACCTCATTGGTCATGTAAAGATTACAGTTATTCCATGACAGTCTGAGCATTTGAAGTTTTCATCACACAATGGCATGCATTACATCTCATAAGAATAATAGTTCTCCATGGAACTTCACATTAGCTTTAATCAATCAGAATGTAAATGGATTGTCATTTCGTTGCTTAATCTAGCCTTAGTTGAGCCTTAGTGCACATGAGCTTACTAGAGGCATGAACCTTACAGCAAGTTAGGCTTGCCTCTCATGTAATTCTAAGAAGGAATGAGCAGGTGTGGGGTAGGAGATAGTTGCTTGTTCAGATACTTTCTCCATAGGTAAGTGCTATATTAAAAACAATACAGTATCAGGTAATATAATGTGGTATAATTAATATCATGGAAGTTGTATTTTCAGTGTATGAGAACTTCTGTTGTTAGGAGCTTTGTATATAATGCATCAAGATAAGCTCTCAGAGCAATGTCAGTAGAATATGTTTCAACTATTTACTTATTTGAAAACTAAGTCCTCTTCTACAAGTTCAGTTTTGATAATATGAAAGGCTCTCACTTACTGCAAGTGAACAATTACTTAAAACATCCTAACTAGGGTGATCTTCTAGTTAAGCTTGGGTTTGTTTGTTTTTCAGAGAAAAACGGGTTTGTCATCAGTGAGAAAAGCACACATGGACTCTCTCTTACATAAATAAAAAAAGTTAAAAAATTGTCCAGTAGCACCTTAAAGACCAACCAAGTTTGTTCTGGGTATAAGCTTTCGTGTGCTTATACCCAGAACAAACTTAGTTGGTCTCTAAGGTGCTACTGGACAATTTTTTTATTTATTTCAACTGTGTCAGACCAACATGGCTACCTACCTGAATTTCTCTTACATGTCGTTGAAATGGGGTCTAGTAATTTAAATTCAACGATGACCCGCCTTGCATTTGGGTACCCCCACTGTGGTCTAAACCACTGAGCCTCTTGGGCTTGCCGATTGATAGGTCAGCAGTTCGAATCCATGCGACAGGGTGAGCTCCTGTTCCTCTGTCCAAGCTTCTGCTAACCTAGTAGTTAGAAAGCATAGCAGTGCAAGTAGATAAATAGCTACTGCTGAGGCAGGAAGGTAAATGCTGTTTCCATGCACTCTGGCACTTGTCACGGTCCTCTGTGCGCCAGTAGTGATTTAATCATGCTTGCCGCATGACCCGGAAAGCTATCTGTGAACAAACGCCGGCTCCCTTGGCCTGAAAGCGAGATGAGCGCCACACCCCATAGTCGCCTTTGACTGAATTTAACCATCCAGGGGTCCTTTACCTTTTACCTTTCCAGGAATACAGTTTGGAGGGGCATTGGAAGTTTGGAGTCTTCCCACAGGAACTACCTTTCTGAAGGCTACTTTCCACAGTTGTTTACCATGGGTTCTGTAATGGGTGGACTGCACCCAATATGGAGTCTTGGTTTGGCCAGAATCTCCTGCCGCTTCCACCACTGCCATGCTTTTGAATCTAGCTGCTGCAAAACCACAGTTTGATTCAAAGCTCCTCCTCACGTTAACCTACCTATTGCAAGGTTGTTGTTTTCCCCCACCTTCTGTTATATAACCCATATCTCTACACCATTCTCCTTATACCAACACATCAGCAGAGTGTTACTCAACGATGAGCGGAGGGAAGTGTGATATCTTATTAGAGCAGAGAGTATTATTGTGGATGCTGTGGCTTCTGCTTTGCATGGAGTGGGGCTCATATGCAACCCCTAACATCTCCAGGTAGCTCTGGGCATGTCCCTCACCTGAAGCCTTGAAGAGCCACTGTCAAAAGTATGGCGCTTCCCTTGCCTATTTGGACCCTTTTTCGTCCCATCCAATTGCCTGAATTCCTCCGTTGTCTTCATTAGATGGAGCATGAGTGAGACTAGCCCTTTTCCAAGCACAAATAGAGGTAGAATCACAGGGAGGAGGGGACTGGGTTCATGCCTGCTAGCTCTGTGCCTCTTCTTTATGCATTGATTTATGCTTTAGAGCTAAACCGACATAAGTACATGCACTACTCACATAGGGTCTGTCTGTGCACTCTGTGTTGAAGATGCTTGAACTATTCATCCAGCAAATAATCTATGTAATATACGTGGAGAGCAGGATAGAAGGAAATGACGCAAGTAGAAGAATGACTAGATCTCTGCTGCAAGGAGCTTATTTAATTTGCATGCCAAAATTAAATTACATTCCTGGATTTTCTTTCTAAAGTACAACCAAATCAAATCTGGCCGTTTCTCTGGTTTCCACACTGCATTTCATCCTGCTTCTTTGGAACATAACAAGTCCCTTGTTTTGCAAGTAGCAGAGGAATAAGCCAGTTTGTTAGCCAAGGGGAAGGGCCATAGCTAAGTGGTAGAGCAACCACTTTGCCTGCAGGAGTTCCCAGGCTCAATCCCCAGTATCTCCAGGTAGGACTGGAAAAAGACTCTTGTCTGGAACCCTGGAGAGCTGCTGCTAGTCAGTGTAGGCAAAAGGCTAAATGGACACAGGTTTGACTCAGTGTGAGGCAGGTTTCTATGTCCCTAGAGGAACTTGACAAAGAGCTGCAGCTATAGAGATGTAGGAACTCCTTTTTAACCAAGGATGGGGGAACCTGTTTTCCTTCTGATGTTGCTGGACTACAATTCCCATTGGTTCGGCTGGCTGGTGCTGATGGGAGCTGAAATCCCAACAACTTCTAGAGGACCAGAGATTCCCTATCCCTGTTTAAAGTGCATATTCCTATTCTAGAGAACTATCCCCCTATGCCTAATGTTCCTCCTCTCAATTAATACTAGCTTTAAGATTACTACCCTATAATTACAAACCTACATGACTGCGTATCACCTTTCTGGGTTACAGGTATGCTAACGGTACTACATACACCCACTAATGTGCAGTTGAAAAAGTGTGTGGTATGAAATTATCAAATTACCCTTTCTCTGATTATTACTGACCTTCATTGGCTGTTGTTTGTGGAAGGCAGGGATAATTATTTTTCCATTCATCAGACTGGGTTGCCCCAGCCATTCTGGGTGGCTTCAAACAAATCAAAATGTCAGACATGATCATAGAATCAAAGAAACATAGAATTGTCACATCTTGTGTTTTAACTACATATTATGAGGCTAGCGGCTCTCATGTTAGCCACTCTCACTATAACTCAGGTGTCTCAGACCTTCCTTGTCCTCACAATCCACTCTTTTAGCTCCAGAACCTGGTTTGGGCATCTCCATCATCTATAACAGCCAGTAATTAGTTGGTCTTTGTCTCAGTTTCCTTTCTACATGCTGAGATTATCTGGGTATTGGCTCTCAAATAGCCCATTCTCCTTTCATTTCAGGTTCTGTCTTCCAGATTCCTTTTCTTAAATGTCTGAAAATTGTCAGCTCTGCCACCTTCTGTCTCCATTGCTTTGCTGGGCTCTTTAGCTATAGGACTAGATCTGTGCCCAATTGCAACAGTTCAAGCTGTAGACACTCACTGCAATCCAAGTGCTGCCATGGCTTCCAGTGTTGTATTATAGCAAAAGAAACAGCAGTATTGGCCTTTTCTTTGCGGAGTTGACTGCAACAGAGTCCAAAAGAACACCAAACAAGGTTGTCAGTTGCTCAGACTAAATAAGAAAAAGAACAATTGGTTTATTTTCAAGATGCTTAAAGCAGATAATGAAGCTAACAGAGCTTAGACAGATTATGTTGGGAACTAAGTGAAATTATTTGTTGTTAAATTATAGATAATTACTATACCTGTCACTTTTGAATAAAGCCTAATAACTTGAATTATCACTGCAGGCAGTATTCTATTTTCAGCATAACTATCTCTTAGTATAAATCATTGTTGCTGCTTTCTGTGCAAAGAGCAGGGGCATATTTATTTAATAAAATGAAGGATTAGAAGCAAATGCCCAAAGAGATGGAAATGCTATCCATTTTGGAAATATTTCCTGGCACACTCTATCAGTTACAAATTTTGGTGTCCATATAGGCTCCCCTTCTCAAACAGTTTTTGAACCCACCATTGAACAATTATTCACATGATCTCTGTCCCCAAAGGGATGTCAACGGAGAGTCTCAGAAGGAAGCAGCACAGAACATTCAAACCCTCCCGAGGCAAGAAAGTTACTTCTTTATGTGTGTTGTGGTTTGTAGAATCTCTATTGTCTTGTCATACCCCTGTAGCAAGAACTTGATATGTGACCCTGACAGATGCTCATATTTTAATCTGAAAACAAATATTGAATATGGTTCCCTTAAGGGTGTAGTTATGGTGCTCATAGTAGACATTCACCCTATTCGGATGTTACACTTGTGTATAAAATCAACACACAAATGGATCGTGGGACAACACTGATCAGTCCCTCCCCTGATGTGTTACAAACAGCTGCATGCACTAAGTCTTCTACCCAGCCTAGAACACTGATCATGCAGGGTTCTAGGTCAGATGGAAGCCTTCATGTGAACAGCTGTAAACAGGACAGAACCCTCCTCCAGATGTTTGTACTGTATATGTGTATACCCTGTGGTGCAAAAGTTTTCAGCATGGTCCTGTCCCCCCTTGGGTGTTGATTTTACACATGACCATATTAGCATCATGTAGGGCTTATATGCACTCTTAAACCAAATGGTGGGTGGGTATACATTAACCAATTCTGTCTGAATGAAATGCTGAAGGCCTACCCTTCTTCATCTCTGTTTCTGTCTGCATGTTTATTTAAAAGGTTAAGTGTCAAACCTATAATATAAATGAGGTACGAAGAAATTCCCTGTGTAGGCAGCAGTCAGGTGTTGTCTAGACAAGCGTCCCTTTAGGCATCTTCATTTGCAGATCATCTCTCCCAATGAAATGTAATAATACTAAGAATACAGGTCATTCTTCCTTCAGAAATACTTGTTTTACATGTGCCGTAGCTGGAACAGACTGGAAGTAGGTTACATTAGGACAAGAGTTGGTTCAAATTAATTTTAGTATATATTGGGATGATGGAGGTTGTGGGGAATGCCTGGCTGAAAACTGAACTGCAGCTACATTTATCACAAAATGCACAGAAAGGCCTTGGAGCCATTCACCTGGCATCTGAGTTAATTGCTAGTATCTCAGTAGGGTCACGGGTGGCGCTGTGATCTAAACCACAGAGCCTAGGGCTTGCTGATCAAAAGGTCGGCCGTTCAAATCCCCGCGATGGGGTGAGCTCCCGTTGCTCGGTCCCTGCTCCTGCCAACCTAGCAGTTCGAAAGCACGTCAAAGTGCAAGTAGATAAATAGGTACCACTCCAGTGGGAAGGTAAACAGCATTTCCGTGCACTGCTCTGGTTTGCCAGAAGCGACTTAGTCATGCTGGCCACATGACCCGGAAGCTGTACGCTGGCTCCCTCGGCCAGTAAAGCGAGATGAGCTCCGCAACCCCAGAGTCGTCCGTGACTGGACCTAATGGTCAGGGGTCCCTTTACCTTTATCTCAGTAAAATATATTTCAAATGATGCTAATGATACAGAGAGAGACCTGCTGAGCAAGTGAATGATATATAAAATAGTGAGGCAGTTTAACCACACTCTGATCTTCTTAAGTTCATAAGCTCATAAGTTCATAAGTTCTTAAGTTCATAAACTTGCAGATGTTGTTGGACTACAACTCGCATCAACTCAGCCACCATAGCCAATGTTCTTGGGTGATGGGAATTGAAGTCTAAAGCATCCCCATTGCTACTTTTCAACAAGTTCATATAACTATCCCAATGTGTTTCAAAAAAGAAACATGTTTAATGTTCATGCTTTTCTTCCATACTAAAAACATCACCTGCAGTGCTAATCATACTTACCTAGAAGCGAATCCCCCTCAGAAGCATTGGGATTTCCTGCTGAAATCCTTTTCATACCACAAATGTCGGGTTTTTTGTTGTTGTTTTTTGGAGAGGGGAGATAGTTTGTCGCCCCCTCCAGACAGCAATAATGTGGTATCATTGGAGAAGAATTGCAGAACAACTGATGAAGCAGAATTAAATCCTTCATTAATGCACTATTATTGTGTCAAAAACCTGTTGTGGAATATGCCAACCAAAACACCAAACTGGAGAGGTTTAGGTACCAGAATCACAGTTTATGTGTAATTTTTCAGTTTAGTGGTATTATTTGGGGCTGATGGTAGATTTAACACTGATGCATATAACAATGCCAGTGGTGTTGTATGGGGCTGGGATTGCAAAGATTTTTCAGGGGAATATGAATTTAGGTCCCTCAGCCGGACACAATATCGGGGCCAGGGGAAGTGACAATGTCCCAGGAGCATGCTTGACTTCATTTACATGCATAGGATCTAATCTTCCTACTTTATGTGTAGCGGCAGCAGAAGACAGCTTGTGGCCTCTCATCCAGCAACTACCAGCCAATGTGGTGTAGTGGTTAAGTGTGGTGGACTTGTAATCTGGTGAACCGGGTTCGCTTCCCCGCTCCTCCACATGCAGCTGCTGGGTGACCTTGGCCAGTCACACTTCTCTGAAGTCTCCCAGCCGCACTCACCTCACAGAGTGTTTGTTGGGGGGGGAGGGAAAGGAGATTGTTAGCCGCTTTGAGACTCCTTAAGGGGAGTGAAAGGCGGGATATCAAGTCCAAACTCTTCTTCTTCTTCTTCCCCCATGACACAGACATGCACACTTCCCTGAATTCCTCTGGAATGACACATTGAATATCTACGTATAACTTGTCCAAAATTATCTTGTTTTGTATCTTGTATTGTACATGTCTTTTAATATTATTATTTTATCCCTTGAGCCACCTAGAATCAGAAAAGCAGCCTATAAATATTTTACAATAAATAGCTGTTTCATCTTCCATTCCCTAGGCATGAGATAGGGAGGGAAGGGGACAGAATGACAATTGGAAAATTCCTTTGCTGTGACTGCTGGTGCCACAGACCCCCTTCCTTCCTTCCTGAATAATAATAATAATAATAATGATAATAATAATAATAATAATAATAATAAAGCACCACCACAGTAAGCATGTTAACCCTGTGAATTGGGAAGAGTTATGTTTCAGGAGGGGCATTTATAACTTGGATAAATTCCTTCCCCCCAACCAACTCACAAGACCAGTCGATGACAAGAAAACTTTTGTGGAAATACTACTTTTTTGTGTGACAACAGAAGGAAAACCAGAAAAAGGCTATTGAGCCTTAACCTTTAATGTCCCTTAATGTAACCAAATTACATAGTCAGAGATAGATAACTTCTGTCCTAGGTACTTTATCTAGTAAAATCTCCCAAGTGCTATATTTTTACAAAGGCTAACTTCTCAAACCTCATGACACATTTCATTAGTATCCTAGGGGGTTTGCTTAAGTATATTATTAGAATGACTCATTTTTCTGTCCAGCTAATCTCCGTAGCCTGGATATTGTAGCAATAATTGACAGATAAAGATAGGTTAACGCAAATGTGCCTTTTCTGTAGAGATTAGGAGGTGCAAACTTACTGCTTTTCTGTTGTTGTTGAGTACCCATAATGGAGTATGTTGCCATGTCCCTTTCTGTCCTTTACAAGCATTATCTGTAATAATAGTTTATAGAAAGTTTGGTGTCATTGCTGTGGAGATGGGAGTGGGGCAGCTTGAAACTTAAAAACAACCTTTTCAGCATTTACTCATTTAAAATCATTGCCGTTGGCCATTGCTTTCTGTTACAGCTCATCCTCTTTTCCTTATTTCAAGTAATGAATAGTGATGAATCTGTGAGGAACAGCTCATAGAACCATTTCTCTCTGCACATGTCCGAAATAGAAAACTATATCCTAAGTTTGTTTATAAGGAGCATATCAGAAATGTACCCACTGTTTCATTTCCTGCATTTCATATATCCAACTCCAATTTTCTGCCATTTTTATTGAAAGCCCACTTCAGTGCATTATCCAAATCTTGCTAGCAAACAAAATCTCTGAGATGACATATCCATTATTGGGGGTGATTGAGGCAATGGCATCAGCTAACTTCCTGAAACAGACATCTCCAATAGAGTAATAGCTATCAATTAGATAGATTATAGTATGATAAGAAACAAGCAAAATATGAACAAATAATACTTGTATAAAGGAAAAGCACATAGTAACCCATTACAAGCACAGCACAGACATCCTCCCATGCTTTCCCACCTGATTAAATCCCAGGCTTGTAGCAGAAAAAGGAAGAAATGAGCTGAAGTGGAATGGAGGACAGGAAATAGGCAGAGTCTCTAAACAGTATCATCCACCAATGATTGTCCACCGGCAGAAACGACTTCTGCTTGCACAAGAGGGCTTCCCCATTCTCTCTTTCCTGCATACTCTCAGAAGCTTCAGGGACCTTCAGAAGCAGATTGGGGGTACTCAGGGAGCTGCACAGAGTGGAGTCCATCTTCAAATAAATGATCAACACAGATTCATTTATTACTACCCAGTGCTGGGAATAGACAAAACATTGCTTTCAATGAATCACCACCACAAACAAATTTATTATTCTCCCGCAGAAGACAGTATGCTGAAACGCAGTGGACATACTGATTCTTTTGATGTCTGTTTACAGCCTGAGCATCATTTTGAGGCTTTGCATTTCGCCATACCACTTATTTAGTATGATGCAATATTAGTCCCACCAAGTTGTTTTCAATTGACAGTAAATGGCCCTTCAAGAAAAGCTTGCCAGGCTTTTCAGATACCTGAGGTCCCATTTGCTGCTCCCCTCCCACTAAGGACCTTATGCAGGTCACTTAAGTGGAGCCCATTTACAAGGACTGCCATTGCATTAATGAGTCATTTTGAAAATTGCTATCCAACTCCAATATAAAAATCTAGCATGATAAAAACTAGTAGGAGGCAGTAATGTTGCCTCATTTTGAATCCTAAGCTCCTAGCTTATTGCTGGGCATAAAGAGGCTGCAGTGGTTAAGGCAAACTTTAAGGCAGGAGTTTTGATGTGTGTCCATGGATGGTGCAGAACAAACGCATAACAGGACTTGGGAGTTCAATGTTTTTTCGTTCCTGAAATTAGTCCCTATTCCTTTCACTTCCCCAGTTGTCATAAATAGATTCTCTGTTCCTGTTGTTCCCACAGGGAGCAGCTTCATCCCTTCACTTTTGTGCTGGTTTGGTCTATGTGGTGAGAATACCACAGGGAACATGCAAAGCACAATAAGCACCACTATCACAGTGCCAAGAAAAAGCAGCAGAAATATGTTGGTGGAAGAAGATAAAGCCACCTGACTTTGCATGTTTTTATCCTCTCTGCATGGTGAAAGCACCACTCAGAGATAGAATCAGCAAAAAAAGAACCTAGGAAACCATCCTTTTGTAGAATAAAGTGGTAACAGAGAAAGAAAAAGAAAACATCATACTCTGCCTAGTCTTGGAAATGTTAAAATGCATCCTGCAAATTCTGGTTGTTAGTGGGTTTAACCATTAGGCAGAACACTTACAGCCTACTTTGCAGCATACCTGTATATGCTGCTCTCTGTATGCTATGCATTTGAAAAGTTAAGCCACTTCAGCCTTCTCACCCAAGGCCATGTTGAGCATCTGCAGTCACAACTCTTTTTTCTGCATAAGAGGTGTGCAGGTGTTAAGCTGCCTTTGACACAAGGGATTTTGCTTGTATCACTTATATGGATTTGTGCATTTACATTTTAAAGCCCAAGTCTTTAAAATGTTATCACACTAATACAGGAGGTCTTTCACTTCACCAGTCTCTGAAAGCTGCTCTCACATGTAATGAAAACTTTTGTATGGCATTATGTTTAAGCTACCCTGTTCCTGCACTCAATTAATACATCTACCTTTATAAAAAGGGCACCTTCTGGTTTGAGTGAGTCATGCCTCCTTTTTCTCTTGAATATTCAAGGCATTTCCAGGCATGGGTGCTTGTGAGTGTCAGGTATACTCTATCAGACACTCACAAGCCCAAACGGGATTGCACTGTTCCCTGCAGGAAAAGCCTGGGTCACTTCAGCATAAGGATACAGTCGTACCTTGGTTCTCGAACGTAATCCATTCTGGAAGTCCGTTTGACTTCCGAAATGTTCAAAAACCAAGGTGTGGCTTCCGATTGGCGCAGGCACCCCAGAAACAATAGCCGACAGCCACATCAGACGTTTGGCTTCCAAAAAATGTTCGAAAACTGGAACACTTACTTCTAGGTTTTCGGCATTCAGAAGCTGAAATGTTCAAATACCAAGGCATTTGAGAACCAAGGTTCCGCTTTGAAAACATTTGGTTTCCTCTTTAGAAAAGCAAACACCCAATCAAGTGAGCTGCCACAGGGTGGGAGGAGACAAGGAGATAAGAGGCCATAGGCTGCTAAAAGATTAGAACTATGTATTGTAGTGGCAGAGGACCCCTACTCAGAAGAAAGTTCTGCTGTGTTCAGTGGGGTTTGCTTCCTAATAAGTGTGTTTAGTATCGTTGCTTAAATATGGCCGTGGGGAAAAGGTATTATAGTGCAAACCTTGTCTTGGAGAAACGGTCATGTGGAGACCTGTACAGGCAGACAAGGTATTCTATACATATGAAGCCACATGGAGACTCCAGTTATATGAAATGGGCCCTAGGTTTTTTTTCCCCTGTTCCCAGTAGCTATCATGCATAATGAATAGAAATCCCACACACAAATTTACTTCTTGTGCAAAAGCTAGTTTAGAAAAGGGTGTGTATTCTTTTTTAAATGTTTTGCAAGTCCTCATTCATTATTATTTTTTCCACTGTATGATTTAAACTTCAAAAAGGTTTTTAATGCACAAGGAGGGGTTGCCATGTTGATAAAAACCACTTTGATGTTAGCAACAACACCTTCTCAAGGAAACATGAAGAAAATCTTGCTAATGAATTTGTATGAAGAAGTACAAATTATTAAAGCAAGCATAGCTCAGTCCATGTGTAGATTATAAATGAGGGTGGCAGAAATTTAAAACTCAATTCACACTAAGCATATGTGTTGTTATGGCACAGTTCACTACATTAAGCTGTTTCATTTGCTAGCGTAGTAATGTTCATGTATTGATAGCTGAACTGTAAGAATCCTCTCTCTTGAAAAGCAGGAAACATTGTTCATTGATGCAACAAAGGGTAATAACAAAGCAAGATGTCACACTACTTTTATTTGCATTTTAGGTCAGCCTCAAAACATGTAGATAAAGACCTTGGAAATATAGAGGAAAACAAAAAGTTAGAAGAAAACAATCACAAATCGGAAGCTTGAGAACTTGTCAGTCACCACCATTCCAGGTAGGTGTGAACAACTTCATAATGTCGTCTATCTGTACTCTGTATATGATTTGAATGGCTTTTAGTCTCTGCATTGCTGAAGTGTTTGTACTATTTTCACATCAAGATGAACCTAAGTTTATCTGCTCAACATTTGGAATGCCTTCAGAAATGCTTTCAGTTGCTTGGGGCTTTCTGTGGTGTTACTTGGAAAACAAACAACGGTTATCACCTCACCAAGAGACAAACTGTTATCAATAGAATCTTATCAATTGTTATCAATAGAATCTGCTATCAATAGAATCTATCTTGGACTTCCTAAGACCTCTAAACACTTTAGCACCACACTGTTCACTAAAATAACACACACTGTTCACTAAAATAACGGAAAGCAACTCCAGGGCTAAGTATAAACTCCTGGGTGTCTTCTAGGTCAACCAGTGTGCCTGTTTTGACTGGATATGAACTCCTGGTTCAAACAGGCCATTCTGTCCACCACCAATCACTGCAATTTATCTATATGTCTCTGTACACCAGGGGCTCATTGCTATTTCTTTAATCTTTTTCTTGAAGGACAAAAGTTCTAAAGAATATCTAGCCATGACAGATTACATGTAGGTTGTACTGCTTCAAAGCAGTAAGTTGGACTGGGTTTGTTCTGATGGTGGTTGTTCTGGGTTTGTTCTGATACCACTGTGAGGAGACTTTCTTTTCAGAAGCCCTGTGCTAGCACTCTCCAGAAACAAAGTATGAATAGATTTTCGGTCCAAAAAAATAATCTGGAAACATTTCAGAATGAGTAACACTGGACCAAGACTCAAGAGTTAGACTGTGTGCATTAAAATTACATCCTGGGCTAAGTGTAGTCTACCCCTTACAGAGCTGCAATTTCCAGCACAATTTACAATCTACAGTTACCAATATTTGGGGGTGGGGTGGGGGAAGGATGCTTTAATTATATACAAGACAAAGAGCTAAGGCAAAAAAGAGAAGGCAGGCAATGTTTAGGAAAGCCTCAGGAACAGAGCCTCGGACAACAGGGCCAGCACTGATCGAGGGCTTGCTCCGCACTGTCATAGCAACTTTTCAAAAGTCAGTCGAAAGATTCAAAACCATTTATGATTTTGGAAAATATTTTTAACACTTGCTGGCAAATTATAATGCACCCTTCATTGTTGTACGTTTCACGGTGTTCTATGGTAGCCTTCATTTATTTCTTCCTTTTTTATTTTTATGGCATGCATTTTATGTGGGAAAACTAATATCCGTCGTCGTCGTCCCCATTTGTGTATTATCATCAACATACAAGTTCATCTTGACTGACCTTGTTTTTTCTCATTTTCAGAGAATAAACATAGACCAACTGAAGCATGAACATGGATTGTATTTAAGATATATACAAAGACATGACAGCTATTCATGGTTCAAGTATTACACAGATCATTCTATCAAGTTTTCGGAGGAATTTACACAGTTATCTCAAGCTTACAAAAATATCAGCAAAACTAATTTTGGCGGCAGCCGTGATAATAGGTCACAAGTTTGTGTTCTGTTTGAATATCTTTTTTCTTTTTTTTCTTTTTTTGTAAATGTCTGCACTGAAGATTTCTTTTGGTTTGCCTTTATGTAAATTTTTTACGTAGCTATTTTTATACACTGTAAGGCTTTGTTCTGGGAGTCGCTGGTAATCTGATGTATAGTGTAATGTTTTTATTTCCATTGTTTTTTGCACCCTTTAAAGAGGTACATTTCTAATTCTGATTGCTATCAGTAAAGCTCTTACTTTGCACAGCAAGTATCTAATTTATAAGATTGCCTTATGGGAAAATGAGACACTTCTCTATGTTTTTCAATCACCACTAAAGGAAAAAGGGGGGAATAAATCTGTTAAAAAAAAAATAAGTAAAAGCAAACTAACCGGTTTTTGAAATAATGAACACCTGCTCAACTACAAAGGACATGTATATAATTTACAAAAGGAGAGTAAGGTATTAAACAAGATTCATGTTGTCATGTATACAGATGTCCTACTAACAAGTCTTTTTTAGACAGGAAAATCTTTTTATTGATAGCATTCTGGAAAACTAATTGTTATTGCAATTCCATGATATATAGTGTGAATGACTGAAATTAAGAATTAGTTCTGAAATATTTTTGTTATCCACTGCCTTAAATATTATCTATCTTTTTATTTTAAAAGAAAAAAAGATCAGTTGAAATTGGAAGTTTTTGGGTTTTTTTAAGTGGTCATATCAAAGCTGCATTTTTCCACAAAATAGAATATATATTTTTGTGTGTGTGCGTTTTTGTTAACTACACTACAGATATTGCACCTTGAGATAATTTTAGTGTTTTTAACTGGTACATAATTTATCAAAAAAAGTACATGAAATTGTAACAATGAAATGAAATCTATGTATCTTTAGTTACATTCAAGATTGTAACTTTATAAACCTGTTTTATGCTTGAGAATTTTTTTAGAAAGTTAGCATAAAAAGAAACATTTGAATAGATTGGGGCAAATAGACAGCAGTATTTAGCAGTGCTCTTTTAGCGAAAGAATAGCATCTGGGAGAATGTGCTAGATAATTTTTGATAACGGCAGGAAAATATTACTGGAATGGAAGTTTCTGTTTACAGATTTACGAGCCAGGAAAACAGGAAGATTCTGTAGATTGTGGGGAGTTTAAGAAGAAGAAAAATGGAGATGGAAATTAGGAAATGTATTTTGCCACTTAGGGGGGAAAAACACTGTTGTAAATTTGTAAAATGTTAAATGTCTGGGCAGTAGTGACTGATGTCTTAAATAAAAGCTTCCTGTAGTGTACTGGCATGGATTAAATACATGAAATGTCCTATAAATTCAATACTGTATAAAATATTACAGAAAAAAACTGTTAAAGTCCTCTCTGCATTGGTTAAGGCTTTATTTGGCAGGGGAACAAAAAAATTAATCTTGGTCAATGTTTAAACCAAAGTTAAAAGGGGGATAAAACCAAAGTCATTTGTTTTGCATGGCAAAGCCATTTATGATATCTTTGTAAATACTGTGGTTTGTTTTTTTCCTTTCTCCTTTTTCTTTTCTTTTTTTTAGAATTTTGTTTTTTTTAAAAAAATCTAAAATTTTTAAGCACCTGTTTTCCAAAATAAAATGTGAACACACACAAAAAAAGATTATATATAATTTTGTTTTGGCGTGAAGACATCATTGCTTATAAGAGAAGATTCAATTGGTGTGAGTACAGTAAAGGGAAAAGACTTGCACTGCAATATCATGTCTTTTAAGTTTTATGAAACGTAAGCATACAAAAGTAGTCCCATTAACAAAGGATCTCTCCTGATCTGTAAGAGAGCCATGCAACTGACCAGACTTGAAACAAGAGTGGACACCAAAAATTGAAAGTGCTCAACTTCTGCATCCAGTGTCATTGTGGGAAACCAAACTCTCACCTTTTGAATTTCTACTGGCCATTCCAATGTAATTCTTGGGGGGTGTTTCTTCACTGTTGACATCAGACATGTTTCAGGAATCAACAGTACAAATTAATTGTTGCAATTCATGCCTGAAAGACAATAAAAGTGAAGTATGTTTTCACATTCCTGTCTGACATTTCAGTTCAAGTGGGATATTCATACCTGCATGAAATAGCTCAGTAATTTGGTTGGCATGGGTTGCGGTCAGGCAGATGCTTTTGCACATGCATAACTTCAGTCTGTTAGTGCCAAGAGACTGGACAGCTGGGAGGTGTAGTACAGAGGACATTGGGAAGCTCCATGAATGTATTACTCATGCACACAGCAGGACAAAAAGATGGACAAGGCAAAAGGGGGTAGTAAAGTAGCAGAGAAAACACATTCAGGTGCAACCCAGAGAAAGTAACAGACTCAAGTCCTATGGTAATCAGGGAACCACAGCATACAGTGAAGAACTCAAGTACTATTGTTTCCACTGGGATTTTTTTAAAAAGAACTTAACTTTTGCTGGCTTGGGTCTGGCCCATGAAGAGATAAAGGTAAAGGGACCCCTGACCATTAGGTCCAGTCGTGACCGACTCTGGGGTTGTGGCGCTCATCTTGCTTTACTAGCTGAGGGAGCCGGCATACGGCTTTCGGGTCATGTGGCCAGCATGACTAAGCCTCTTCTGGTGAACCAGGGCAGCGGACGGAAACGCCGTTTACCTTCCAGCCAGAGCAGTACCTATTTATCTACTTGCACTTTGACGTGCTTTCGAACTGCTAGGTTGGCAGGAACAGGGACCGAGCAACGGGAGCTCACCCCATCGCAGGGAAGGCAGCACTGATGGATTAGCTGTAACACTGAACAGGAACACACCACACTACACCATTTTGTTGCAGAACATAGTAGTATTCCATATAAGCCTATGGCCACACTAAAGATGTTGTTTTGATCCATGCTGCTTTTGCGTCTATCTGCTCCCGCTTTGCATCCTGTATCCTTAATGTATTGGATCGATCTATGGTTAATCAGACTCTTCCCCAGGGATGCCTGGCAACAATTTTGATTGCCCTCCTCCCATCAGTCTCCAATAACTCTGGCAAGAACTGTGAAATTGTGTATCCACAAGTATCGATTGTATTTGCTTTTAACAAAACACTGTCTGTATTCATTACAAGCCCGAGTGGTCTTTGAGTTATTTCTCTTTGATCCAGATTATGGGATTTCCCCATAAAAACTGAAGTGATGGGAGAAGTTGCAGCAGGTCCGATTTCCCCACCTATGCAAGTTTTAAAGGCACAGAAACCCATGTGGCTTTTATTATAATTAAGTTTTATATTATTTATATTCTGCTACATTCCACAGACTCAGAGGTGCTAACAGCAGGTTGTACTAAATGTTAATAGTGCTGCAAGTTTAAGTGGGATTGGGTGATGGTTTCTTTGGAGCTCTGCCTAGGAGGGAGATAGTTCCTCACTCCCAGGTTTTAGAGGGCCCAAGCGGCAACATGTCAACTGAGACCTTTGGAAAAGGTGGCACAAAGTAGGTTGGACTGCAAGCAGATTTTGGCCCACCAGTGTAGACAGTGTGGCAATGATATTCTTCAACAAGAAAAGTGACTAAATATTCCATATGTATCCTCAGCTGTTGCTATTGTGGCTTGTGAAGGCCAGGTTACATTACAAATATAACAGACTTCCTTGCAACCTGGATCCTGTGGCCAAGGTTATATTCCTTAAGAGCAATTACCTTAGCATCCAAAATTTGCAAAACAGGAGAAGAAAGTTATATACAGTGGTACCTTGGGTTACAGACGCTTCAGGTTACAGACTCCGCTAACCCAGAAATAATTCCTCGGGTTAAGAACTTTACCTCAAGATGAGAACAGAAACCACGTGGCAGCGCAGCGGCAGCAGGAGGCCCCATTATCTAAAGTGGTACCTCAGGTTAAGAACAGTTTCAGATTAAGAACGGACCTCCAGAACGAATTAAGTTCTTAACCCAAGGTACCACTGTACATTAAAAAAAGGAACGTGGGCTATTTGTAACAGATTGAGGAGAGGAGAAATCAAGTAACACCCACCCACACACCAACACGACAATGCTACACATAAGTTTCAAATTGGGATTAATGAAAGTAGAATCTATAACAAAGAACCGTCACCAAAATATAATAACAATGTCCACTTTTTATTAGTACCAGTAAAGTTCCCAGCAGGCACCAAACAAGGCTGTATTCTTGGCCCCACATCTATTTAATCTATTTTTGAAAGATATGAAACAACATCTACTCCTCGTGAATGGCCACCCTCCTAGGTTAGGACCTAAGGCAGTGGCTATACTTTTATATGCAGACGACACTCTCCTCTCCTGCACCAGAGTTGGGCTCCAAAGGTTTCTAAAAGCATTCTTTCATTACTGCCAAGGAAATCACCGAGCAATTAATTACTAAAAATCCAAGATCTTGGTATTTTTAAAGAGTTGGCATCCATCTAAATCAGGCTTCCTCAAGCTCGGCCCTCCAGATGTTTTTGGCCTACAACTCCCACAATCCCTAGCTATGGTCAGGGATGCTGGGAATTGTAGTCTCAAAACATCTGGAGGTCTGACTTTGAGGAAGTCTGATCTAAATGGTGTATTGTGATCAAGAAATTGAACAAGTTAAAAGCTTTAAATACTTAGGGATCACCTTTTATTACAATCTAAAATGGGTGACCCATCATAACAGGATAACCAACTTAGCTAAATGCTCTGCAGAATGAATTAAATGATTCTATTTTTTTGGATGGTAACCAGAATGTGCCTGCAGTGGTTAGGTTAGGACCTATAGTACAAAAAACTGTTTTGCAACTCCTTCATGGGATTCCCTTATGGATAACTGACTTTGACAACAAAGTTAAGGGTGTACAGGCATCCTTCTTCCGACAAACCATAGGAGTTCCAAAATGTTTCTTCTATCTGGCTATATGTGCAGAGTTAGGCCAGCATCTCTTAGAATCTAGGGGCTGGATTATGACTTCCAAATACTTCTTAAAAATTCACTTTAATACAGACCTGGAGAGTTCACTAACCTCTTTGTTGATAAATACACATAATTTTACATGGTTTTCTCATGTTGCCCTCAAATTTAGGAATATAGGGACTGCAATAGATTCCCTTCTTCTACAGGAATGGCCACAAATTTTCTCCCTCATCAAGCAGAGACTGCTAGACCATGAGATCCAAAAATTCTACCCCTCCCAGCCTTTTGTATGTTCATCTGCTTACTTAGGACTGCAGCCCCACCAGGGAATAATGCCTAATTGCTTTTATAACTTATATACTCCATCACATAGCTTTTGTGCTAGCTCGTCTAAATGCATTCCCCTCATCTGTTTTGTTCAGTAGGTTTAAAAAAAACAAAAACCCCTTCCAGAACATAGTCCGCTCCTGTAATAAGAAAACACCAGGTATAATACATCACTTGTTTTGGGATTGCCCTCTTCTCAACACCCTTCATAAAGATCTCCTAGTGACTCCCTTACAGCTTTTTAAAAAAAGAAAACGATTTACAAAGAGTCTGTAATCCAATATTTGTTGAAGGATGATACGCCCGGAACAAAGAAGATTGTTTCGGGGTATCTAGCAGAGATCTTTAAAGCTAAAGCTAAAATTGCCTGATTTATTCAGTGGTGGCTATCCAGTCTTTTCTGTATTGCATGTCTTTGGATTATTAATGTATTTACATGACTTTGTATGGTTTTATTGTTTAAACTTATGCCAATAAAGGCCAATAACATCAATAACATCCGAAACCCAGCAGACTGCACTTCACCACCGGGGTTAGATAGCTGTGGTGCTCCTGACGACTCTCTCTGTCATAGGCTGCTAGCACTTATCTTTCAGATTCTGTCCCATGCAGACTTCCTCAGCACCCCTCTCAGAGCAGTCCCCCCAGACTTCTCTCGTCCACTTTTGGAATTATGCCCTGTCCCTGGCACAATCAGAAGCCTCCTCCTCCTCCTTCTCAGTCCCCCTTCTCACTAGCCCAGTTGCTTGTCGATGACTGCCGACTCAATCTGTTGCTTAGCAACTTGGAGAAAAGGGGATCGTCAAGGCAAGCTGCTTCATCTTTGTTTCAAATGAAAATCAGCAAGTGAGTCCTGCTACAAAATGTTGCCATATATATATATATATATATATGGGGGCATCCCCCTTCCAGGACACACTGTTTCATTCTTCCTGCCTCACCCATGAAATGCTCACTGAGCATGCTCAATTCTTGTTTGGCTACTTCCCTGTATGTCCTTCCCCATAAAACAATAGTTAACCCTCAAAAGGTGTATCCTTTTATGGAACCTTGAAGATAGGCTCCATATATGCTTAACATATATGGACAGAGGACAGAGGTGCCTGGCGTGCTCTGGTCCATGGGGTCACGAAGAGTCGGACACGACTAAACGACTAAACAACAACAACAACAACAACAACATATGCTTAACATTTCTCCTATGCTTGGCGAAAGGAATTAATCATGTATGCTTTATACAAAATGTAACCATGATTAAGTATCCTATAGTCACATGTGTGCAAGTGTTATCAGTTTACTTTCAGACAAAAAGCTACATTTTTATGGAACTACACAGAATTCTTCAAAAAGTTAACTATGAAAATATCCAGGAAGCCTTTGCCAAGGTAGCCAGTTTTCATACACACTGCTTTCTCTCTTTTTCAAGTGCAGGTAGATAACTGCCTAGGCACAGAGTGTTTTAGCGTGCCAAATACCACACACTGGATTGTGAACAGTTGCAATGATCTAGGAGCTCGAGATCTTCATTCAACTCATTTGAACATTTAAATGACAAAATCAAATTGTGGCAATAACTCATTAAACATTTCTAAGAGAGCAGGAGAACAGCACTCTCTCAGAGCTTATGAGCCACAACCTCAACTACTGCAAATTAGCATGAAGCGAACAGTCAACAATTTGATCCTAAACGATTTTGCAAATTTGCTCCAATTGAGCATCAAATCATGCTATGAATTTCTAGATTGAAGGAACAGGGAGTCTGTGTGTTCATAAAGGGAGTGTGTTGCTTCCCTTCCACATCCCACTGTCAATATGGACACTATTTGAAAGCAGCGTTGCAATTGCGACACTTTTTTTTCCTCTTCCCCAAACGACCAGAGGGATGTGCTTTTCATTTTGAAATTAAGCCTTCTTGTAAACAAATCCTTCTTCAAATGTGGCATGATAGCTAGCTTGGTAAACAAAGTATGATACACTCATTCTATTTACAGCAAATCTCAGAAGGTTTAAAAGGATTTAGGATTCATCTCTCCAAATTAACACACATTCTGATTAGAAAAGTTACGTTATGGCATGATGCATCTCGCATTACAAGGGAGCTTTCCTAAAATGAAAGATAGAAAGAAAGGGTATGGCATCTCTTTCCTGAGTTGCCATCCCCAGCCCTTGTAATTAATCTGTCAAGCACGACAGCTTAAAACCCCGAGTTTAACACTTTGACATATCTCAGATTTTAAACAGCAACTTTACTTATCATTATTATGATGACTAATGCAAAGCTATTTGTTGGGAGATGGGAAGGAATGGAAGCACATCAACGAAAGCATTTTGCCTCATTTATATTCAGGGCTGGCTCTCCCAAGGTGGTACAGAATTCAACCGTGATCGTTTCTCATGTTTTTATTTGTGTGCAATTGGATGGAGAAGGGGTGCTTGGTACAAGAGGAGGGATGTGCTTAAGACATCCCAGTGGCCATTCCTTGAAGGATGTGCCTGCTCAGTACACAGGACTAAAGGACTCATTTCACCCAGTGAAACACTTGTGCAAAACACATGCCTATTATTTTATAAAGCCCCAATCATGGAATTGTAGAATTTGAAGGGACTACAAGGACCATCTTTTCCCCAAGTGGGGCTTAAACCCCTAACCCTGAGATTAAGAGTCTCAATGCTTCACCAGCTGAGCTATCCAGCATCCCTTTTAATTTTTTATCTTGCTTTTATATTGTTAAACACAACCGGGGAAGAGCCAATCTCAAATTTGGCAACTTTCAGTTTGATCGACCCATGTAGAAATTTATGTCTCAAGGACTTGCTTCCTTTCACAGGACGAAAAGAAAATCCAAGCCGCTCACTCGTCTGCACTAGCAGCACCACTTGCCAGTCATTAACTTCCCTCTCTCAGATCTTGAGAAGCCTATAAATCCTTTTTCCCTTGGACTCATATTTGGGATTTAAAAAAAAATCATTTATCTTCACTCGTGGTGCAAATTCTCCCCATCCTTCCCTACACCTCCCTCCGCTCATTTGTCTTCTTCTAAGTTGATCTCTAATTTGTTTTGCTTTTTTCAGTTTAACGGTCAAACACTGTTAATTAGACAATCTGGGAGTCTCCTTTCCAAAAGAAAGAAAGAAAGAAAAAAGTGATTGGCACAGGCAGTTAGACTCAAAGTGAGGGCACACCAGGTGGATAAAAGCTCCCCATTACGAGATGGCACAAAGAGGAGGGAGGGGGAGAGAAAGGAAAGATGGAGGGGGTGAACACACATTGGCAGGCATGACAGCCTGAAAGTAGCACAGAGACAGGAGAGCCGTGCAACCAAAATTAATCACGTTCACGGGAGAATATTGAAAGGAAATTGGGCTGCCAGGGCTTCGTTCCCACAGTGGATCAATAGCAAAAATAATCACAAGCCAAAGAGCATGAGATTACATTTAAAACAGGCAGAATAGAAAAGAACTCCCAAGGATGCAGAAGTATGGAAAAACTTAATCTTTTTGCAATTATTGGTCACGGGGGCTCAAAGGTCTTATGGCACATAAAGTGGCCTAGAGCTGCCAATGTGTGGTCTGTCACAAAGAGATGCACGTAGAGGCAGTACAAGTTCAGGAGGGTTTTTTCTCTCCAGTACTGGCCAGAATTGCAAAAACCAGAATCTCACAGATCCCTAGTTCCACCTCAAAGCTCGTCACTACTGGTCCAGTTCTGATGGCTGGTTACTTACAAAATTGATCAACTCTTTGTTTTGCTTTTAACACAAAAGTTAAAGGCAATTGAGGAATCATTCCACACATCCACAGGGTTTGCATGGCTTTAGATTCATCAGGATAGGTTTAGAGGATAGGCACTCAACCAGAGCAAACAGTACAGCAACAGCCCTAATGTAAGAACATAAGCACAGCTTGCGGGATCAGGCCAAAGGCCCATCTTAGTTCAGCATCCAGTTCTCATGGTGGCCATCCAGATTCCTGTGGGATACCCAAAAACAGGACCCAATCACAGGTCCACAGGGCAGATGGTTCATTCGGGTTCCCCTGGCCTACAAGCTGCTGCAGGAGGGAGAAAGAGCCAGTTTATTTTCTTACTGCGAACGTCCTTGAGTTAACTTTGGACATAAAACCTATGGGATGCGTTTGAGATGCTCCTTAAAGAGCAGGAAAGTGGCGAGCCTGGGAATATCTGAAGGAAATGAGTTCCAAACTGTAAAAAGGCAACATCAACAAGCTAATATTGTGCATCAAACTCCAAAGCTGAATCTAGAAGCTGGGCGCCAGTTCTGAAATTATACACAAACGGTTTATTTTAGTGGGTTTGTATGCCTGCATAGATAGCAAGTCCACTGATGTTACAGTACATTTCAGCTTAGCAGTTGCTTAATATTTCTAAACTACATTAATATCTCTGAAGATACCACTAAAACTTTTATTGGTTCTTTTATTCAGGTTTCGTGTGGCATCCTTCTGTTAGTTTGTTTTCCATCTAAATTGAAACATCTTGTTTTATTGTTTGTGATTATTATTCTTTGATAACGCTTATATTGCTTTATTACAGGACGCGGGTGGCGCTGTGGGTAAAACCTCAGCGCCTAGGACTTGCCAATTGCATGGTCAGCGGTTCGAATCCCCGCGGCGGGGTGCGCTCCCGTCGTTCGGTCTCAGCGCCTGCCAACCTAGCAGTTCGAAAGCACCCTCGGGTGCAAGTAGATAAATAGGGACCGCTTACCAGCAGGAAGGTAAATGGCGTTCCGTGTGCTGCACTGGCTCGCCAGATGCAGCTTGTCACGCTGGACACGTGACCCGGAAGTGTCTGCGAACAGCGCTGGCTCCCGGCCCATAGAGTGAGATGAGCGCACAACCCTAGAGTCTGGCAAGACTGGCCCGAACGGGCAGGGGTACCTTTACCTATATTGCTTTATTGGTTGCAAAGTTAGCTTCAGGGCTTTCCCCCAATTTTTTAATGGAAAGGCAAGACAACACATTTATTTAAGTATGTTAACCCTATTCTTGGAGATGAACAGAACTATTTATTGTTCACAAAAGAATGGCGAGGCATAGCAGAGATCTATAGTCTACAAGTACCACAGCATTTGCACCTGCTAGTGAAGATCACCAGACCACCTTTTCTAATGATGTTCAGTGCAGACCAAAATTTTATTTTATTTTAAAAGTATTTTAAATCAACGTGCAAGTCTTTTGGGGTCGTATTTTGTGCTCCTTTATTGCCTGTTGCTTTTGCTGCTGTTCAGATATATTAAAAAGTTTTACATGGTTTCAGGTGCTTAAAAAAAAAGGCAGAAGGGGAAATATGCTTCATAAAACATAGATATAATAGGTAGCCGCAGGGCAAGATATTTGTTACAAAACACAGATTTCCAATTATGTCACTAATCACTGAGTAATTAGTATGAGCTTCAACATTAATTAATAATACAATCCTTAATGACATTATGCTAAAGTCCTATGCAGTTTGAGACACAAAACTGAACAGGACCTCTGCATAATGTCATTAGGATTGATTTGCACTCTGAGATGAGAGTTAGCTAGACAAAGCAGGAAATCTATGGCTGGTTCATATGCATGCCTAAATCACTTGATTTCTGATCACTTCACAATAAATTCATTGCAACCAGCTCCATTAGGAGCCACTTTTGCCCTGTTCAAGCATTTAAAATCACCCCATTGCATGAGGATATATTGTGGAATGGCCCTTACTGGCCTGCCATGATCTTGCACTATAAGCACATTGGGGGAATACTTCCAACAAGGAAACCCACCTGAGATGTGTAGGCTCTCTCTGTGATCTGGAGTCCTGCAGCTGGTAGGAGTCAAAGCAGCAATGACAGGACCAGAAGGCAGTGTCTGGTTCTCTTCCTTGTAATGCTGTGATTTTAACACCTCAATAGAACTTTGGTCTGTCCTCCAGATGTTGTTGGGACTATAAAGGCCATCAGCCCCAGCCAGCAGTGTGTTGTAGTTCAACAACATCTGGAAGGCAACAGGTTGGTGAAGCCTTGTTTAAGGAATGCGAGAAATTAAAATTCCCACACATAACAGAAGTCACCATTGATGCATCAGTCATTAAGTGTTGACCGTTCATATGGGAACCATCCCTTAGGCTTAGGCTGAAACCCTCCATCAACATCGCTTCCTCCATCATCTGATTTGAGGATTAGCCAGATGCACTCACCTGCAAGCTGGTTACTGCCTCATCCTCCAGACAAATCTGTTTATCATGCTGAAAATAAGAAACGCCCATGTGTACTTTCTTCTTCCCTTGTGTTTCTTGTTATGTTGGCCAGTTTGATGGTGCAAGCTGGTGGGGAGCGATTCATTCAATTCAGAGTGCTTTATAGGACCGTAGAGGTTATGAACACAGAATTACATCAATATCACATTTTCCATCTAAGGTTCCCAACGTGGGGCACACGCCCCACAGGGGGGCAATTTGATTTTTAAGGGGGGAAATTTGAGGATGAGTTATTAACAGTGAGTGGCCTTTTAGGCTTCCTCCATGTGAATAGGAGTTCACTTTTTGAATAGTAAGAATTATATGTCCGGGGGGGGGGGGGCATCAGGATTTTAGAGATGTTTAGGTGGGGCATGGCCAAAAAAGGGAACCACTGATCTAGAAGGTGCTTGAAGCAATATTGTCACAACAGAAGACTTGCAATTAAACAAAAGACACATGCATTTAAATCTTTTAAAGTATCTAACCCTCTTGAACTTTGCAGCCCCCAAAATGTTGCTTCTTCCCACACAGGAGCCTTTTAAGAGAAACCTTAAACACTGGTCAGGAGGGGTTGTGGACCGCTGTTTTCAGGCAAGAGTGCAACAGCTGAAAGGAGTTTCAAACTTCGATTTATAAAAAGCTCTTGAAAAGGAAGGCCAGCTCTTTAGCACAAAGGAAGGGAGAGAGATGAGGCCTGCTTGAAGAAGAGCCAAGCCCTTGCAATACATAGTAATGCCTGTGCTCTTGAGACAATGAGAGGAATGTCACGGCCTTCACCTCTCAGTTGAACTCTTCATTATGGGACAGTTGACAGAGCTGCAGCTTTCCTTCTAAGTCAGTTGATTTAATTTATGATATGAGCTGTGGGACAAGATGTTTAACTGAAACTAATGAGAGGATGCGGACTGAAATCAATAGCATAGGTGAGCTGGGGCTTTTGTTCCGTCCAGCCTTTCTTCTTTCCCATTGTGTTACCCCAGATATATTAGGTATTGACTACCGCTGCTGAAGGCAAGCATTTCAAATAACTCGAAATGAAACAGACAGCTTACTCTGTCCAGATGCCAATACGTCTTTTACTCAGGCATCTTTCACAAAAGCACAGAGCCAGGCATGAGTTTTGAGGGTGCGGATAGACATATAGATTTACTTCAAAATTCAGTACACGATTCATATGCAACACAAGTTTTTAGAAGAGTGGCCTGGTTAGTCTATTGCAACAAAAACAATGGAAAACCTGTTGCATCCTAGCATTTTATTGCAGTCTTCGCTTTTGTAGATTGTGGCCCAAGTTTGTCAGATGAAATGGTCTAGACTAGTGCTTCTCAAGCTATCTGAACATTCAGGTAGGACTTTTTGAGGGTGCAGGTAGCTACAGAGGGAAGTAGGAGCCAGGGAAATTTTCCTTCTGTGAACTTCCCTTCTGCAAAATTTTCTTAGAACGGGTCTGCGAACCACCCCTTTGAGTAGCACTGGCCTGAACAATCAAAGGTAGGAACTATCACATACTAAAACCAACTTGAATGAAGTTTCGTCACGTTCAGCATCTACATCAAGGCTAAGTTGCAAATTTTGGATTCACCGAGACTTAGTGCCTCATCAGAGGTAAGTGCATGTTGGTACTTACTGTGATAAGTTCCTTCTCCATAGGGAAGAAGGGGGTCCTGTGTGGGTTGCCACTACCCATTCTCAGCAAGGGCCATGGCAGTGTGCAGACAGCTCTGGCTTAAACAGTGGCAGGCAGATGCCAACGCCATTCTGGCCAGGGACCCCTTCGAAGGAGACAAGCTATTTGGGGAGGGGCTGGAAAACACCCTGGCAGAGACCATGTTAACTCTGAAGTAAGGATTGAGAGAAAGGGTAAGAAGGGAAATTATTCCTCCTTTGGCGCCTACAAAGTCTCCTTCAACAACAAGGCCTAGAAGTCCTCTGGGTGGGCAGGTGGGGTTCTTCTCAAACAGAAACCAGAATAACCAGAACTCCTTCTTCAACAGGCCTTAAGATAGTTACTACAAGAGGCAGCAACAGACCTGACTCCGACCAGCTTCCAGGGAAGGGGGGAGCTGCAGCACTTCCTCAGTTACTGGAGGCCACAACTACCGTATTTTTCGCCCTATAGGACACACTTTTTCCCTTCCAAAAATGAAGGGGAAATGTGTGTGCGTCCTATGGGGCAAATGCAGGCTTTCGCTGAAGCCTGGAGAGCGAGAGGGGTTGGTGCGCACCGACCCCTCTCACTCTCCAGGCTTCGCGCAGCTCTCCGCAAGGCGCGGGAGCCCGGCGCTGGGCTCCAGCGGCTTGCGGAGAGTTGCCTGCATGCTGAAGGCTGGGCGCGCTGAGCTCAGCGCGCCCAGACTTCGCGCAGCTCTCTGCAAAGCGCGGGAGCCTGGCGCGGGCTCCCACGGCTTGCGGAGAGTTGCCTGTTCTGTTGGCCCCAGCCCCGCACCTGGAGGGGAAATAAAAAAATTTTTCCTTTATTTCCCCCTTTAAAAACTAGGTGCGCCTTATGGGACAGTGCGTCCTATAGGACGAAAAATGCGGTACCTACCGTATTGCTCAGCACCATCCACCAGGATTACAGGATAGAATTTGACCAGCTACTCCCTCCCCATTTCCCCCCTTTGCTCCTGATGCTTCAGGCACTCCAGCATTTGCTGGATATCAGGGCAACAGAGCATGTGGCAGAACCACAGAGGGGATCTGACTGCTACTCTATTTTGTTAATGGTTCCAAAGGAGGTGTAAAAATGGAAGGCCATCCTGGATCGCAAGAGGGTCAATCAGTATTTGAACCAGGACATCTGCTCAGACTCTCTTCAACAAGTTGAAAGTATATAAGAGACCCTAGTGTCTACAAAGCCACAGCTTTGTGGTGAACTTGGGGGGGGGGGGACTCAGCACGGATCATGGTGCACGGGGCAGCAGTAATAGACACCAAGTAGGGCATGGTTAGCCTTCATCAGAGCACACAGCCAAGATTTGGAGGACAGTCCGACAGGTCCTGAGAGCAAAGAGCACGGACATCCTTCAGCTGGCCCAACTACAGGGGCCCATGAAAGATAAATGTGCATTCAATCATCTTAATACATGACAACCTAATAGTCTTCAGAGTTTATTGATTTTCCATTTGGTCCAATACCTACCCATGAAAGCATGAGTGGGGAAAATGCTTATGTTAGACAACAATTCTTGTTTTATTGTGGATCATTCTGATTTGATTGTTGTGGATAGCCACATTTCCCTGTATGACGGACATCATACATGGGGCACATTTGAAAATCTGCTGAATTAAAAATAAATTCTTCAGTCTGATTCCAACAACTGCACCATTCGCAGATCCTCATGTTGGCTGCCGTGGATGAGAGCTGCCAACCATTGACCTGCCATTTTATGGAGAAAGTTCACATTACAACCCGTGACAAATACAGTGGTACCTCGGGTTAAGTACTTAATTCGTTCCGGAGGTCTATTCTTAACCTGAAACTGTTCTTAACCTGAAGCACCACTTTAGCTAATGGGGCCTCCTGCTGCTGCCACACCGCCGGAGCACGATTTCTGTTCTTATCCTGAAGCAAAGTTCTTAACCCGAGGTATTATTTCTGGGTTAGCAGAGTATGTAACCTGAAGCATATGTAACCCAAGCTACCACTGCATTACAAACAAATCTAACAAGGTATAGTATACAGTTGCTTCAAGAATGGAGTTTGGGGCTATCAATGTTATTTTTACTGTGGGCTCATGAAAGCCCCACGTTTCAGTAACTTGTTTAAAGAGTAAGTTGCCAACTTTCCACCTGGTACATTACTCATCATCCATATCAACTGATAGCCTTCCACAGGCTCCATAGCATTCTCAAAAGTGTTGTCAAAAGGAGCATTATGCAATTCCTTTTTAAAATGATTGCTTATCGTTCCCCAGCACTTAAGGTTCCTTGCTTCAGCAGAACCCTTTATCTTGCATTAAGACTTAGCAGTCTATTCTAACTTAAGAGAATGGATCTGATTTCTGTTTTACATTGGGTTCTTGAAAACCATGAACTGAGTTGTTTCAAATACTTGTTTGAATAGCTTCATAGTATTATTACAACTCAACTTTTAATTGCTAACAGAAGATGAAATGCCCAACTCTCTTCTAAGCCAAAAGTAGTATGTGTTAAGAGTGCTATCTAGTGGACACCTCCTCTGAAGATGAAACCAGAATGAGTGCTAGCTTTTCCTTAAGAAAACTGAAATGCCAGCCACCAAGACAGGGACTAAAAAGATGCAAAGTGATTTAAGCTGGGCAAGAAGTCCACACACACAGATCACATCCCTACAAGGATTCGGACAGAGAAAGTGAAGTGCTACGATGCTGGAGGAACCAGATAATAGAAGAGAATAAAACAATTGTATCTCATCAGTGATCCCATTCTCAGAGAAAGAAGCCAGTTATTCTATATACAGTTGTCACTAGACAATTTATGAGGTAGTCCCAGACACACTATAACATACTATTGTTACATATCCCCAGTCTTATAAAACAAAATGAATCCTATTTTGCTCATCAAACTTGAGTTTCTCAAATAGGCCCCCATGCCACAAAGGAAGACACTTTTGAAACTGATACACCTTTTAAAAGTAGTCTGTGTTATGGCATGGTGGTCTGTTGTTTAAAGGCGGAAATGCCATGATGTGAAGTCCTCAAGTATGTCTATCATCGCTCTTTGGAGTCTGACCATTTTTTTTTAAGGAATCTATTATGCAAATGGTGTATTCACTCAACATACAAGGACTATAACCAGAACTTTAACAGGAACACTATTCCTATGCAAGACCAATGGAAACTCACAATTGTTATGCAAACACACACACATGAACTTGAGAACATGATTATTAAGTCCAGTGGTACAGAAGTTTCCTGGATATCAACATATTATTAAAAAATTGTTCATCTTCACAAGTCCATATAAATAATATCAAATCCATCCATTTGCAGGTTAACTGTGGAAATGACACGATGCTTGGGTAAAACAAGTTAATAAACACACTCCAAGAAAATGTATGATTCTGTTAACATTTTTATAAAATACCTTACAAGAACAGATAAAGTAATTTGAGGTTACATAATATTCAGAATTGAAAAAAGAATGTTGAATAAAATAGGAATTGATCACATCACTATGTTTGCCACGTTAGACAAGTTTATAAAAAGGCTTTTTTCAGATAAAATAGTTATTTAGAAGATAAACCTTCAAAAATGAAAACTATTGCAGTCCTTTCAAGAAACCAGTCCTAGAAGCACTACGTTCCAGGTCAACAGGCAGTACCTGATTAAAAACACACTTATCTGCTTCCAAGTTTGTCAAGCTTTTAAGACACAAATTAAAATATTTACCAGGTCAGTGCAAAGTAAAGCTTCAAGCTGGAAATATGATTCTGGTACAAATAAATTCACATTATGAAAAATCCTCAAGCACACACATGGGATTTAAGCAAACCTGGCACAAGACTAGTTGGCTATTTGAGGACACTGATCAAGCACTAAAATGGCAGCTCATTTAACAGACGTTGAGTTTGCTTGCATTACATATTGTCTGCATTGTTGATGTGCCCCATCATCTGAGTCAGCAATTTTAGAATTCTTTAGCAGAAAGCTGACACTATGTTGAAATGATTAATTAAAGCTCTTGAGTGAGTCTTGGATGTAGGAACAGGACCACCATTCTGAGTAGCTTAAATACCTCTGAAATTGATTGAGAATTATGTGCTACCAAACACAACAGTGTGCTTAAATATGTGTGAATATTTGTATGAACAAGCCCTTTTTCTGTGGTAATGTAGAGACCTTGTTCAGAACAGAACTCTTGCCATATTATTCTGCTAATTCATGAGCAATAACCAAACCATCAGAGAGCTAATTTTGCATGGCTATATTATTAAGAATGCTTTTCAGGACCATTCTGTCATCCATGGGATGACTTAGATTGAGTAGGCATTAATGTGGACATTCTTCACTGGGATATGATGGCCTTGTAACCTCTTCAAAGACTTTATGAATCCTAGACTCATTAGATCCAGACTTGGGACAGTTTATGACAGGCTTCCTCAACCTCGGCCCTCCAGATGTTTTTGGCCTACAACTCCCATGATCCCTAGCTAGCAGGACCAGTGGTCAGGGATGATGGGAGTTGTAGTCTCAAAACATCTGGAGGGCCGAGTTTGAGGAAGCCTGGTTTATGAGTATGTTGACACATTCTTTCACAAGCCTTCATCTACTGGAGTCATCCCAGTAACACAAAACACCCCACTGCGCACTTTAGGAGAGTAGAATTAGTGCTTTTCCTAAATACCCATACCAGTTGTTCTCAAAGTGGGCAGTACTGCCCGCGAAGGGATGGTGGAATTACCTAGCGTGGGCATTAAGAGGCAAGGGGATGCTGAAGGTGCAAATGACTGTCAGACTTTGAAAAGCAGGCATCACTGGATCAAATGCATCAAAAAAATTTACTTTAAATAATTTAATCGGATTGTGAATAAATGTGCAATTAATCGTTACTGTTTCGAATTTTATTGTTTATTCTCTTCCTTTGTGGGTTGTACATACCACTATTTGAATAATGCTTTTTATAAGGTAGGGTAGAAGGGCACTGGGGCTGAGTTTATGGAACCCAGAGGGTGGTGCCCCCAAACAGTTTGGGACCCACTGACCTATGCTAAAAACAATCATCTCTACTGCAATTGAAGGTCTTGTGCTATGACAAGTAGTCCTTTCCCTCTTGATAATATATTAATCTTTTTAAATGGCAGAATATAACTTGTGTTTTCTGTAGGAAAATTGCAGCTTTTTAACTTAGCAGCATATCAACAAGGTTCTTATGAATTAGAAGGCTCAAAACCAGTCTTAATGATCCTTTTCGGGACTTATCCAAAAGTCTCTTCATGAGGACCAAAGAGATAGCCAAGTATGATTGCACAGAATTACAATTTGAACAGTTTAGAAGTGGGTATGTCATATGTTCAGATCTTTATGAAAGAATATAGGATATGAAAAATTGGAATTCCAATATAAATTATATTTAAAATTTGTCACCATAAATGAGCTAGAGTGCCAAAATCAAATCAAGTAGTGTTGTGACAATGGGTTGCTAGGTGAAAGACCTCAAAACTGACCCAAGGGAAAGGGCTGAGGATGTGCACCACAAACTGAGATGTCCCTGATCTTGCCTAATCTGATTTCTGGAAATTGGATCACAGCCTTAATTTTGGAGACCTGGTTCCTGATTCCCTCCTTGCAGTACTTTTTTCCACTAGTCTATATTCAATTAGGAACAGGAGTTCCTCTGAAAGATTGCATCTGTTTTTATAAAGTCACAACAGCTTCATTGGATGTTGAATCACTAGGCCAGGTGATGTTGGGCATGTCACATATGGTGGTAGGGCTGAAGAGATGGGTGCCTTATATTGGCTCTAAACCAGGGGCAAGGAACCTATGAACATCTAGAAAAGGAGTGAGGAACCCTCAGGCCTCTCTGTCTGGCTTTGGGACACTCCCTGGACCCTTCCTTCCTCAGACCACATTCCTCACTGGACCTGCTCCATGCCTTCCTTGAGTGCTTGTGCTCATCTGGAATGTAGTCTTCAACAGTGACCATGTCATGCTTGCCTTGATCAAGGATGCAGATGTGTACATAAATTTCTGTCTGCATGGCTGAAATGTAGCCTATTATTCAAAGGTAAGAGTCACATCCATTGCTTCACCACTTTTGCTGCTGCCCCACTCTTCAGAAGTATGCGGATCCCAGAAGGTTCCTCACAAGAGAATGTAGGCCTTGGGTTGAAAAATGATCCCCACCCCTCGCTGTAGATGTTGTTGAACTCCAGCTTCCATAAGGCGAAGCCAACTTGGCCAATGATTACGGAGGAAAGGAGTTGCAGTCCAGCAACATTTGTGTAGCCACACCTTCCTCATTCCTGCTCTGAACACAATTGTGGTATCAGAGCAGTCAGTGTATTCAGACTGTATTCTTCACAGCAGCTGCATGAGCAATAGACGATATGCATTTTCCCCATCTCAAACCTTGAATTCATTTGGACCACCTGTCATTCCGGCTAAACAATGTTAGGGAGTGTATGTGAAAGTAAAGGGGGAGACTTCAATGTTGACAAGAGAAGGAAGAATGAGAGGACATGTGGATTTTTTTCTGGAGCTTACCAATAACACTTCATTTAAGAAGTTGAAGGTCTTGATTTAGCCTGTGCTTTGGAACGTCACAGTGTGGGGTACCACTAGGAACTCAAGGCAAACATATTTAAGGTATCTCCAAAAAGGAAAATCTTGCGCAATTGGTTGATCTTGGCACTGAATGTGCTTTTAAGGTAATAATGTGAGCTTTGAAGAAATAGTGCCACAATAATTGCATTTGGATTCAACAGTGCAAAGATTCAAAGTACCTGTGTTAATATGAACTTGTCCCCAAAGCTGTGATGAATCAGCAAATAATTCTTCACACAGGAAATTAACTGATCCCACCTGGTCTACCTGGTCACTGCTAATATAACTCGACACAATGGATCTATTTGGCATGCCTGATAATATTCAAGGCATGAACATGGGCACCTTTCATCAAGCTCATCATGGAATGAAGGGCTAATCTGAAATGCATACAAATGGATTTTTAGTATATGTTCCAGGTACAATTTACATTTCAGGGAAACTATCATATAATGCAATTTAATATTGTGAACGTTTAATTTATTTTAAAATTGAAGCCATCTAGACCTTGAAAGTTATCGGCCATATGTCAAAGAAAAGCTGCCCACTGTTGCAGTCAAAATGCCCTCCAAGAGGCAGACCAAAGACAAAACAATGTATTACACATTCAATTTTCTCTCTCTCAATAGCAAAGATACAACAGTAGGGAAAAATCAGTAGTGAAGGCCACATTTTCCCTTGCATTTGCTTGATGCTAAAATGCAAAAGGAAAGAAAAAGGAAAAAAAAGAGATTAAAGCTTCTTTAAAAGAAAAAATGGAGAGAAGAAATAAGTGACTTATAGTTGATGGGGCAAGTCAGTACAAAAACAGCTGGAAATGCTACACAAGAGTAGAAAATATGAACAAGAACAAAGGAGGACTATCAGCTTGAAAATGGTCACTCACCACCTTGTAAACATGAAAATGCATTTCACAGATTAAAAGTTTATGGGAAGTAAACTTCTTTAAATTATTTGTCAGTTCAACCCTGATTCAAAAAAGTATGGCTAGCAAAAATACAGACGATCAAATCCACTTATGTCTTGAAAGGAGCAGTTTCCCCTCCCTGAAAAACTGCTGGAACTCTACTCTTTGAAAATGTCTCGAGAATAATCTCTCTCTTGCACGCAGTGTTGCACTTGCATGTTAGCTCTCAAGTTCACACTCACAAACTTCAGAAGGACAGGCTTGCTGCAAGGTTTTCCACACTGCTATAGATTGAGACGTGGGGAAATGGTCGGAGGAAAGCAGGCAAATTCTCTTAGAATGCTCCGTGCTACATCAAGGTTATTTTGGGCTATTTCAAGCGCCCGCTTCACTTCTTCAAAGGAATAGCCTTCTCCCATAAGTTTTGCAATTTTTGCATCAACATTTTCTATAGATGGGTCAGAGTTATGTGCCTTCCTATGGTGTATTTCTGGAGCAGTCCGGCGGGGCAGTGGTTTAGGAGGTCTGGCTGGTGCTTGTGAACCATCTGCACAAGAAGAAAATCAAAAGAAAAACACAATTTGATATTCAATAAATTTAACGAAAACCAACATTCTTAGTTATTCACAGCCAATGTTTCTGTGTGGAATTTTTTATTAATTAGCTTAATTTGTTAGGGTGCTGGGGAAGTGTTTGCAGCAAACCTGAATCATCGTATGTCATTTTTATTTTTACACATACTGTTTCCTAAATGCACCATACGATTACACTTAATGAAGAATAAGGTAATACGAGACAGCAGATCACTGATAATCAAGATTGGGACTAAATCTGGCTTCTTGCCTTTTTAAATCTAAGGACCAATCTTACATAGTTATCAAAGCTCACAATGAAACCTGAACGGAATTGGAAATCTGGTACAAGGTCATGTAACAAAACAATCCACCATCGAAATGATTTTCCATTTTATTTGGTGGCAGAATTAGTCATACGTGCCTGTAGCCAACAGCAGAAAAAGAAAGGACACAATCAGTCAAAATTAAGCTTCTTAAATCCCATTGGTTTCAGTGCAAGAACTAAGCTAGGGTTTAAATATCTTCCATGGATATCAACTATGGAGTGTTCAGCTTTATGTCTTCACCACACAATTTGCAATTTTACAAAGAACATAAAAAAAACCATGAAAGCAATTTCTATGGTGATAGATGGCTGATATTTAGGAAAGAAGCAGGAACTGGCATGGCCAACACATTCTCCAGTAAATGAAGAGGAAGAGATGGCACTGCAGGACCTTGTCTATCAGCTCTCCTGAAAAACTAGCCCAATCAGGCTCCTCCCTCATCACACCAGCCATTCCACTAGACTAAAGAAGAGAGAAGATTGGGGTTTCCGGCCACGCCCATTATCAATGGCGGATGTTCTTCATAGCCCTCTGGGGGCTGGGAAGAAGTTCAGGCAGGGGAAAGAGGAAATCCTCGTAATGCTCCCCAGTGGAGTCTGGGGAGTTTACAGTATCTTGCAGTGCCATGCAATCCTGTGTCTGCCAACTTGAAAGGCAGAGTGGGAGTGACCTGGGGGGGGGTGTCCCTGCTATGGATGATCCTCCGCTACCGGCATGGTTTGTGGATGGTTTCTCCTTAATCTGAACAACTGGCTTTAATCAAGAGGCGCTCCTGGACCAAGTGAAGGATGACAACTGGACACTAAATAAGAAATGATGCTGCTACGGGAGGAAATGATCAACATGTGTTTGCAACAGGAGCAGAAAACCCGATTTTAAGAAATTGTATTAAAGTAATTTGGCTTAATTTGTAATAATTTGTGGAAATTATAAAAATAAATTTAGAGGGAGAGAAAGAAAGAGAAGGCTGGGGGACAGCTCCATTGACATAGCTGAGAAACCAGTAACAGATGGTGTCTTTTTGAACTGTTGCCTTTCAGCTGGTCACTACAAGGGCTCTATAGCTACTAACTAGTGTTTGAGTTTGTCCCCCCTTCCCCCCCCCAAAAAAAATTCCTTTTTCCTATTGGGTTGTGTCCCTCAGATTATAAACCCAAGGGCAAGGGCTGTCTTATTATATATCACGGATGGGGAACATAGAGTCTTAGAACATCTGGAGTGTGACCACTCCCATCATTTTTACACATGATAAATTAGTGATTAATTTGTCATATTTTAAGGTTCTCATTCTGCCAAATAATTAAACCGATTCTGATCGCCCATAAAATGAGCTGGAATGAATATAAAATGTGCATTATGTGTTGAATTGTTCCAGAATACAAATGCTATCCACAAGTGTTTTATTCAATTCAGGTTAAAGGTGGAACAGTTCCTCATGAATATTATTAATTACACAGACTATAAATCCAATAAAAAACTTTCCAGTTTATACTATGACATGATTTAGTACACAGATTTTCATTTAATTCAGCTTAAATTGAAAGTATTGATACAATTCACACTGCATCATTATTTGTAGTGCTGGTTGAAACTCATGGGTATTTTAGAAGATTGTGGTAGAAATCTTCAAAATAATGTAGCCCACACAAATATCAAGACTATAAGTACGTCATGCAGCAATTTGGTTAACGTTTAAAAAAGAAATTTGGCTGGGATCAGAAGGACCACCAATAATGGAAAACAATTAGCTCAAGTTAAAGAATCACACCCTAAGTAAGTTAAAGCATGGATAAAGTTAACTATGCAAGCTTTAATGTGGCATTTTATAAAGAGAACTGTTTTGTGTTCATTGTGGACTAGAGCAGGGGGTGGGGAGCCTCTGGCCCATGGGCCAATCTTGGCCCACCAGGGAGTCCAATTTGGCACTGCCTCAGTTGGCATCACTTGTGACATCAGCGGATGGTGGGAGGGCAGGGAATTCAGCACTTCCTGCAGGTTGAGCAATGCTGAATTCCAGCAGGGAACAGGCACCAATTCATGGGTTAAATCCTGCCGTGTTGGATGCAGGTGAGTGACAGATTGGCTATGAGATGCCTGTTAAATGCTGGCTTCTTTCTCCCCATCCCCCAATGGGGAGAGCAAAAATAATGGCTTTGCTACCCCTGTGCTTTGTGAAGTGCTGAGCACAGAGCTCACAACAGCATTTGTGCTGCTGTTTCTAAAAGCCTGACAGCAAGCTGGCTGTGAGGCACCTGGGAACACAGTGCAAGGGCTTTTGGCAGGTCAGCGGGACAACCAACCTGTTCATCTTGTCATGCAATAATGACAATATGTGACTAAGAGTTAGGCAGGCCCACCCACCTCTCAAATTTGGCCCCTTGGAGTAAAAAAATAATAATGTATCAATTCTTGGAATATAATGAAAGAACCCCAGCTGCAGCCATGGTCTTCTGAGGGGAAAACTTCTAAAATCCTAGTTAATATTTATCATTGAAATGTTTAGGAATAAGGAGTTCATTTCTCAACACCAGCTATGTTTATCTAAAAAGGAACTATCTTCAGTTAGGTATGTTTTGTCTGTAATGTCTGTTTCCAATTACAGTGGTACCTCGGGTTAAGTACTTAATTTGTTCCGGAGGTCCGTTCTTAACCTGAAGCTATTCTTAACCTGAAGCACCACTTTAGCTAATGGGGCCTCCTGCTGCCGCTGCTGCCATGCCACCGCCGCACGATTTCTGTTCTCATCCTGAAACAAAGTTCTTAACCCGAGGTACTATTTCTGGGTTAGCGAAGTCTGTAACCTGAAGCGTATGTAACCCAAAACGTATGTAACCCGAGGTACTACTGTACCTGAAACTATACTTCATTAGTCTAGGTCTACAAATGAACACTCAATACACTGCACTGTGTAATCTTATTTGGTGGAATGCAATATGTATCTATGTTAGTGGCTTTTCTATTTTCAAGTGTTGTATTCTAAGGTGTGTAAATGATAAACGGGCAAGTGTATTTAAATGCCTCATACAACCAGGTCCAATTTTTAAAAATATACATATTAATACTAGGCTTCGGCTTGCAGAACTACATTTCCATCTAACATCATGGGAATGTAGGGTCAAGTTTTCACAATGTGCATATGCTGCCTGGGCAGCTGCTGTTGCATTCAATAACTGTCCAAACTATGAACTCGTGGAGTACAAATCACATACTTTGCACATTCCTGAGGGATCTTGGGAGAATTCTGGTTGGCATAATGGGCACTCTTCTTAATATCTTAGGTTACTCTGTGGAATGCAGATATCACTTAAGTGGTTGACAGGATGGCTCCCAAGTGCCTTCTCTTGCTAGGTAGAGCCTGTTCAGCTACCTCACGTAACTGAGCAGGCAGGGAGAATGCCAGAAAATAAGCAGCAAAACTCACTGTGACTCTGACCTAACAAAATTCAGAGCTCATTATCAATCATATTCTGTGGTGGTGACGACAGTGAAGAAGTAATACTTCTCCACAGCTACTGTGTCCATACAATGCCTCTTACAAGAGCTTTTCTGAGTGATTCATGGCCTACTTTGACTTGGCCCAGCTGACAACGTCAAGTTTGATGCATTTACTAAGTGATGATGTGTATACTACTTTGAGGACAAGCTCACTCATGTACGCTGTGATTTGATGCTAATGTTGTGAAAGTTCTAGCTTGTGATAAAGTGCCCCATTTGATCCTGTGTTACTGGATGAATTTCAGTTGCAGTAGCGGCAGGACACAGGCAAGGCTCTTGAACAAACACACCCAATTCAGGTGAGGCAGTGGAAATGTTAAAATGGCCACACAGAGGTGCATCTTGCATCTTTATATCTTCATCATACAGTTTCTGTCACATACTGAAGATACACTTCTTTATCCTGGCCTTTTGACATCTGAGATGTATATTTGCATGACTCACCCTATATTACAGATAGGTAGCCGTGTTGGTCTGCCATAGTCAAAACAAAAAAAATTTTTCCTTCCAGTAGCACCTTAAAGACCAACTAAGTTAGTTCTTGGTATGAGCTTTCGTGTGCATGCACACTTCTTCAGATACAGTGTATCTGAAGAAGTGTGCATGCACACGAAAGCTCATACCAAGAACTAACTTAGTTGGTCTTTAAGGTGCTACTGGAAGGAAAAAATTTTTTTGTTTTCACCCTATATTGTGATTGTAACTTGTTTAAAACTGCTTTTAACATTGTAGCTTAAATTGTTGAAACCCTTCCTGGGGCCTTGTGGTGAAAGGTATATACATAATGTTAGTAATAAACCATCAGTCGGACCATACACCAAGATCTTCTCCTGAGGCATTCTTGTGGTTGCCCTGCCATCTGAGATGTGACAGGCAGGGACTAGAAGAGGCTATTCTTAGTTGTGGCACACCCCTCGTGCTGTTCCTGCAATATTTTCCTAGACCTTATTTCATATAGTATGATTTCCGTTTGTCTATATGTAATATTACCTTCGAGTAGGGAGGGAAACCAGTATGTAGTGTGGACCTGAGATCAGCTATCTCTCTAATAAAGTAATTACAATAGAAGTTCAGATAAAGATGGACAGTGTAAATGCCATAGATCACCAATTTCAAATGTTTTCTTTCCTTATAGTAATTCATTGTGTTCAGTATCACAAAAAGGACAAAGTTATCAATTTGTTCTTTGGGGGAGAAGGTGGCAAAGAAATGGTTCTGTATACTGTGCTTTGCTTACCTGAACAAGATGGAAGCTGGTCATAGTCCTGCGATGTTCTGTGTGTTTTCATATTTTCACCAGTTAATCTTCGAACTGGAGGTAAAGGAACTAAGCCATTTACAGGATCAAAGAAAAGATCTATACAATTTTAAAAACAAAAGGAAATTTTATGTTCCTAGGGCAATTATAGTAATCAAAGAATATGAAGATTAGAAATGAATACAAATGAGATCACTGGTGGACTAATAAATATAGGCTTAATTCAAATGTCACAAAACATGCTATGGAATTGTGCACTCATACATACCTACATGCAGATTTCTCCTTTCCTCCCATGCTATGTAAATCACAATCAGACGAAAAAGGATTTTATTTCTTCTAAACTATGGTTTGCAAACCTATTTCAACATATACTTTCAAAGGAAGGTTGGGCTAGAGCGGCTGTGCATTTTTGCCTCCAAATCTCAAGGTGAAAAATACAAATAGGCCTCTGGTGGCTACCCTACATCAAACCTTCTATGCTGTTTTTCAGTACTGCAGCCATTGCTCCCCACTCCACTTGCTGAGCAGCAGCACATTTTTAAAAAAACAAACAAACAACAACTCTGAGCAGCAAGAGTGGAAATACATTCAGACAACAGGGCTTCTGTACCACCTCCTCCCCTCCACTACAGCTCCAAAGTTCCCCTGAAAAGTCATTCTTGAGGATGCAAGACTCTCCAAAATGAGATGGAATGCTCTTTGCTGTAGTATAGCAACAGAGTGGTATGTATCAACAGTAAACAGAACAGAAGTGGATCCAAAAGGTGGTGTTTTTGAAGGGTTATGGAAATATAAGGCTACTTCAAGAGATTTGGACAATGTTGTGCGGTAGGCGCTGTACACTGTTACCTCACTTTCAGCAAAAAACTATAATTTTGCAATAGTCCTGTAACAGATGCTTCTTCATATTCAGCATGAGAAAGAGAGTTTCAGTTTGAGACTTAGCTGTGTGCACACAGACACCTGCTGCACAATTTCTTCAATATGCCTCTTTGAACTTCAAGTGCTCTATCCAGAAGTGGTACATACATTTGTATTTGTCAAAGTTCCTTGCAATTTATCAGTCACTATACCGTACATAAATCATCTATTTTCTTACGATGTCTAAATGGTAAGTTTATAGTTAGAAATATGACCAAAGCTAGCTAGCACTTGATGACCCACCCCCGTCTGTCTATGTCTCTACTAGAAGATGAAAACTGTATTCCCTTTTAAACTCTTACCTGCAGGAGGAAGGTAGAGTTCGTGTCCCGACAAAGGTCTGCTTCCTGCAATGAGTGGCTTTGATTGCTCAATGAGGCTGTGGCGTGCAGGGGGTGGCGGAGGGGGAAGCGAGGGTGGCGGGTTGTCAGATGCATCTTCGCCTGCATTGAGAGAAAACTCATTAAATAAGCGAATCTTCATTAATGCTATGATCAAAAGTGAATCTTAAAATTGATTTTCTCTGGTCAGGAAGAGAGGTGCTTCCTCCAAAGGTTTATCAAGGAGTTCAGTGACTCCAGTAATGAAATTGTGCATCATAAAAGTGAGGCTTCCAAACAACACTTAACGCATGCTGTGAATGACCTTTCGCTGTATCGTTTTTAGAAGTTTTCTCTGTGTTGTAAAATTATCTGTACATCTGCATTTGAGCTTTCGTGCATTGTGGGTTCAATGATGAATGCAGGATGAATTTTCTTTCAGGTGATTATGACAGATCATAATAAAACCCACAAACAAGTACATATATGAATGTTCGCATGAGCTGTAATTTTAGCACGTAGCATCACTACCAGGAAATGCTTATTGACAAGGCAAGGGTCTAAACAGCAAGAAGAAACATGGGCAGGATCCATGGACCTGTCAGCTCAATTCACTGAGCCATGGAACATCTTCAGTGGGAAAATACAGTGGCAGGAAAACAAGAAATCTTAATGACTTTAAAACGAGCACCATAGTATAACGAAGTAGAATAAGGCTTGTGATGTCATTTCTTAAGAGCTTTTGAATTCCATTGTGCTTTTAAAACTTTGCTTTATGCAATAATCTTCTCACCTACAAATGTATTACTTAAGTATTACTTAGCCTGGGATACAAAGAATTATGTAGGGAAGTCCACGTGCAGGAGTGTAGTTCTTCCCTTCTTAAAAGCAGCACCTAGTATCATGTAAGAGTCATTTGTATTAAACTGTTTGACTACAAGATATTTTTGCTGTGCTACATTTTATCATTTAAAATATAATATATCTAGTTGTATATGCATGTGTGTTCGTTTATGTCAAGTTTAAACATATACAATATACCTACAATTTGTGGCATTGTTTGGTCTAATATGTTTAAGTAGCCCGACTATGAATTCATAAAAGAATAGAAATTCATTATTCCACCAGCTCTCCCTGCATAATTTATGCTACAAAATTAGATGTAAAATAATGTATTACCTGGAGGGTGCACAAGCAGGTCATAATCGGAGGGAGTCCTGTTGACTACTGAGCCATGTTTTAAGTTTTCCCTCAAAGGAGGTCGGGCAGGTGGTAAAGGTACTGGAACAGTAGGCTCAAAGGTATCACCTAAATAGCAAAAGCAGATTTCTTAAAACTGCACCTTAAAAAATAATCTGGTTGTCTTCTAAGCATGGAAAAACAAAGTTTAGAAGTCATACCCATCTCTGGATGTTTCAATCTTTTCATCTCAGAGGCAGAATTGTGTGTTTCGCTCATTATTCCATTCTCACACACACTGAAAGCAGAGATTGAACACTGGAATGTTAGTTATATGAAAACAGAAAAAGGAAATTCACCATAGATGATCATTAATTCATTAAGCCATTGTGTTTCTAAAAAAACCTACTGGTTCACCTTTCTAAAATGGGGATGGGGGTCAGAAAACTAAAAACATTACTAATTAATAACAAATTTTAAAATTGAAATAGTTTTAATGTAATTTTTATTCCTATCTTTGTAATCTACTTCAAGGTGCATTTGTAACAGTAAGTGGTACAAAAAATTATTTATAAATAAATACTATCTCCGGAAAATAATTCAAGAGCAATGTGAGTATGCCACCCCCTTTTGGTTGGAAAATGGAAATTTTGCTGCCCAGAGTTAAGTGTCTGGATTGCCCTATTTTTTATTTTTTGCTTTTCAGAGTTGTATACCACTCAGTGTGAGAGACCCAACCAATATAGGCATGACCCTACTTTGGCAAGAGATGGGGAGGGAGATGTCATGTGGCTGTTTGCATGGCATTACATTGCCCCAGATGGAGCTGGGTGAATGGGCTGGTTTTAAATTATGCTTAATGTTGCTATATGGTTTTAATGCCCTGTAACAACTGGTTGACTGGGGATTAGTTGAGGTATCTGCATGGCTGGAATAAATGAATGTGAGTGAGGTTTGGCTGTGGAAGATGGTTAAGGATGTATTTGGGAGTGGTTACAGGTGTAGGGATGTGTGGGTATAATGGAACTGCAGCTTCTATTTCAGTTATTTTGCTTAGTTACTAATTATATTGTTTTATGTAGTTCTTTTGCAGTCAGTTGATTTTTATCTAATATTTTATGTTTATGTTTTGTTTTCCTGTTAATTAAGTTATTTTAAATGTGCATTTTTTAATATTTTAACTTTGTACTGTAATGTTTTGTTTTATTTTGTAATGTTTTTTTTGATGCCTTGATTCAGTCTGTAAACAGTTTTGAGATTATGATGATGTTTTAAATATAAAGCAATGGAGACATTATTTAAGCAAACAAACAAGCATCTGGAGGATCACCTTTTAAAAAGTTATATTGAGCACATCATATTTTGTATGAAAATGATAGTAGTTCGTATCACCCTAATTTGAACATTTGCATCAATAAATTAAAACATGAAATTAAACTGAAACTAGATATACTATCATGCCAAAGAATGATTCCACCATTGCCTTCAAACCATGCCTTACCGAATGTGAGACTTTATATTATGACAATGAGGTGACTGTGAAGTCAAAGAAACAGGATGGGATGAAGGAATCTTGTATTCATCTTCTTCTAAACATTCTCTTGGTTTCTCAGGGAGGGAATTTTTAACAGGAACAGGAGACCTCAAGAGAAAAGTATATCAAACCCAGATAAGTTTCTTTGTTATAGTAGCAGATATTGATGACATTTATTGGTGATTTAAATTGAGCTTTTTCCAGGGCTGTTAGGTTAAGATTAGCAGGTGGTCACCTAATAGGCTTTCCAACTGAGGAGGGATTTGAACCAACAACTTTCCTGGATCCAAATGCAACACTCATTTGGTGATTTTTCACACTGCGTGTAACAAAAATATGCAATAAGTTCAGCATAAATATGAATGGAATATGATGCTTATTGATAAGGTAGCTACATAACGTTTTCCTGTTAAAGCTAAGGAAAATTATGAGATTTCTGGTGCCCCCTCAGCTAGATGTTAGAAGCAGTGGACACTTGACCCTTAACATAGTAATTTTATCTTCAGCTGATGTCCCAAAGGAGAGAGAGAGATAACGGGAACTTAATTTTTTTTTAATCATTCATCAAATGATCCTGAAATGTATAATGTAGGTGCCCAATATTAAATGACAGAGAGATGGCATGTTTAGCAAGATCTGCACATTTCCATTTTCATTAGTTTAGGAACAAACTACATGCAAGTTTAAGAAAGCCTGATTCAAGAAAAAGACAAGCAACAGCCATTTTGGGTGGAAAAGAACTAGGGAAGGGTAAAATAGGAAATGCTTAGTTGTTTCCTATCAATGGCTTTTCCACTCAAATTTCTTCCCATCCTCTGTGCAGGGTGGGTTCCAGATATCTGTTTTAACTATTACACTTCATTCAATGCACTACATAAACTGTGTAAGGTGATTCCACATGTTCAACCTGGCCATTATGGGCAAGTTAAGAGAGTAAAAGCCAAGTAGAGTGAGAGTTCTACATATATTAAACATACTCCAAAGTTTGAAGAAGAAAAGAAGAAGAAAGTCAGTTAAAAGAACTCAAGACATTTAAAAAATGTGAAGCAGAAATTTAACTGACAGTAACAGAAAATGGATTTTCAGTAGAAGATGAGAATCTGAAATTTAAATATTCCTGCAGTGCAATATTTAACCACCTTCTGTAGAGGGAGCCAAAGCACATCATATATTCAAACAAAGAGGTTTCTGCCTCTTGTCTGTACCCCAGCTAAATATTCAAAGCTAAAAGTGTTAGCATAATTTTAAATTTAATGTTGCTAACTCACAAAACCAGGAGCACAGGATAAAGCTTCGTGTGTTCCTAAAGTCGTTCCATTTCTCTGGACTTAGTTTAAACCATGTTGAATCCTCATTTTCCTTCCTTAAATGAGGTTGACTATTGCATCTGAATAGATTAATTTTTGTCTTAAAATCTAGTGTATTTTTACTTCAGGGGAATTACCCACCTTAGTTCACTCAATCCAATTTGGTACATCCAAATTAACTTAACTTTGAACCCATCAAATGATCTTATTGTTAATGAACTCAAAGAGGCTTACTAAAGCCTCTTATTTATCTGATGGGATCTCACTGAGTTTCCTGGCATACATTGATATGTTAGGCTGCAATCCTACCCACAACTATGCTGAAGGAAGCTTTAAGCTTTATGGAACTCCGTGAGACTTACTCCCAGGTAAGTAGGTCTAGGATTGTGACCTTAACCATGTAAGACTGGTTTATTTAAAGGTGACTCCCATGTTCTGCAAATAGCTTTTGAAACCTCATCAAATCTCCCTACTAATCTATTTGCACCAGTCTTTTGAATTTCCGTTTAAGTTACAATAGCCATAAAATATTATTAATGGATATGGCTAATTTTACAATGCTATTAATAAACATGTCAAGAAATGTATGCTTTAAAATGTACTCCTAATTATTTTAAGCATTTATATCCTACTCTTCAAAAAACCTATTAAGGGCAACATATCAATAAACAAACCAGCATTGATTGATTGATTGATTGCACTCAATAATGTTAAGCCAATACAATGACTTCTAAGCATATTAAAGTTCCACAGTTCCACAAGAGAGTCACATCATATAGTTTGCCCTGGAAATGTTAATTGTTTTCCAATCAGCTGAAAAGGAACATTCCATCTTCCAAAGCTTTACAATGAGTAAAAGCTCATGGAAAGTGTTTGTTTGCCATTAACAGGATCTGCTGTGCTTAAACAGCATGGCACATCCAGCTTACAAGGCAACAAACATATAGGAAAAAGCTGTTTCTTGCAACTACTAACCTATGTATGCTGACACTTGCTACGCTACCACTACACTATTATATAACACTTTTGCTATTTATGAGGAAGTATCATGTTCTGAGAGCCTGCTACTGGGTCAGCAAAGCAAGAAGTTAAAACAAAGAACATCTGGAAACACAGCATAATATTAGTATGGTAAGAGGTTACCAAGAACAATAACCTAAACACAGAACACATTCCACACATGATGCATTGACTTTATATTAATTCAATACAAATGTGCACAATAAAAGAATGTACATGCCGCATTATGACCAGTAGGAAACCAAGATAAAAACTGTGACCATTAGAAGGCAGGGAAAGCATACTAATGAACCCAAGAAAACACTTCATTATTACTCCTTTGAAAGAAGTGGTTTCTTGGGCTCATTAGTATGCATTTACCCTAAGTTCCCATTTGCCTTTGGCTAGTATCTGAGGCTGGGCTGCATCTTTCTATGAAATAAAGGATGGGGGTGGGGAAGAGTGTATTTCTTGTTCAATTATGAGAAGCAAACCATAGGATCTAATCGAATGGGGCATAGAATACATTTGGTGGGTTTTTTCCTCCTGGCAAAAATGCCTCCTGGGGAGCTGCTTCAACAAAATATAAAAAATGAACTGCTAACATGCTTATTTCCTCTATCACAATGAACTGGGAGTAGGGGAAGAAGCAGAGTAGCTCTGACAGGTCTCTTCATATTTTAGAGTATCTCCTTGAGAGGCAAAATTCCCATTTCCACCACATGCTAATTCTGGTTTTTACAACACCCCTGTCGTATGCGCCACCAAATCCATGCTTTTCCAGAACTTGACCAAAGAATGATGCTCATCTCTTGTATAATTGACACATTGTCCCACAATGGGATTTGGAGGAACTAGAGCATACTGATTTTTCATTTCATATTACTCCAGCAGGAAATTCATCCCCCGTTTCTTGTAAATATGCATCTTTTTAGGGTGTTTTAAAATCACGCACAGACAAGGTATAGATTTAGGTAGGTAGCCGTGTTGGTCTGATGCAGTTGAAATATTTTTTTAAAAAAATAGTCCAGTAGCACCTTAAAAAGGTAAAGGTACCCCTGCCCGTACGGGCCAGTCTTGACAGACTCTGGGGTTGTGCGCCCATCTCACTTAAGAGGCCAGGGGCCAGCGCTGTCCGGAGACACTTCCGAGTCACGTGGCCAGCGTGACAAAGCTGCATCTGGCGAGCCAGCGCAGCACACGGAAACGCCATTTACCTTCCCGCCAGTAAGCGGTCCCTATTTGCACCTGGGGGTGCTTTCGAACTGCTAGGTTGGCAGGCGCTGGGACCAAGCAACAGGAGCGCACCCCGCCGCAGGGATTCGAACCGCCGACCTTTCGATCGGCAAGCCCTAGGCGCTGAGGCTTTTACCCACAGCGCCACCCGCGTCCCCTTAGCACCTTAGAGACCAACTAAGTTTGTTCTGGGTATTATATAAGGGTCTGGTGACTTCTGTTTCAGTGTATCTGAAGAACTGTGCATGCACACAAAAGCTCATACCCAGAACAAACTTAGTTGGTCTATAAGGTGCTACTGGACTATTTTTTAATTTTTTATTTAGACAAGGTACATTTTAGTTTTAACAGAAATTTAATTTGTTAACTTAATCAAGCCAACTTTCTTTTCCCTCATACTTTGTAAGCAGTATTTTTAACTTTAAAATAAAACTTACTTCATATTCGGCAAGACTGAGGCAACTGGAGGAGGTGGTGAGAGCCGAGGTGGAACATCATACTCTTCATTTCCTAGATGGCCATTTGAAAATATCTGCACAGGATGGATTTCTCAGTATTATAATTCCTCCACAATGTATAGGTAAAATCAATAACTGGATGCATTATTTAAGTCCTTCCCCTCAAATTTAATGTATCTCAATCTGCTCTTTGTAGTCCAATACCAATATAGGTAAAGGTAAAGGGACCCCTGACCGCTAGGTCCAGTCGCGGACGACTCTGGGGTTGCGACACTCATCTTGCTTTATTGGCTGAGGGAGCTTCTGGGTCATGTGGCCAGCATGACTAAGCCGCTTCTGGCGAACCAGAGCAGTGCACGGAAACGCCAGTTACCTTCCCACCGGAGCGGTACCTATTTATCTACTTGCACTTTGACGTGCTTTCGAACTGCTAGGTTGGCAGGAGCTGGGACCGAGCAATGGGAGCTCATCCTGTTGTGGGGATCGAACCACCAACCTTCTGATAGGCAAGCCCTAGGCTCATAATTCTACACAAAAAGTGGTCTTCTTCGGAAATCCAGGCATTTAACACAGACTGGCCTAGTTTGCCATCATGCGAAGACAAACCACAGCTTAGTGTGTACAAACAAGCTTCTGAGGAGAATATTGTGGCTGCTTTGTTCCTCTCTGGTTGTTCAGCTGTTGTGTGTCAACATAAGCTAAGTCATATGTAATCTGAACCAGGGCTTGTGGTTTAGCTCTCTCCAAAGTAACCATGAATCATAACCAAGGTTTCTTCTTTGTTCACAGCATATAGTTAGTCTGGAGAGAGCTAAACTATGAGCCAGAGTTTGAAAGACACACTAAACTATTGCTGAGCTCACTATGGCACAGCAGCAAAATAACCGGGAAGAAGCAAAGTAGACACAATCTCTTCCCCAGGAGGTTGCACCAACCCATGGTTTGGCTTAATCTGATGTGCAAACTAGGCCTATATATTTATTCTATGTTCCTTTCTGTCTTACTCTTCTCTCTTACTTAAATAAATGTATTTATAAAAACACAAAGAAATCTCCAGAAAACCACAAAACAGGAAAAAATGAAGCTATTGGCAATAGAAAGTCACTATCATAATAATTTGATTAAAGTTTTTAATAGCTCCCTCTTTCTGGCCTTTTTTTGTAACCAAGTAAGCCACAAATTAAAGTGTACAAGCTGTAGCATTACTTTAAATGAGTAGATGTAATTATTCTTTGATTGTCAACAGGATTTCAATTATATAGCTGTCAAATGGTAAGAAAAGAACAATAAAATGGCCCTTGAGCTTGTGGGCCACAGTGCCAGAGTGTGAAATAAAATTAAGCTTCATGCACCATGGATCTCTCACCTTGGCACTTTCTGAAGGCAAATCATGGCGTCTGTGTTTTCGCAGAAATACTGGATCAGAACCCATTCGACAGTGCCGACCATTAATATTTGAGCTTGCTGTGAGTCCAGGTTTGGGAGAACCATCGCCTCCTACTATTCGACATCCTGCGATATTATTTGTTCCACACACCTCTCTGGGGCACCAGGCTTCGAGCGGCATAGGCTGGTCTCTGGAAGGCACACTATCAGGATGATGCAAGTGTCTGCTTAACCTATTATCTGGTGGAATGGGCGGGGGTCTTTCTGGCGGAGGTGGGGGAGGATCTCGTACAGGCGGTGGTGGTGCAGGAAGAGGCTTGTCTTGCTTCCTCATCATGCATGGAGAAGACTAGGGAGACGCAACAGAAAGCAATATATCTATAACTGCATGCATTACAAACAGGTTTGCTTTATCCACAGAATTATCTTCAGAAAAAAACTAAGCAAGGCTTTAAAGCGCTGGGAAAACTATTCTCTACCTGCAATGTTTTTCATTTCCCACACAGCCCAATCCCAATTATTCCAAGTGAGATTGTAATAATAATTCTTGACAGGAAGTTGAAATTTAAAAGATTTATTTTCTTTCCCATATAAGTGGGAAGCGATATTCTGCATCTATGACATTTATTGGCAAGAGAATAGAATATTCTTTGCATGTTCACGCAGCACCAAACTTTTGCTAAGTAATAATGATCAGAGTATAACCAGTTGAAAATTTTTAAAATAAAAATACTATAAAATAGGTAATGTGAGTTGTAAAGTATTCATTACAGAAAATCAGCAATATACTCAATTCCCAGAATAAACCATCATGTTCATCATCTTAAACTAATGTCTGTACTCATGGCTAAAAACCAGCAACACTGACCCTTCACTGCCAGTTTAAATGACAGTTAATTAAAATTATGATAGCAATGAATAAACATTTTATGTACTTCAGTTGTCTAAGCATTATGCAACTAGAATGAAATTTAATTTGCAAATAGAACTACCAAGTTGAAGGCAAAATGCTGATAAAAAGTAAATTGTAAGTTATCACTGGTCATCCACACACATACAGACAGGCACACAGACTCACTAATACAGTTTTCAAAGCATGCCTTCAACATTCAATTAAAAATCTAATTATATTTGGTGTACCAATTACAACCCAAGTGATCTTGCTTTAGGAAGAATGCTTGTGCATGACTGTACTATTTTGTTGACTATTCTTTCTGCCCTAAAGAAAGCATATTTTTCTGAATGCTTTCCCTCTTAAAGAGAATTTACAATTTGCTGAGAGTACAGCTTTTCCCTTTATGTAACTGTAAGTACTGTAACTGTAACTGGGTTTACAGTTTCTCACCTTAATTTCAACAACATATGACAAGTACAAATTATGGATGGTATTCATCGAAGTAGAGCAAAAGCTTCCAGCTGCACAGTAGAACTTCATCTCCCCCTCCTCTCCCACCAAACCCTCTAAATCTGTTCTGGTGAACCCTCCAACTATCTGGAATGGAATTGGAGAAGGTGCAGGGTATGTGCAGGATGAGGAGAGGGAGGTGAAAATCTGTTGTGCAAATGGAAATGCTTCTGCTAATGAAACATTTTCACTTGATACCACTCTATGCATATGGAAATGAAGATAAATTTGAAAACATTGTACAATTTAAATGTAAGTCAGATAATCAATTTTTCAAAGGCTGCATTTGCATGTAATGCAGAGCCAAGAACCATCTTTTATTAAGCCAAACTATACACTGGTACACAATTCTCCCTTCCTTCACGGGGGTAAACAAATCATGAAACAGGCTAGCTTAGTGTTGCACCCAAGGTTGTGGTTTGTTAGGGCAAAGCAAACCATGAGGTCAAATTCAGATGTAACACTAAGTTGGCTTCTCCATGGCTTTGGAAAGAGGCCAAAAGTGGGAATGCTTGCACTGTGTGCACCAGTATGTAGCTTGTGCACAAATGATCAAGCCAAGCTTTATGACTTTGTGTTATGTGTGAACACGGCCACTGTTTTTCACGTGCTATTTAGTTTTGCAAAGTGGAATAATAAATAGTGTACTCTATTGGTATACTTAAGTATTCATTGAAAGGTGAGATACAAGTAAAATTTGACACCAGTATTTCTACTGCGTTAAATTGGTATGACATGGGATGGGGGATATTACAATAGAAACATGTTTTTTTAAATGTCATAGGGATGCCTATGTCAAACATATAGCTTAGATTCTAATGCCCAACTTAATGTATGCTTTGTGGTATTTTTACTAAGTCACTGGGGATCTTTACTATAGCTCTGTAAGGGCCCCCAGGTTGACCGTAAAAATTACTTTTAACACAACTCTGGATGCAGGGTATGCGGGTCTACAAAGTGGGAGAACAATATGTGTTTTTTTGTGGGGAGGGGGTTTGAACAGTCCAGAATAAACCATATTAAACTACAACTGTTTTTTTAAATTTATTTCCCTTTTTCTTACATCCTTACCAAGTGCATGCACAGAGGATAGGAACTCACACTGTACTGCCTGCTCCTGCAAAGGCAAATGAATATTGGATGGGGGAAGGAAGAGGTATGGAGTGACAGATGACAAGTCAGTTGAGTGATGGAAGAAAAGGAGAGAAGATCAAAGATGAAGAGGAGCAGCAGTGGAGAAAGCAAAGGGAAAGCAGTGGGGATGAGAATCTAAGTGTGAAAGAAAAAGAGGGAGAGGTAAACCAGTCTTCAGCCAGATAGAACATTGTCATGCAACAGCAGCAGCCAGCACCAAATGACTGGGAAGCTGTAGAAGCAATTATTACTGATTCAACAAGAGTAACACTGTTCTTTATGGGTATATGAGTTATTTGTATTTGATTAGAATTGTTATGTTTATTATTTAGTTAATGTAGTCACTTGTGAAAAATACAATAGATGTTCTCTCTCTCTCTATAGATAGCTAGACAGACAGTGATCAAGACAGAGAAAGGATTTGTGTGTTGACACAACAGTTTCATTGCTGGCTTGAATCTCTTGTGGTGCACTGCAGCCTGCTCCTAAAGCAGTAGTTTGCAAGAATGGTGAAAGTAGCAAGGGCAACCTGAGAAGCCTACCCATGTACCAGCAGGCATCACATATGTAAACACTTACGGATCTCATCTAATTTCTTGGGTGAGGGTGTCAAAACCATAAATGGTATGAGTAAATAAGACTACCTTTGGTGAACTAGTAGGGCTGGCACAAGGGGATCGAGCAACTCCCTTTTGAATTAGATCTAGTCGAGGAGGCACTGGTGGGAGGCTAAGATGAGGTCCTTGGAGGGGTTCAGGAAGTGGCTTTCTTCTTTGTGCAAGTGGAGAAGATCCTGGAGATGTCACTGGGGAATTCTGTCTTTCAGTACACTGCAACAAAGTATTCATAAGGGTTATAAAACGGTTTTGGTTTTGTTTATTGGGATACTTTCATATACACTTTCAAATTCTTATGGCTTATGCACCTATCAACAATTACACTGGCAGTATTGCTATGATGCTCACAATTTATTTTGAAGAATAAGTATTAAATAGATTCATATTATGAGGAAGATAAAGATATTTGCTCAAAGAAAGAGAAATAAAGACAAATAAATATAATTACAAATTGGTTCCATATGGGAGCATAAATATACCCTACACCAGGGCTTAACAAATACACTTGCTGGAGGTGGCAACTCTCACACTAAACATCCCACTGAGTTCAGGGGAATGAACTTTCTAGTGCTGAGGATTTTAATTTTAAGATTATTTAAGATTGCTCAGTTGGGGATTTTTAGGGTAGCATATTGCTTCAAGTGACGACATCTGGTGCCTCTGTAGTCGAGTTCTATTCCAAACTCCAGCAATATTTTCAAAATACAGTTAATTTAATGCACGGCAATAATTTAACACAAATTTCTTTGATCTTTTATATTACATTTTTTAAATGTTGATGTACTAATAAAGCCTACAAGAAAGACACTTTAGCTAAAACTGAACACACTTGAATATCTTGGAATTCTTAGATACATAATCCCATTGAAGTTTTAAGTTAATTAGAAATGAAACTTATTAGAGCAGTACTTGGTTTCTGCAAGTAGGGCTATACCCAAGAAATGTTACTACGTTTGGAACACCTGCAAAGTTGCTTGAAGATCAAATCCTTGGTATTTCACATACCAACAATGTGCATTCACTGCAATATACATATATTCCATATATATACATATACATGTATTCCATATATATACATATATACAATATACATATATTTTATATATTCCACAGTGATAGACAGAAGCCTAAACATTTAATTCACACACATTATCTGACACTGATGTCATTTTGAATACTTCTTTTTAACCTGTGTTGTTTTTGGAAAATATTTATTGCTGGAGATATTGCAGTGTGCATGCTATCCTTCACAATAAGTGATTATTTGTAATTTTGCTGAGCTTTTTAGCTCTTCAGTTGTGTTCCTGAGCCATTATTGCCTAACTAGTATTAATGCATTTAAATTGTTTCCATTATCATGGGTGCCACTGTGGTCTAAACCACTGAGCCTTTTGGGCTTGCCGATCAGAAGGTCAGCAATTCAAATCCATGTGAAGGGTGAGCTCCCATTGCTCTGTCCCAGCTCCTGCCAACCTAGCAGTTCGAAAGCACACCAGGGCAAGCAGAGGAATAGGTACCACTGCGTCGGGAAGGTAAACGGCATTTCTGTATGCTCTGGCTTCTGTCACGGTGTTCCGTTGCACCAGAAGCGGTTTAGTCATGCAGGCCACATGACCCAGAAAGCTGTCCGTGGACAAATGCTGGCTTCCTCAGCCTGAAAGCGAGGTGAGTGTCATACCTCATAGATGCCTTTGATTGGACTTAACCATCCAGGGGTCCTTTACCTTTTTTATCACATCAATAGTACAGTCGTACCTCCGCTTACGTATCCCTCTGGATATGTAATCTTCGGGATGCGAATGTGGCAAACTCGGAAGTATTTTTCCGGTTTCGCCCCGAGCGCGTGCACAGAAGCACTCTACGCGCCGCACGCATTCACAGAAGCGGTCCTCCGGTTGCGAATTCCTCGGGATGCGGCCGTGACCTCCAGAACGGATCCCATTTGCAACCGGAGGTACCACTGTAGTAGCTTATCAGCTTTAAAACCTACTTCTGTGGATGAGGTGAGTATTCCACATGGCCCCTCTGCTCAAACTGACTGACTACTTTTTGAGTTTGAGCTATTGCCCTTGGGGGAGGGGTCTTACCTTCAGGAAGGAGGTGCCAGGAGGAGAAGGGAAGGATGATAGGTCAGATGAAACCCAAGAGGGCCTCTTCTTGGTGGCCAGCTTGCTTTATACAACATTTGTAATGAGATGCACAATGTCTCATGATATGGTGGCACATGATCTAGGAAGCTTTGCTGCTGAGCAAAGCCCCTTTCCATTAAGGTAAGCATTATTTCAATACGACAGTTGGGAGGGTGGGGCAGAGCATAGGAAATCAGGCTGCTTATAAGTCAAGCCCTTGTAAAGCCCATCATGGTTTTTCAAACTTTCAACTTGAAAACAAGTAGTCAAACTGCAAGTTCAGCTGAGCAGCTGAGTGTTTGCCCATCTCTACCACTTTCTTATAAGTAAATAAAGTCTCTAAAACATGAAATACTTTACAGTTTCAGTCTTAAAACTTTTGCAATTGAAATAACATGTCCACACTTTGTTATTTAGTGTTTGTACACAATGAATAGACATTTAAGAATTTGCAGGCTTGAGCCCAAATTAGACTACATGGAACGGAGGCATAGAAAAAAGGCATAACTGAATAATCATCAGCTTTAGCATTCTGAATCCAGACCAATTACAGTAGCTAGACTTTAATATTGTATGACAACTCGTGCTTTGAGAGCATTTGCACATGGTATGTTGGTTGGGTTGATACAAGTTTAACGTATCAGCTATTCCCATTAGAGTTTTCCTGCGAGAAAGATTGTCACTTTGGTTTTGTGATTTATTCCTCAGACATTACAAATTTGCATTTTTTGCATGAAACAGAAAAACATATCTGAAACTCATTACTTTCTCTTCAGACATTACAAAGCAGCTACTAAATATGCTCAAGGCAATTGCTCTGGTTCTGGCAAAAGAGTAGCAAACCAGATGGTATAAATGTTTCACAATGCAAAGCAATCTGGATACTGACTCGGCATGATGCACAGCACCATGGAATTCCCAGATTGCTCTGAGACTGCAGCAAGTGGGAAGGGAGATCATGATTTCTGTTAAATGTTCTGAGTATGAAATTAGGTATTTCTGTCTGCAATTGTGCAAATTGTGCTTTAGAAGGTAAACAGGATTCATTTTATTAAATTAGGAGATGGGTGGGGAAACTCCATCCCATTGGCCAATCTTGGCCTGCTAGGGGTTCCAATTTGGCCTGCTAGGCCATTTTCCCCAAACGTCTCCCTTCTGCCCATCTACTGACCTCACTGGGTTTAATTCTACGTTGGCTGTGTATCCTGTCTGAAGGGAACAGGATCAAATAGCCAAGGCAGCAGAATTTAATCCCTGCTCATCAGTAAGTAGTAATGGCAGCAGAGACTCCTCTTTTCACACACCTGGCTGCTGCCTGCCCATTCACTTAAAGAAGAACAGTCAGCTGTTTTAAGCAGCACTTTTGCAAAGTGCTTAAAAACAGCCTTGACACTCCCATGTCAGCCTCCAGAGCTATATTTTAAAGCACATGATATATCTGGAAATATATATATATATACCTTCCGCACAGAAGCTAATCGATTCATCATTAAAGATTCTTCTCTGTCGTCGTCGTCATCCAATTCGAGCATGGGTATACCAAAACTATCCATAATGCTGCAGCACCTTGTGTTCTCATCTCGGGGATCAAAGGGGTCCACAATTATGGGTTCAGTTCCTTTGATTTCACAGCGACAGAAAGGACACCCCTGACCATCAGACTCCTATATGGGTGAAAAGCAAAGTCCTTAATTACTGAGCACTATTTTTATTTGTATGTATAGAACATTCCTCAAGAAAAGGGAAATCAGTGGAAAGAATTTTAATTGTTAATTAAAATTACTGCAAAAGAAAACCCAAATGAATGTCTGTTATTCAAATATAGTTCTGTTTTATTTTGTCTTCCAGGCTTGCCTCTTCATGAACGTTCAGATATACATCTGGACTTGCAGTTCTCACTAACATGTTGCAGTATTGTGAATAGCTACACTAATGGGAACCTCTTTCATTTGGTAGAATTCCAAAAATTAGGTCAAAAGCTTTCATACCAATGAATTTCCACAAACATTTCTAAGCAATTAGGGACATATTATCTAATAGCTTTCAAAAGGTCATATTTGTTTACTTTTCACATGAACATCATTGGTATTATGTTACCAAAATTGTTAAGAGGAATAAACATAAATTACCCAATCTGTTTTTCTCCCTAAAGAAGTAAGTTTTTAATTGTGCATGGTTGTTTTTTACATTTATAAGTGAATGCAACACAAACATAAACAACCGGAGAAAAAATACATGTTTTAAAGAATGGAGCAAAAGAAAGGCAGGCAGGCAGAGAATATCACTTTACAGTATAGAGGTACTATTTGAGGGGGAAAGAAGAAATATTTTTTGCTTTTTAACCAGAGGCTCTATGCTTTATCAAGTGCTTTTGAAACTTCTCTCTTTCTCTCTTGTTTATTTATTTCTATATCACATGCATCCTCACACCAATATGAATGTAAATTATATCTATTCAGTCAGACTTGCTTAAATAAGACAGTATACAAGTGACTTTCCACACTGCCTACTGGAAAGGAGTCTCCACATTTTGTCAGGCCTTGATAACTTACCAAATTCTGACTCTGCCTTATCCTCAAAATCAGAACAGGAGTGCTGTCCTGTGTCTGAAATTGCTCAAAGCTTTAGAGGCATAGGGAATGCTTCTGAAGCAAAATGCAAAAAAATAAACTCTGAACTTGGTCTCACTTTGTGCAGGAGGTAGTCACATTAAAAGAGATGACTGTTACTAGCAACCTTGACAATGTATTTGTAGATACCCACTTTGGGCTTTAAAATAAGCAATGATTCTATACAAATGAGTGATTAGCTACGCACACATATAAATTCAATTCAATGTTATAAGCATACAGAAATATTAGGGCAGTGCATGAGTATGAGAAAGAAACTATTTTTAAAAAACCCCAAGATAAGTTCCTTTTTCTTATCTTATAAATTTTAATTTTTATTTCAATGTTTATTTATCCTAGTTTTCTCTCCATTAAAAAGTACTGAGAAAGCTGACATTCAGTACAGAATACCCAGAATAACTGAAGACATGGAGTAGCTTATTTTATTTAATAACGCAGATGTTTCACTATGGGAAAAGGGGACTGGCAATTTCTCCTTAGGCATGTCTAATGAGCCATTATGACAGCAATTAAACACTAACCACTAGCAAGTATCAACTGACATTGCTACAGTATGTTCCTTTCATCAACTCATTAATTATACAGAAGTTAAATTTGCAATGAAGTTTGATTAAATAGGAAATGTGGCTGCTAATGCAAGAAAAGCCCAATGCTCTCTTTCTCATTAGAATTCACTTATTAAGGGTTACACTTTAGCTGGAAATACACGATCTGTGTGTTTGGTTTGGGCCATATTCTTCATCCCCCCTGAGGCGTAGAAGGGGGAACAGCACTCCAATGGAAAGTTAACACCTGCAATTTGCCTCTGCACTTGTTTTTACAGCTGCTACACCTAAAGACCCAACAGAGAGTGCAATCCCCATTGGTGAAAGGAGGAAAGGGATATTTTTAATTCAATTGCCACCATTTCTACAGCCTTCTTAGCATCCTTAATAGTTCTTTAGATTCCAGCAGACAAACAAAAGCATGTAAAAACAGAACCTAAAATTTATACACACAAAGATCACACTGGGTGCAATCTGAGAGCGTTTACTTCCTGAGAGTCTGCTAGAAGTAATAGGACTGGACTCGCTGGTAGCTTCCATCAGATTTAAGTGTGTTTAACTTTCTTTGAATGGTTTCTATTTTAAATGCTTAGGTACAATTTAGGTACAAGTAGGCAGAGTTCAGGCTTGTCAGATTAATTTTGCTTTTTCCAAGAACCCCAAGATCTACCAACAAGAGCCTGGCACAATATTCTAGCATATAGCCTCTGAGCACGACTGAGCATAGCAAATTTGTTTTCACTACTAGAAACAAGCAGAACGTACTGTACTTTCACATAAACATTCACTCCTGGTTAAGTTTTCTCATTTTGAGAAGCCGAAAAAGTTAATTTGAAGTGAGTTGTTTCAAATAGCCATTTTGAGCAGGATTTAATCACTGTCCATCAGCTGACGAGCAGAGGTTACATCCTGTTGCCTTGTACCCATGATCATGTTCTCTGCTGGGTATACAGCAAAAAGCCGTGGCGGAATTATAAATCCTGTCCATCAGTGATGTCAACTGATCCGTTAGTGTGGGCATGATTTGGGAAAAATAGACTTGCAGGTCAAAATTGGATCCCTTTGTGGACTATGACTGGCCTGGAGGCCAGCGGTTCCCCATCCCTACAGTAAGGGTTCTCCAGATTTGGTAAGCAAAGGAAGAGGGGTAGGAGAAATAGAGATGATTCATCTTAGCTTCCTCCTCAGGCTGGTGTTTTATTGCTGGGTGAGTTATTTATCATACAAGTTCTTAGGAGTGCTGACCATTTGAGAAGTCTCTCTCTTCTCCACCCATACACCGCCACTTATCTTCTCCATCCAATAATTTTTAAACATCTTCCTTGACAAGCTCACACCTAATAATGCTGTTACTTGTGATTCTCAATAGCTTATTGATCTAGCTTTGAATAGAGCCCTGCATTTATTTTCATATATGACAAAGTGTGTCAAAGTGCAGGGCCAGATGCCCTCCACCCCATTCCATATAAAGAACATAACTGGACCGGCAACTAAAGCTTATTTCAATGCTGGTAACACGATAGCATTGTCCACAGCACCTGAGTCAGCATAGTAGTTTGAAGTGGCTATGACAGTCCATGTAGCATACACAGGTCTGTCCTCCAACAAAGGGAAATAGCTGCCACTCTGTACCTCAGCATCTGCCACTTGAGGTGACCCTTTCACTTTGCCTATTATAGGACTGGCCTGACAAAATGGAAGCAAAGTAGCAATATTTCAAAGCATATTCCTGAAGCCGATACTGCTGATAAACCAGCAAAATGAACAGTGAAAAGAGGACCACAACAAGTCGGAAAATAAACCTACCTAAATATATACATATGGTGAATGAATACATGAAAGACAACCTACCTGCCATGCTGTAAGGCAAGATGTGCACATCAGATGCCCACAAGGCTCAATCTTCACATCTTTGTCATTTTCTGCACAAATTTTACAAAGCTGGAATGTGGAACCCATTTCACAGTACAATTCATATTGTTCCTGAAAACAAGACTATTGCAGTTAAGTGGCTCTGTGGGATGGTATGTTTACAAGCTTGCTTCTAACACAGTTTGAGGTTTTTAAGCAAAACAGTGTTTGAGATCACCTATTTTTGAAGACATTCATGTGACAGAAAATAACTCACAGTTACTGGCTACAGTTACTGGTTAACATTATGATAGAAAACTATTTCAAAACTGGCATAACTTAAAAACAAATGGGGTTGGGGAGATACCCAGAAGACCTGGAAATGATACCTGAAAGCAGCAAAGGAATTATCTTTTTGTTAATTCCTCCTAATTTGCCATGGCAAGTGAAAGTTCATGTTCCAGCTAGAAAGTTGTATCCATTTCCCCTGTTGGGAACTAGAACTGCATGACAGCATTTTTATAGTAGGTGAAATACCAATCAAAGATGTGTAAGGAAATTATAATCTTCCAATATCATCTTCAGCATGTCATCACTGCTAGAAGGATAATTATCTCCTAAGTGCTCATAACATTTGTACTCTAGGTGCCAATTCTTCCTTAAATGTCAGAAAAAATAATGTCACAATGCAAGCAGTAATTACAGCATTGTTAGCATACTCCACATAGCATGTATAGGCAACTTGGGGGGTATTTGAGGGTTTGTTTGTTATTGTTTTTTCATTTTAAGTGATAGTGATTTATCTTTACTATGAAAAAATACTTTGTAATGCCTATCAAAACATCAAGTCTAACAACATGACATATGCATCAGAAACATTCAAAATGCAGCCAGGGTATTGGCCAGTCCACAACAGCTACAGAGAATGAATAGACCACCTTCATCAATATGACAAAACTACCAATGGATGGTGCAGAGAAGAAGAGATATGGATTTCTGGCCAACACTTCCTCATTTTTTATCCTTTCACCATATATGACCAAAGGTCACTCAAGCCCTAAGATGTAATTATCACCAGAGAGGCATCCAGAGGGGTCAAGCCGCTTGATAAAAATAAATTCACAGGCTACCAAGATCATTACGGTTTTAAACACCCTCCCTACTACAGTTCACAACAAACACACTAATTGCTTTTCATGAAGGTAACTGAATAGAGATTGTAAAGCAATTAATTATATTTTTGAGGTTAAGGATGATTTTATCTGGATGTTATTTTGAGACTATTGAATGATAATATTATATTTAGTTTAATTATACAGTAAATCCAAACTTTTTCAGAGAGCCCCTATGCAAACCCATCTCATATTTCCCACCAAAAGTGCCCCCACTCCCCAGCCACACCTCAATAGTGAGTGCCCATTAATGGGTGTCAATGAACATCTTACTAAAATCTGGCATTTAAATCTGTTGCATTGTTTTTTATTAATGCTTTTGCTATAAATGAAGTGATAATATGCAACATACCTGTGTAACTTTTATGTGATCATGTGGGGTGGGTTCACACAGTCCTGTCAGATCAGGATTATAACTTCTTCCATCTGGGTACAGATAGCTGGATTACAAAGAAATAAAAGTTTAAAATTTTACATTGCTTCTAAATTTTTTAAGATTTAATCACACAATGTGCACTAACATGTATATAGCTACAAGTTAAGAAAACCCAAACATATGGCTTTCTGAATGAATTTGCTAAAACTGGGGCTAGTTCACAAGGTCACTAGACAACACAAATCACAATAGTTACACCTGAAAGCATTCTACCACCAAGCTATTCATGAATGGTAAATTTAGATGAGGATTCCAAAGGTTTTCTCACCCCACTCTAAGCATTTGCTTCCAACAACTTTTTCCATTTCCTCTTGCCATTCATTACAATATCCATGTTTATGTTGTTTTTCTATATGCACTATCTGCTGATAATTGTAGCCCATTTTTCATTTCATTGTCACATATAAGTTCACCCTCACCTCTTCTCTTCTCGTCTCCTTGTTTTACTGTTAAGTCAGCAACATAGTCTCTAGTTTGCCTACATTTGGGACACTAAAGAAGAGTGTTTGTTTCCCTTTCCCTGCATGAAAATTATGAGCACTCATTCCAATAAAGATCTAATTTTATATTGGATATATTGGTCAGACTGAAATACAGTGGTACCTCGGGTTAAGTACTTAATTCGTTCCGGAGGTCCGTTCTTAACCTGAAACTGTTCTTAACCTGAAGCACCAGTTTAGCTAATAGGGCCTCCTGCTGCCGCTGCGCCGCCAGAGCACGATTTCTGTTCTCATCCTGAAGCAAAGTTCTTAACCCGAGGTTCTATTTCTGGGTTAGCGGAGTCTGTAACCTGAAGCGTATGTGTCAGGGAACTGCCATCTGAGACGCAGGAGGTGAAAGGGCTCACGGAGGGTGAGAGAGACCATTCAGCTGAGGAGGGAACCAGCAGGGGGAGAAGTGGAGTTCCAAGGGAAAGTGAGTCGGAGGGAGGGCTCAGAGACACTTCAAGCGAGAACAGTGGGGAGGTTTCAGGACCTCCTATAGGGACACCCACTCCTCGCCGGAAACTGTCACGCCGAGAGTCCAGAAGACGTGTTTCCGTTAAGGAGCTTTTATGCTGGAAGAAGTTCCGTAAACGCCCACTGTCCGATTCAACGAGCGACTGATGGAGCCATGCTTAAGGAGCTCCGTCACAGACAGAGGTTTGTGGACTTAGCCAAACTCTGAGGGACTAGGATTTTACGCACAAGCAGCTCACCATCCCATCACAGCAATCGGACAGTCCCTGAAAGCAGCTTGTGCAGAGAGGCATCATGAGCAACCCAGCCGGAGCCGGGGGAGCAGGAGGAGCTGGAGAGGGTCCAAGCCTGGAAGAAAGGTACAGGGTGTTGGAAGTCCAGCTAGCACTGCAAACGGCGAGGCTAGAGGAAAGGAGGGCGCAGGATGCAGAAAAGGCAAAAGGCGCTACACTAGCAAGAAAGATGCCAGGATTGGTGCAGAAGTTTGGGGGGGACCCCAGGAACTACCAAGCCTTTAGGACAGAGATGCAGTATGCTCTCGAACTGCAGTTTAACGACTTTCCCGACGAGGCATCGCGAGTGGCGTTTGTGATTGGCCATCTCGAAGGGGGGGCGAGAGACTGGGTTAGACCCCTGATGGCAGGGAATAGTGAAATGCTGAAGGACACGAGGAAGTGTTTTCGCGCCATGGATTTGATGTTTTCCAGCGAGATTGAACAGGGACTGGTGCGCAGACAATTGATGGCTTGCAAACAGGGTAGCCGATCGGTTCGTGAGTACTGGACTGAGTTTACAATGTTGATACATAAATTGGGGTGGGACCTATCGGCGGAACCCATTCAAATGCTCTTTGAAGAGGGGCTTTCTTCGGCGGTGAAAGACGAACTTTCCCGGGCACCCAGGGCGGAGTCTATGGCCCAGCTGACCAAATCAGCGCTGACCATTGGAGCGCGCCAGGAGGCAAGAGCCTTAGAGAAGCGGGAGGGGAAAGGAGAGCGTTGGAGGGAGTTCCGCATTCCAGAGCCAAGTTTCCCGCCAGGAGAGCCGATGGAAGTTGGAACAGCGCGCGCGCGCGCGCAGTTTCAAACCCCAGTGAAGGGAGGAGGAAGGAGGGAAAGAGCGCCAAGAAATGGTATCTCTGCCAGCAGCCAGGTCACTTTGCCAGAGTCTGCCCGCAAAGAAAGGAATGGCAAGGGATGGCGGGAGCTGTTGGGGGGAAGGAGGAGGGAGTCCAGGAGCCAGTAAAAGCCAACGCCTGGCTGCCACCGTCAGGGCACTGCAGCCAGGCCAAGGAGCAGTAAAAGTGCCCACTCCGGAACCTCCAAGACCAGCCCTAGTAATAGAGGTGTTGCTAGAGCTGGCAAACGGATACCTACTAAAGACAAAGGCGCTGTTGGACTCAGGCAGCTCCTGTAATTTTATGAGTAAGGAGTTTGCAGCTGAACACCAGATACAGATACTCCCTTTAAGTAACCCCCTGCAGGTGACCACGATCGATGGGAGGGAGCTGTTGGGAGGAGAAGTTAGCCTACAGACCGTCCCAATGGTTATGAGGGTGGCCAGGCACACCGAAAGGATAGCGTTCAATGTGGCCACCCTGGGAGGGGCTCCCGTCATTTTGGGAATGAGCTGGCTAGCGTTGCATGACCCGCTAGTGGGCTGGCATCAGAGAGTGGTCTCCTTTGGGTCAGCACATTGCCTGGAACACTGCAGAGAAGGAAAGGTGCCAGAAGGGGCAAAAGCCTTTCTAGCAGGGACAGAAGTGGCGGACAAAGGGAAGGTGCCCAAACAATACGCTGACCTGAGCAAGGTCTTCAGCGAAAGGGAAGCAGATAAACTACCACCGCATAGAGACTTTGACTGCCAAATTAACCTGGTCCCTGGGGCCCAGCTCCCCATGGGCAAGCTGTACGCCATGTCAGACAGGGAAATGCAGGAGTTAAGGGAGTTTATTGATAAAAACCTGAAGAGGGGCTTCATCAGAGAGTCCAGAGCGGTGGGGGGGAGCCCAGTGTTTTTTGTGGACAAAAAAGACACGGATAAACCCAGGCTTGTAGTGGACTACCGGCGGCTAAATGCCGTGTCCGAACCAGTGACTTTCCCCATGCCCAGGATTGATGACATTTTGACCAGGGTGAGGAAGGGAAAGATATTCACGAAACTGGACCTGAGAGGGGCATACAACCTGATACGAATAAGGAAAGGGGATGAATGGAAAACCACCATGTTCACCCCTTTGGGGGCTTTTGAATATTTAGTTATGCCATTCGGATTGCAATCAGGCTCCGCCTGTTTTCAATCGCTCATGAACCATGTCCTGGGACCTTTGCTCTACAAGAATTGCGTGGCCTTCCTCGATGACGTGCTGATATATTCAGAGAATGAGGAGCAGCATGTAAAGGATGTCAGGGAAGTGCTGAGCCAGCTGCAAGCAAACCAGCTGTGGGTGAAATTGGAGAAGTGTCAGTTTCACACCAAGGAGGTGGAATTCCTGGGGTACCGCTTATCAGACAAGGGATTAGCCATGGATCCAGACAAGGTCCAGGCGGTGCTGGAATGGAAGACACCGAAAACGAAAAAGGATGTGCAAAGGTTCTTAGGGTTTGGGAACTTTTACCGTAAATTCATCAAGAACTTTGCCCACTTAACGGCTCCCATCACGGACTGTCTAAGCAGCAAGAAGAAATTCGTTTGGACGGCGGAGGCGGAGCAAGCATTTGAGGAATTGAAAAGGGCATTCGCTTCGGAAGAACAGCTCCTGCATGTGGATTTACAAAAACCCATGAGAGTGGAAACTGATGCCTCAGACCGGGCGGTGGGGGCGGTGCTGCTTCAGCCAGGGAGCAATAAGTCGGAATGGAGACCGTGTGCCTTCTTTTCGCGTAAGCTGAACAAATCTGAGAGGAACTACACCGTATATGACCGAGAACTACTCGCCATTCACGAAGCGTTCTGGAGATGGAGACATTTACTAATTGGCGCACAGCATAAGGTGCAAGTGTGTACGGACCACAAGAATTTGGAGTATTGGAGAACGGCACGAGTGCTCAACCAACGACAAGTGAGGTGGGCCCAGGAGTTCTCCAAATTCCATTTTGAAATCTGCTATGTGCCAGGTCCAGAAAACATCAGAGCGGACGCTCTCTCACGCAAACCTGAATATTTGGAGGGGGAGGGAGCGCCTGAAGAGAGACATATTATCCCAGAGGATCACTGGGTGTGTGGGGCGGCCTGGGTGGGGCAAAGAGAACTGGTAGAGGGAACGGTAAATGATGAATACGCCCAGGATAAGCTCAGAGGTTTAAGGAGAGAGGGAGAAGACCCCGGAGGTTTTGAAGAAAGAAATGGGGCATTGTATTACAAAGGGGCACTATATATACCCGAAGGGGAATTGAGGGGGAGAGTACTCAAACAGCTGCACGACAACCCCACAGCGGGGCATTTTGGGCAACACAAGACCATGTGGTTGGTGACCAGGGAGTTTTGGTGGCCCAAGGTGAGGGAGGATGTACGGGAGTATGTGAGAAGGTGTGACCAATGCCAGAGAGCCAAAGGAGAAAGGCGGGCGCCAGCGGGGTTATTAGAACCGTTACCCACACCAGAACGACCGTGGGAGGCGGTATCGATAGATTTTATGACTGATCTGCCTAAATCCCAGGGGAAAACCGCCATATTAGTCGTAGTAGACCTGTTAACTAAGATGGGTCACTTTGTAGCTTGCTCACATGCAGTCACGGCGGAAGAGACAGCGAAATTGTTTGTAGAACATATTTTTAGGCTGCATGGCGCCCCCTTGAGGGTGGTCTCCGACAGAGGGAAACAGTTCATGTCCAGATTCTGGAGGAAACTTATGAGCTTGTTGCACGTAGAGGTCAACTTTTCGACTGCCAGGCACCCTGAGACCAATGGGCAGGCGGAGAGGGCAAACGGTATCCTCCAACAATACCTGAGGTGTTATGTCAATGACAGAGAGAACGATTGGGTCGAAAAGTTGGCGCTAGCGGAATTTGCTTACAATAATGCGGAGAATGTGTCCACCGGGATGAGCCCCTTTTTGGCTAATTATGGGTGCCACCCCAGGGCGTTTCCAGGGGGAGGAGGGGAGAGATGGAGTGTCCCGGCCGCTGAACATTTTGTAGAAGAAATGGAAGCGATCCATCGTCAACTCCAACTCAACTTAGAAAGGGCCAAAGAAGAATATAAGAGGCAGGCAGACAAGAGCAGAAGGGAAGGTGAAACCATTAGGGTGGGGAGTCAGGTCTGGCTATCAACCCAAGGGTTGCCGTTCAAGGGGGGTTGCAAGAAATTGAGACCCAAAAGATTGGGACCATTTGAGGTCATCCAACAGGTCAACCCAGTGGCTTTCAGACTCCGGTTACTGAACCACATGAAACTGCACCCAGTATTCCACAGGTCATTACTGTCACCATATAGGGGGGAAGGTGAAGGGGTATCCACACGGGGGCCAGCCATAGAAGAAAGGGAAAGCAGCAACCATGTGGCGGAAATCATCGACTCCAGGTGGAAGGGTAATCAGGTGGAGTATTTGGTCGCGTGGGAAGGGGAACCGGAGTCGGAAAACACCTGGGTGACGGCAGAGGAGGTCCGTGACGAGATCTTGATCGAAACGTTCCACCAAAGGTTCCCCAGGAAACCTCAGCCAGTAGCGAGGTTCCGGAGGGAGTACTTTGGCACCACCGACGATGAGGAGGAACTGGAAGGATTCAGGGAATCGGAGTTGGAAGAAGGAACAGACTCCGATGAGGAGGAGTACTTGGAAACCGGAAACAGCAACAGGTGGAGGGAAGTGTTCGAAACTTCGGAAGATGAGGGAGGTTCCTTCAGGGGTTTTGCTCCCTCGCCTCCCGCAGAGGAGGGGAGGGAAGGGGGTGAAGGGGGCCCTGGAGGGGAGGTGGATGTCAGGGAACTGCCATCTGAGACGCAGGAGGTGAAAGGGCTCACGGAGGGTGAGAGAGACCATTCAGCTGAGGAGGGAACCAGCAGGGGGAGAAGTGGAGTTCCAAGGGAAAGTGAGTCGGAGGGAGGGCTCAGAGACACTTCAAGCGAGAACAGTGGGGAGGTTTCAGGACCTCCTATAGGGACACCCACTCCTCGCCGGAAACTGTCACGCCGAGAGTCCAGAAGACGCGTTTCCGTTAAGGAGCTTTTATGCTGGAAGAAGTTCCGTAAATGCCCACTGTCCGATTCAACGAGCGACTGATGGAGCCATGCTTAAGGAGCTCCGTCACAGACAGAGGTTTGTGGACTTAGCCAAACTCTGAGGGACTAGGATTTTACGCACAAGCAGCTCACCATCCCATCACAGTATGTAACCCAAGGTACCACTGTACATACCACGCTTAGGCGCATCCCATCTGTCAAAGAACCAAGATTCTGTATTTAAAGTAGTAAACATTTATACTCACAATCCCTCCCGGCTGCCATCAATCAGAGCTTGAAATAAAGGCTTATTATGAGGTATTGTCTGTAAAATATTTCCATCACCAGTGACATATCCAATGGCCCACTGTCCTAGTCGAGTGCAGCTTAATCTGAAAATGTAGCTATAAGGCAATGTTACAAAAACACACTTAACAACATACGAAAAGATCTCCTGGATCAGCCAAAGGCCCATCTAACCCATTGCCCTCCATGTTGTTTCACCCTCAATTTCCATTAGCTCAAAAATATGATGGGAGATGTGGTCCAGCAACATCTGGAGGGCCAGAGGTTAACCATCTCTCCACTAAAGCTGCAGTATGTGGTGCCTATAGCCCACCCTCTACATGAAAAACATGGGTCCTGTTAAAAGTTAAGAAAACTTTCATTTAAAATTAAAAAGAGGGGTAATAATCCCCCCAGTTCTGAAAGAAAGGTAAAAAAATCTGAAAGCAGCACATTTAAAAGGCTCAGCACTTAAAACAAGGGATCTATGTTTATTAGACTTTACTATGTTCACATAAGTGCATTTTATAATTTTAAAATGCAAATTCAGTCAGGTGAGCAACACCAGGATTGCAGGTTTTTCCAGTGTAGCTAGGAATCTCAGAAAATATACCAAGTGAACACTGGTCAAAATAGCACAAAGAGCAAAAGGTTTTACTGAACACAAAGGTCAAATGACCCTCTTCTAAGAAGTATTAGCAAAAATGCATTACCTTCCTGGTTTGGTGCTGTATTTTTGTAACCGTGCTTTAACTTCATCGTAAGTCAGAAATGCCATATATCCAGGATGCGTTACAGCTAGGAAGTTCCAGTTTCTTAATATTGAACCCCAAGGCTAAACACAAAGTGAAAAAAATACTGTATTTTTGTCCCATCTTTCCTCCAGTCATTGTGGTGGCATACACTGCTATTTCCCCACTACACTTGCGACCATGTGGGGTAGATTAGGCTGAGAAAGAGGGCCAGCTTGAATGTAACAAGCTTACTAAAACATGCTTTTGTAAGTCAGGATTTTGTTCCATGATTTGGTAAAGCAGGCAATGAGCTTCATGCCTGTGGGCTCCCTGCATTTCTCTCTGTGTTACTGGTTTCTGCCATGATTACTTTAAATCACAGTTTATCATTTTGGAAATAAAGGGAAAGTGCTTTAAAGTAAGCATGATTTTTAAAAAACACTGTAACCAGCACATCAGGGGACGGAAGCATGAGAACTGTATCCATCTTAATAAATCATGGTTTATTAATCCAGGATCTTTATGTCTGAACCAGCACAAAGTGACTGGGTCAAGGCCACTCAGTAAACTTCATGGCTAGATGTGAATTTTTGCTCAGCTATCCTCGGTCCAAATTTAGCATTCCAGACAGTCACCATATCAAAATGTCTCACAATGTATGCAAGATATACTTCTGAAGTCTATAGAATTATTAACATAATTCATTCAATGTACGTGATTAACTTTGATACAATTTAACTGGGGGAAACATGCCTAGGTTCATAGCAGGTGAAGAAAAGCCTACTGTCAGCTAAATATAAACTGTTGCTCCTCATGAAGCAGCTATCAAAACTTTGATCTTCAATCAAAACTATTTCTCTCTCTCTCTTTATATACTGCCTTTAATAAAAATAATATTAACATGATTCACAATGCAATAAAACAATGCAATAAAACATAATAGAAAGCTGTAGTACCCAACATCAGGGGCCCAAGAATACAGAAGCAATTTCTATAATCTTACCTAGTGTTAAGTATGCAATTTATCACAGCAGTGATGCATGGCAATATACTAAACCTGTCAACTATTACAATTGTTATTTGGAGGTATATAGAGTTCAAGAATATAAACAGATCCTATCTCATATTCCCATACCCAGATGTTTAGTTTGACTGAGTCTTTAAGCTGCCCTCATAAAGGGAAGAATTTTTTCTTTTCTCATCTGTACTCTCTCCTTACACCATTGTATTTATTGTGAAGGTGAGAAAAAAGTAATAGAGGAGCTCTAAGCATAATAAGCAAACTTTTTTATTATTTAAAAAGTTAAGCCAAAGATAATTCACACAAATAAAGTTTCCACGATAAACCAAACCTCAGCTTTTATTCAGTTTTAATCAGACTTTTTTCTTGACATTTTCTCTGAACAAAATGTGGCAAAGATTTTTGTTTTTAACTGAACAAAATGACATACTGACTTCAAACATTAGTGAATGCTTTGTAGGGTTTAAAGAAACATATTTGGTTGTAGACAACATAGGAAGAGGATGTTCAATATTAGGCTGAATATTTTACCTGGAATAATCTGGTGAAGATATCAAATTCAAAGACTGAAATGTAGTCATTGCAGGTTAAATCAATAGTAGATTTCAAAGCCATTGCTTCCAAACCAGAACTAATCTGATGCACTTCATGCAGACACTGACGGAACACCTTCCAAGGCACTATGGTTCTGTAATGCAAAAACAGTATTGAAGTGTTACACAATATGCTACCATTTTCTAAGTAACATCACATCCTGTAAAATCAGAGCCATGTAGGTTCATGATTACACATCATGTTCGCTTACATCTCCAGGTGAAGGGTTACCAGCAACCTTCTTCTGGCAGCACCATGGCTGGGGCAAGGAGAGAAGATAGATGATGGCAGGAATTGGTGTCTGAACGGCACAGCAAGATTTTAAGCTGGCACCGGGGGGAGGGGAGAGCACCATTCAAGGTCTACTTCAGGCAGCAAAATTACTTGTGTCAGTATTGCACATGGCTCTGTATACACAAAGGTATGGATATGTGCCTTTGGTGATGGCAAGCCACACTTTGGAACATACTGGAAATATACCTGGCCAATTCCTTTTTGTAAAAAAATTGATTGCCCAGAAAAAACATTTAATACTGGTTCACAGCCCTTTAAATAATGCGCAGATTTTGGAGGCTTCTTAAAATTGGTATCTTCACATAATTCTTTTCAAAATATTTTCCACTTGTATGATGACAATTATTATCATTCCCGTGGTTTCCAGTTTATAGGAATGAGTACTATTGCTCAGATCCCAGAATGCATCACCCACAAACGATGGGCAGCAATACATTTGGGGAAGCCCCGAGGTTTGCAGAAGGAAAAGAAACTAAAAGCAGGGAAGGGGAGAACCCAACACAGCACCAAGGACTCAGTGAACACTGAAGGATGACTAGCTATTGAGGGAAGATGGAAAACTGGATGGAAGGAGAAAGCAATGGAGAATCCTGGGTGAACAGCACTGGCTGACTGAAGGAAACTCTGTACAAGAGCAGCCGACATTGCAAAATTGTTTCATGTCCCATTTGTTATTCTTGTTATTTGTTCACATTTCAACTGTCTCTCTGACAACAGAGTAACTAAAATGCTAAATAAATAGATAACAATTATTTAAGACCACCTGAAAATGTGGACTACAGGGGAAAATATTGCTATTGGCTTCAAAGTTAATATCCCCACCTTTAAATAATATTTAAAAATAGCTCAAACCAGGAAGATGCTGCCCATCATGATTCATATCCAGACAGTAGCTGAATGCTAAATTTTAGCAATAAGCTTTCTGAAGTCTTAGTGCCATCTCAGCAAATTTCCCAGCTAATATATAGTGTAGATTTTTTTCCTTTTGATTTGTAATTTGATTTGTAATTTGACAGAATTACAAGCCTGGTAGATGAAGGGAACGCAGTGGATGTAGCCTACCTTGATTTCAGCAAGGCATTTGACAAGGTGCCCCATGATATTCTTGTAAAGAAGCTGGTAAAATGCGGTCTTGACTATGCTACCACTCAGTGGATTTGTAACTGGCTGACTGACCGAACCCAAAGGGTGCTCATCAATGGTTCCTCTTCATCCTGGAGAAGAGTGACTAGTGGGGTGCCACAGGGTTCTGTCTTGGGCCCGGTCTTATTCAACATCTTTATCAACGACTTGGATGATGGACTCAAGGGCATCCTGATCAAATTTGCAGATGACACCAAACTGGGAGGGGTGGCTAACACCCCAGAGGACAGGAACACACTTCAAAACGACCTTGACAGATTAGAGAACTGGGCCAAAACAAACAAGATGAATTTTAACAGGGAGAAATGTAAAGTATTGCACTTGGGCAAAAAAAATGAGAGGCACAAATACAAGATGGGTGACACCTGGCTTGAGAGCACTACATGTGAAAAGGATCTAGGAGTCTTGGTTGACCACAAACTTGACATGAGCCAACAGTGTGACGCGGCAGCTAAAAAAGCCAATGCAATTCTGGGCTGCATCAATAGGAGTATAGCATCTAGATCAAGGGAAGTAATAGTGCCACTGTATTCTGCTCTGGTCAGACCTCACCTGGAGTACTGTGTCCAGTTCTGGGCACCACAGTTCAAGAAGGACATTGACAAACTGGAACGTGTCCAGAGGAGGGCAACCAAAATGGTCAAAGGCCTGGAAACGATGCCTTATGAGGAACGGCTAAGGGAGCTGGGCATGTTTAGCCTGGAGAAGAGGAGGTTAAGGGGTGATATGATAGCCATGTTCAAATATATAAAAGGATGTCACATAGAGGAGGGAGAAAGGTTGTTTTCTGCTGCTCCAGAGAAGCGGACACGGAGCAATGGATCCAAACTACAAGAAAGAAGATTCCACCTAAACATTAGGAAGAACTTCCTGACAGTAAGAGCTGTTCGACAGTGGAATTTGCTGCCAAGGAGTGTGGTGGAGTCTCCTTCTTTGGAGGTCTTTAAGCAGAGGCTTGACAACCATATGTCAGGAGTGCTCTGATGGTGTTTCCTGCTTGGCAGGGGGTTGGACTCGATGGCCCTTGTGGTCTCTTCCAACTCTATGATTCTATGATTCTATGATTCTATGATTACCACATGTATTCTTTCCTAATATACCCAGATGTTTCAATAATGCAACTTGCTGAAAGACAAGTAGGTAGATAGGTTGTAGGGTGTGAGGTTTTGAAGAGCCTATACTCAAATAGTTACAGTCACAGACCTGCCATAAGCAATCTTGCCAAAGGAATTTCCTACCTTGAAGCAAAAATAGCTCACAGGGAGTGGCTGTGTAAGAACTCTGTAGTAAACTTCACAGAATGAAAGTTTAGATGGGATCAAACTCGCAGAGGTGAGCAGGTTTGTTAATATATGGATTACACAGAAATTAGCTTCAGTCTTCCAGATCATGCTGAATTTCAACACAACCTTCAGCACTAAATAAGGTCATAATCACTCTTCCTAGTACAATAAAGGCACATTTTCTTACTTGCACAATGTCAACATGTTACCTTATATATGGTCTGGTTTTTTTCAGGGGTATTATATTTTCTGAGAATTTTAATACAGTATTTTTGTGCATCAGGAAATGTAATACTTAGATTGGAAGAAGATTGGAAAAAATTTAAAGACTATTTGCAGAAACACTGTAAAATTAATGAATGTTAAAATGATGTAGGATTGAAATGAGATGGCTTTAGTAACAAAGTTAAAAAAATATGTAAAAAAGGATTGATAATTAGATGAAAATATGAAGTTCAATATGTTAAGATATATAATTAAGATCAAAACAAAGAGGGTAAGGATTTGCTGAATTAACTATGTAAACTGGAATACAAAAAAGGAAGGCGTGAGGAGGTCAGGAAAATATGTAAACGAAACTTAAGACATGAAAAGATTGATTTATTTTTAATTGTGCTTTTTTACTTATCATTTACTTTTTATGTATTTTGTATTTTTCATTTGTATTCTTGTATTTTTTCTATTTCTTATTATTTTATTCTTTATTTTGTAACTTTTGTCTGTTTATAAAATCTTAATAAATATCTTATTAAAAAAATGTAATACTTAGATAACATGTATCATGATAACTGTGGAATACTCAAATTTATTACCTTATAAAACCTGTTATCAATAATCACAAACCCACTCCTACCATTTGAATACAGCTACTGAAAATGGACCTTTCTGTCCAAGCTTTCCTCAACTGCTGACCACTAGAATGTACAGCTTCATATTGTTAGTTTCAATATTGTTAGTTTTCGTAATCTAATTTTCCTTTTGAACTTTTTATATCTTATTATATCTTTTGATTTTCCTTTTGAACTTTTATATCAATTACCTGAATATCAATATTGAGTTTTATTGTGGGTTTTTTGAGTCTCTGAGTCCTTACTGTAATCTGCTTCAAGATATACAATTATATAGCAAATTGGTCTAGAAACAATGGCTTCAATGCAAGCAGCAAAAGACGTGTTGTGAATTTCACTGAGTACAAGCTTAACATGCCTACTGTGTGGTGGTGAGGGGGTGTCTCACTTCTCCTCCCCCATTGCATCCTCAAGTAACTGTCCAGCACACCTTCTTTGTATTGTCTGGGGTCTGTTAACATCTACTTCAGGCAATTAAGTCTGTTATGAATAGTTTGCAAGGCACTTTAGCCACATCTGGTCAAAACCTTACGTGACAAGTGTCTCTTATGTACTTGTCCTTATACATAAATGTTAAAAGGATACTAAAAATGGGGGGGGGGGGGAGAGACTTCAGGACATCCTTGGGAATCATATGCAACACAAAAAAACTTTTACAAAATTGACTATACTTACTTTTCACCGAAAAATTTCTTCCAGAATTCTGCAGCATCAGCTTTTGTGATACGAAAGTTGTCACCCTGGAACTGACCATTAGGAAAGATTGCCTTGATTTCTGCAAGCATGTGACTGAAGATGAGGGACAGCTTTGTAAGATTTCGCCTTTCAATGAAATAAAACAGGGGGTAAACTAAGCAAAATATACCTAAGAATTCTCTCGTTTGAAAGGAAAATGAAGACCTGAATTTCAAAAATTCAAAAAGCAACATGTGTCCCATGTTTTCTTATTTTTAAGACCACATTCATACCACAATTAAACAGTGCTTTAGAAAACATTTGCTAAATAATAATGCCACTTCTTGGGTACATTTTAAGGTATTTAAATAAAGACATATATTAAATTTGATAAATTGTTTATGTAGATTCAAAAATCTTCAGTAAGGGAAGTTACTGCACTTTAAAAGGTGAAATATAGCCATATTCAATGCAGTTGTTTCATAAAACTGTTGAGGTTATGTCATAAGAAACAGCAAAAATTGATAGTTCTATTGTTACAAAACAATGTCTCAAGTAGCCACTGTAGGCAATCAGCACCATATAAGAGAAGATTTGTAAGACATAGTAAGACAAAGGAAAACAACTTGTTGATACTTATTGAATGATATCCAGTGAAATCAACTGGTTTTACAAAAGGAAGTGGAATTTATTTTAAACCACACATTAAGTTATTCTAAGGGCAAAACTGCTTTTCACAAAGTTCTTTCTAGCATAATTTATTTAATGTACACATAACATTAAATTTCACATTCCTTCCTGCAGAGGCACAGTTTACTTTCAAATAAAAATGAAACATGTTCCAGGTGTACAAAAAGAAATGCAGGCAAAAATACTTTACTAGCCCATTTACTAATGTCCACATGCATGTCACAGGTCAGATAGTGAGCCCAGAGAGCTTCTTGCTTTGATAAAAATTGCTAATTGTCTTAGGCAAGTAGCAAATTACAAGGTTGGCCTTGATCTCAGCTTTTCAACAGCCTGCAGTTTTCAGTGATTAACACACAGGGAAGCTTCACAGACTTGTATTTTTCAATGTACATAGTACTTTACATGCAGTAACATTAGCAAGGAAACAGAAAAATTCTGACCCCAGGGAGCACACAGTCAAAATCTGGGAACCATTCAGAAACTGGAAAAGCAAGGTTGACATTTTAATGTCCCATGATGACTTTGAGTGATGTTACATTGGGGGTATTGTGATTAATTAAAGTGACAGGCAGCTCAGAGACACAGACCCTGAACAGGGAGGCACAAGGCTGGCATCAGAGTGAGACCCTGACAGATGGCCAATGATGCCTCTCCTGTGTGCATTCGAACGTATATTTCTCTCCAAACCAGCACACTTTTCTTATTCAAAGTAGTCTGTGGTATGTCGTTGATATTTGAAGTGTATGTATTATTAACTTTGTAGTGTTCTTCCTTTTCGTTCTTGTGTAAATTCTATTCTTTAATCAAGTTGTATTTTTTAAAAGTCATCTTGGTCCACTAAGAAAAGGAAAAGTGCTAAGACACGTCCTAAACAATGCTTGTACCAGAAACTCAGTGTTAATGAAATATCTTACTACCCAGGAAAGGTTCTGGAGCTGCCTGAGCCCCAAAGGCAAATTTAATGCACATGTTCTGGTAATGCTCAAAATTGTGTCTGACAATATCCAAATGTAAACCAAAACCCAACCCTCCAATTCAGTAACTGTCATACCAAACTGAGCAACAGTATCTTCAAAGGTGCCCAAATCAATGAATTTTGGAAAGATTTGATCCATCATCTTGATTCAAAAGGGTATCCAATGGTTTCCAAACACAGACCCAAATCTACCCCTCTAGCTCGGGAACTGTTGTATCAAAATGGTGCCATTTGTAAAGGTTTGTCCCACCGTTTTGATTCAAAATGGTATCCAGTGGTTTCAAAATGTAGACAAAAACAGCTCTATCTTGGGAACCGTCTATGTGACAATACATCAAGAGGCACCCAAGTTCATAAAGGACAAACTACTTTCCAAAATATATAGTAGATAAACAACATAATTAAACAACTTAGTTAAACTCAGATAGAAAAGGGGTGAGAAACAACTAGGTGGTGAATAAGTGATATCAGTGACTAGATCTTCAGCCTATGTAAGCACAAACAACTATTTCTAAATGTCAACCGTGGCATGCCCTGACCCGCTCTAACAGCTAGAATTCCCCCCCAAAGTGTGTAACCATCATCTCCTACTTGTAGATGAAAACCACTGCATCTTGTTTGTAACCTCAGCAGATAAGATAAATGATCTGTTATCTTTCCCCTGACAACCTCTCAATATTTTCTCTTTAATATTCTACTCTAGGCTAAACTTACCCAGTTTCTTTAGCTCTTCTTAAGATTTGCCTTTGAAACATTTATAGTCTTTTATAACTCATCTACTATATTGTTTCCAATTTGCCAAAAATATACACAGCTCCACGTGGTATTCCAGATGTGGTCATAATTTGAAAGGATGCTCTTTTCCTTCCTTGTAATGTCCCACCCCAAAAGCACTAGAAACTCCAATGAAACACAGATGAAAATGTATCTGCATGCACAGACCCTAGAAGAGGCATTAGCAAACTTGGCCCTCCAGATGTTTTGGGACTACAACTCATCATCCCTGACCACTGTTCCTGTTAGTTAGGGATGATGGGAGTTGTAGTCCCAGAACATCTGGAGGGCTGATTTTGCCTATGCCTGCCCTAGAACAAGTGTTTTTGATCAGACCACAAGCCAAGCTGGTACTCAGGAAAGAGTGGGGAAGAGACTTCGGAGCAGGAGAAATGACACACACCCCCACTCGCCCCCGAACCTGTTTGCCCAGAAATCAAAGGGGGGCAGTTATTCAGCTTCAACACAGCTCTTGATACCTATCTTTAATATTCATGTCTATGTAATGCATTTTAGCAACACATAACCTTAATATGCCAATAAAGTACAGTGGCACCTCGGTTTACAAACTTAATCTGTTCTGGAAGTCCATTCTTAAACCAAAACCGTTCTTAAACCAAGGTGCAGTTTCCCTAATGAGGCCTCCTGCTGGTGCCCTTCCACTATTCGGATTCCATTCTTAGACCGAGGTAAAGTGTGCAAACCGGGACACTATTTCTGGTTTTGTGGAGTTTGTAAACCAAATCATTCATAAACAGGACTGTTCTTAAACCAAGGCACCACTGTATACTGGATGCAATTCAAGGAACCTGCACTAGCCTACAGAGAAGACACATCTAGGGGCAACAGCTTTCAGCATGCAATCACTTTCCTTTAGTCCTGGTGTTTGCAGCTTAGCTTTTGAAGCAGACTTTAACTTGGTTGAATTGACAAATATACTGTAACAGGTTCTCTTTAAATACCTTCTTCCCAGACTCCAGCTCTGGTCAGGATGGGACTCACATCTATCCTCCCTTCTCCCCTCAGTCAGGTGTTGTTTGTGCTCTGTACTGACCAATTAAATCATTTTATTTCACCCTACTACAACCACAACCTGAAATAATATACTGTGGGCAGGAAGGAGGAGAGCACCAACATACATGAATAAATACCTTTAAAATACTTTAAATAAGGTGTCTGCAACAAAACGTCCCTGTGTGTTCAAACCTTCAATAAAAGGGTTCATGTTCAATACACAAGCCAGTCTGGAATTCATAGGGTAGAGTGGGGAATCCCAGGAGGGACAAAAAGGCCAGTTTTTCTTCTCACCCTCTCCTAACCTGTCAATGGATTCTCAAGTAACTTCTGTGGCCCAGAGTTACTATCCTCTAGCTTAGGCAGGTTTGAGAGCTACAGCTATTCTAGACTGGAATAGATGGGACTTCAGTTGTCCATGCTCTGGTGACCTGCTTAGATTACTGTAATGTACTCTTTTGTGGGGCTGGCCTGAAAGTCTGGAGGCTGCAGCTAGTGCAGAATATGACTGCTTGGTTGGTAAGTGGGTCAGCCTTATGGGATCATGTGTCAGCAATCCTGAATCATGCACTGAGTATGCAATTGTATTTAAATGTTTTTATATTTTTTATATGTTCTATATGTTTTCAAATATGTTTTAATTTTATTTTAAATTGCATTGTTTTATCATTTTGGTGTTTGCTTCCTTCCCTGGGCTCCTTTGAGTGGAAAGACAGGATACAAATTAATACTAATAAAATAAAATGTAGCTGCAATGAGGCAGAAGCAAAAAGAACAGAAACAGAATTATCTAACTGCAAAAGTCTAGTTTAATAAATATATTTTAAGGAGGTACCAAAATACCATCGGAGATAGTGCCTGTCTAAATTTTGTGTGTGTGTTTGTATAAAATAAGTACTACAGATTACATTTAACTTTCTAATAAAATAATGGGTTCTTATTACAACTCAGTATTTTGATCTATATATCATGAAAGGCACATATGTCTTACAAAGCTATTTCAGGACCAAAATCCCACTATTCTTTATTATTTTCACCTGTATGTTTTCCATCTTCACACATATGAAGTGCTCTGTCTTTTCGTAATATCATTCTGAAGTCTTCAAAAGTGAAAGGAAATAATAGAGCAAGTTTTCCTTTCATCATAAGCATCTTGTTGAATACTGCTCTTCAGTAATGAGCTTGTAGCACTGATTAAAGTGGAAAATAGTAGTTTTGTTTCTTTTCATAAAGCTGAAAGGAAAACCCTCCTACACTCTCCTTCTCAAGACTGAATCCCCACTTTGTTGCTCAAGCATCTTGCTCACATTATGGAACCTTTTTTTACAGATACAGAATCTCCCACACAACTTTTCACAACACTAATTTCTTATAAGCCATATTACTCAATGTAAGACTGGAGAGAAGGCCTGATCTCCCCATGAGGCTATGGGCATTTTCATTAAGGTATTGGTATGAGTCATACAACTAGATAATCCAAACTCAGCGCAAGCATTCAGCACGGTAACATTGCTGGCCATTTGGTCTCTTAGCATGTCAAATTGTAATTGGCTAGTACAAGCCACTACCTCTGAGCCACTCACCTTCTTCTCAAATAATCACAGGAAATAAGACAGGAAATCTATTATCAATAGACTGCAACTTGTTTAACTGTGGGCATTAGTCATACAAGGAAATAATCAGACACAGGTCTACATGCTGCAAAAGTATTTCGCTTGATTGTTAAATGATGTGCTACTTGAGACTGCCTACCAACTTTAAATATTCATACACAACAAATATTCCACTTTTGCAAATCATGATAAAAGCTGTGAATAAGGCACTTGCTTTATTTCCATTTCACTAATCTTCATATAAACTTCTTCTTCTTCTATTCCAAAGCAAACATGTCAAAAACAAAATTTCCCAAGCACTACGTTTGTTTGGGAGGAATATCTATATATCCCATTTACCAAGAGTATCTATGTATTCACAGTGCCAGAGCCAACACAGCTTACTAAGCAGTTCCCAACATCTTGATTTCCTGACTACAGTATTATGAAAATGGTTCAGATACGAGTCTTCAAACTCACAAGGCATAGTGTCTACTGTTGAAAGGGCAAACTATACCAGAACTCAAGTGAAAGATGTGTAAGCTGCAATATGCTACCAATAATTTAAGTCAGTATGACCATTTTTCTTCTGAAAGCTGCAGTGCATTATATTCCCTAACACTCTTTCCTCAGATTCAAAAGCCCACAAATAGCGTGTATAAATGAGTTACATCAGATGCTTAAGATGGAAGAAATAACGACTAGAGAAAAAGCTACAAGAAATGTATGCAGGTAATTAGAAATTCCACTGCAGTAGGAATCCCATGTCCAACCACAAATTATATGTCTATGAAAAAATATTCTGTGGGCCTGCAGAATGCTCACACTCTTCATTTGTTCAAAACGCTGCTACTGCTGAATTTGCATTTTGCTAAGCCATTCCTGCCTATCATTTACCTGCAGTGGAGTTGCTTCCAACAGCGTCACTTTTCCAGCTTAAGATTTCAGAAACCTGTATAGGCTTGATACACTTATCTTCACACTACAGGTCTATACTGCTAAGACCCAAATACATTCCACTAATTTGTTCTAGGCAAGGTTTTTCAGTTTATTATTTTATTGTTATTTTAAATATATCTATCTTTAAAGAACCCACTGAATTCAAGGGACTTACCTGGGACTAAGTCCTACTGCACTAAATGAGAGTTTCTTCTGAGACATGCACGTAATTGTGCTGCTATGCTATCAAAGGGAGCAAAATGTTCAGATCTCTACATGCAATGAAAGGCCAATTCTATACAGTGGTACCTCGGGTTACATACGCTTCAGGTTACACACTCCACTAAGCCAGAAATAGTGCTTCAGGTTAAGAACTTTGCTTCAGGATAAGAACAGAAATTGTGCTCCGGCGGCACGGTGGCAGCAGGAGGCCCCATTAGCTAAAGTGGTGCTTCAGGGTAAGTACAGTTTCAGGTTAAGAACGGACCTCCGGAACGAATTAAGTACTTAACCCGAGATACCACTGTACACACATACGGCAAATTCCTCAATAATGTTTTAAATTGGACCAGGATCCAAAGAGCCCTACACTTGTATGGAAGCACTTGTGTGTACCTATGGGATAACTGCCAGTTTTCCTTTCCAGCTGCAGCTCCTCACAACTTGACGAATATAATTCACGGTGTGCATGTGGAACACCACACACAGCACATTTCCAGCCTTTTGTGTTCAACAGAAACCTAAACAAAAAGCTATAGGATAGACCATTTTGCTGAGTTTCCCTACAGAAGAGAAACTAAAAAAATTCCCCATACAGATGCAACAGCAGGTTTATATCTAATGGGAGTGGGGGTTGGTTGCCTTGCTTATGCTTATCTTATTAGTATCTCAGCATATAGTATTAGGGAGAAAAATCTAAGCACAAGCTGCTTGACAGTGGAATGGTGATGGACTCTCCTTTAAGCAGAAGTTGGATGGCCACCTGTCATGTGTGCTTGAGTTGAGATTCCTGCAATGCAGGGGGTTGGACTAGATGACCCTTGGGGTCTCTTCTAACTCTACAATTCTACAATGCTAACCATAAAAGGAATGCATATATTCCATACAGATACAGTACAGAAAGTGGGGTGGGGTGAGCAGGGACAGGAAAAAGAAAATCATTAAGTTCTTAGCAGTAAGACTGACTTAATGTATTTAATTTATGCTGCCTATCTTTAAGGTTCTCCCAATCCAAATGTTATCAACAGCTCTGAAACATAAAAGCAACACTCATTTATTAAGTTTAATTGAAGATTGGATACATTTTGATTAGCTTAAGGGGCTTTAGAGGAGGCACTGTTGGTGATTATTTGCACTGCAGACCTTAAAGCATTTACTGTTCTAATCACTGAGAGAAGGAACTAGACCTAGTGATTTTATTCATAAACGGCACCAGCTCATTGCTTCTGCACTGCAAAAACAGTAGTTAACTGGTAATCTTAATAGCTAACTTGGAGGGGAAAGGGTTTAACTCCACAAGCACATTATTATTTATTGCTCTTATCATAGAACAATGATTAGGCAGGTTGTAACATAACCAGATTACACACTATTTGGCATCAGAAGGATCACTGCTTGCAAACAATGTGGTGCTTTTAAAAAGGAAAAATATAGTTTGGGCTACATGAACAACAGGGATAATGCAAACATTTACTGTATAGGCGACACCCTCTCATCTGGATACCAACTGAGTCAACAACAAACTATATCACTAAATGTCTCTGATCAGCACTGATTTTATTATGAAGCTCTGAAAGCCATTACTGTTCATTCTTCACAGAGTATTAATTAATAGGATTAAAAGTAAAAGATCAATACCATCAGGATGTTGCTTCCTTTTCATATTTCAAATAAAATCTGTGTCTACTCTAATGTTAAGGCAGCATGCAAACAGCTTCTCTGGGACAAGGATGGAGAAATGTGATCCTTCAGATGTGACGATTGATCATGCTGCCTAGATCCCCAAAACTGGAGGGCCACAAGTCCCCTGTCCTGGATTAACACACACTCAGGAAATTTTGACAAAATGATGACACCAAAATACATAATAAAAACAAAAGCAAACCAACAACACCCCCAACATGATCTGAGAAACATATACTAGGAAGAATCTGAGCCACTACGCATTGCATCAGCCACAGTTTTTTAACACTTCTCAAAGGCACATCCAGAACTCACTGCAATAGTAACATCTGGAAATGGCCAAGGCATGCAACATTATGACCAGATCTGTCTTCTCCAAGAAAGGGTGTAGCTGTAATGGGCACAATAGCCAAAGCAGAACAAAAGCACTCCTGGCTACAGCATTCACCTGGGCTTCCAGAGGCACAGCCAAACTGCAAACCTGATCCTCTACAGGGAATGCCACTCCATCCAGAACAGTATGTACTCCCAATCCAGATCAACTTGTCTACTGGCCATCAATACCTCTCTCTTGTCTAGATTGAGCTTCCACCTGTTAGCCATCTACAGTCCATCACGGTATCCAGGCAATGGTTAAAAGCTTGTATAATCACCTGTGTGTTCCTTCATTGCTGTTTTAGTCCTCTTCCTAAGCATTTCATTAAATAACCAAGGAACAGAGTGCAATACAATGAGCAGGGGCACTTGGGAGTGATCCTATCAACCAATCCAGGTCATCTTCCCATTCCACAGATCAACCAGGGATTTTGTGGGATTGTCAGCTGAATTGGCTGGCCTCCATGTTTTCAGATATGAATCATTTCCTATTCTCTCTTTTATCAAACTCTTTAACAGCAACTAAATATGCTTAAATTAGCAATTTTAAGAAGTACATTTTAACATTAGAATGCACATAAAACACTCAGGCAATAACTTCATCACTGCAGTATGCCTGGACTTAAGGAGGTTTTGATTTGTTTTTGTCATAGACTGCCAGAATATATTTCTGAAAAAGACAGCAATGTGCCACTTCAAAGTACTTCCTCTTTTAAAAAAAAATCTACCAGGCTTTCATATTTCTAATTAAGACATTCTGTTCTGAAAAACTGTTCAAATAAGCAACATTAAGTTACAACTAAACACAGCTTAGGGATATTTATTCACCAGTTTGAGCTCTCCTTTGCCATGAACTGTAAAGTTCACAAAGGATTAGCCATACCTATTTTAAAAACATTTTTTAAAATGTTTTAAAAACATTACCCTGTTTGCTTTAACAGGAAAATGATTTGCGTGACAACAGGAAGTAAGCTGAGAATCACTGGCGAAGTTCAGACATAACAAGCCAACCACAGTTTGTTACATGAATATAAATGGAGGGCCTCATGCTTCTAGTTATGTATGTCAGTGGTCCAGTTCAGATGCAAGAACCTAGCACAAGCCTCAAGTAAATGTGTCTTCCCCTCCCCCTTTGTATGCAAGGGACAAAGATCAAAGCTTTCACTAACAGTAACAAACTGTAGTTTCTTGCTGTTTTCAAGTGGCAAATGGTAATTTATTCAACCAATTTTATTAATAAGCTAGGAAACTTCAAAACTCCTCCTACTGAACACAAATAAGGGGGAGCAAGCTTGCCTGAGCATGTGCCAGCTCACCCATGGTATGTTGTTACATCTGAACTGAGTCACTAACATTGAGTAAGAAGAGGTCCTTCATCATGAAGAAGACAGTGTTCATCTACCCTCTCTCAAAGAAACTGAAGACCCAGATCAGTATACTACTCACTTATGTTTCCACTGCTTCTTGGTTTTCGTAGTTGCTCTCTAATATGGAGGCAGAAGTGGGACTTGCAAATAAATATACACAGTGTTCCCTTTCAGTGTTCATGCCGGGCAATCACTTCCTCTTTCAAGATACAGGCCACTTACCCAATTGCATGCGTTTGGCACGCATATGAACTCTTTTGCACACTGTTTTTGCCATGAAAAGGAAGCAGGATAGAATAGGACGGGCTTAAGCGCATCCCACTGATGCGCACGGTGCCTCGGAATGGAACCCCCAAACAAATGGGTAGTTGCCTGTACTCCATTTCGTTCCTCCTCTTTCTTGATTTTCCACCCCCACTCCAGCAAGACACTGAGCATCCTTAGATTTCATTAGGTTGGGTTGCGGTGGCAGCAGAACTTAAGGTTGTTGTTTTTTTTACATCTGTAAATGTCCAGGTTCACTGAGAATGCTTATTACCTGGCTCTTGTTGTTTCCCAAAGCTGGATTTATAAGAAGTACAATCCAATGCAAGTTTAGCGAGAAGTAAGTCTGGATTCAATGGGATTTATTCCCTACTAAGTATGTTTCGGATAGCAACCTACATCATCTATTTCCATTTGAATTTTACTTTGCATCACTCAATGATGCATACATTCAAATGCAACACCACATGGTGCTAGCCACAGTTATTATAGAAAAACTTAAACCTGTGTTTTGAAGTGACGTTTTCCCCTGCATCTGACATTACATGGGATCTACAAACTGTGTAAGCATTTTATAAAGAAAGGGGAGGAGGAGGAATGTCCCTGTCAAATGCAAAGTAGCATGACTAACTTGCTATTTGCAGCTTGGCCTATTAAAGTCAACAACAGAACCACACTTTGAGAATGAAAGAGTATCATAAGCACTACTATTTTACTATGCTCTTTAACACACACTCAAAAGTTCACAAATGCTCCATTACACATAAACTCTTTATGGGTGCATTTGTTTTAAGTCAGAAATGAAGAACACCCTTTCCATAGTTTAAAAAACTTTGAGACATTAATTTCCATTTGAATCTTCCACCCATGCTTAACATCCATGTCCCTTCACTCTTGCATGATTCCTTCACAAAGCAACATTCTTAATTATTATATTCTTTCCTGCTACTTTCTCAAGCACATACAAAACTTAACTTGCTCAGAAAATAATTTCACTCAAATCAATATATGAAGTAGCTTTTCTTGCCACTAGGATTCAAGACTAAAATACCTAGTATTAATGCCTAGTCTTTTAAATAAATGTTAAGCTCCATGACACAACTTTGGCAGGATCTCTACAGGCCACAAAGGACATGAAAGATGAACAAATAAAATCAGAAATAAAAAAATGTCCAATAAGTACTTTTAACTGTGTGTGTTTGCAACAGTGATTAAGTCAGATTTTTCGGTGTACCATGAACACTGTAGAATTGCTCCTGCCCTGGAGTGGGATAAACTAAGAAACCTTAGCTTCCTGTTACTCTCAAAACCAGGAATCATGTTTTTTTCACTAACTATCCATGATAGCAATCCCTAAGCCTTGGTTGTTACTGGCTTGCCAATTATACAACAAACCATAATTTCTGGTTCAGATATAATGGGAAGCTAAGGCTTCCTGGTTTTCTACAACAGAGAAAGAATGTTGGGGCTATGTATCTCAATATGCTGCTTGTTCACAAGAAACCATGATAAGCCAGAATGATTGGCTTATTATTAAGTATGATCATTGTCACCAACACCTTACTTCATGAAACCAGGAAAACAAGTGTCACATTAATATTTTGGAAGTGCTGACAAATCCAGCACCAAACTCACATTGGCCACAAAGCATCTCCAAAACTATTTTACATAAATACTGAATGGAACTACCTCCATTCCACTTTCAAATTTCTAAATAAATAAGCAGGGTCACCAACATGGTTCCCAAAGGGAGAGATGCACCCAAGAGTCCTTCCTGGTATCCTCAAGGTCCCTCTCCGCACTGAAATTAGACTTGAATATGCATTCTATTGAAACCATTAGAATAGGGTGCAGTGTACACTTGATTGCAGAGTGTGTTTGAACCCATAGCTGTTTCTCCAGTTTGCATATATGCCCATAGGCCCAAAAAGATTGGTAACCCTGCTGTTAGTGTAAGGCGTCATGAAAGCAAACCTCCAACTCTGGCACTCTAAAGAGGCTATATTCCTATACAATATGAACTGTACATAAAAAGTAAGACTTCATAAGAAAACAGTTGCATCAAAAGTTCACTTAAAAGTTATGAATACTATAGAAATTTAAAAAATGCAATAGTTACTAGTTGACCTTCAGGTCACTGTTTTCAGAAAATAAACATTATGTCCTTAAATAGTTAAGTATCCAAATACTGCTGAAATATACAAATAAAGTTGTGCTAGAATTGGCCATGACCAATTGGCCAAACAAAGTTTTCTTACCTGTCCTGTGATTGCTCTTCATACATCCTCTCTTTCCCCTCTTTAAAAAGTCTTATAGCCCGTTTTGATTTTTTCATGAGACTGTCAATATAGATTTTAAAATATTCATTTTCACTGAGCTGTGCAAGTTTCTGGTTGTCGTCATACTTGCTCAATATAAGTCGCAAGTGTTGATAGGTATCTGGTAAAATGTCAAGTATATAAGGTGGGCTGTTTTTCAACTGAAGCTTGGGGTTCTGACACAGTCTCACCTAGAACCAAAGAACAATTAAATTTCATGTGAATGATAAATTATCTAAATGGATAAAACTTTATTGTATATCAAAGACAGCATCTGGAAGCATATATTTAAGCCAACACATTGTATATTGTCCCAAGCAATCCTAGCTTTGCTGATGAAACAAGAACCATTTGGTCAGGAATGCGCTGCAGACATTTGTAGCATTGAAGAACATAAAATACCTAATTTCAAACGTAGAGGAAAACAACAGCTTTCACACTCCCTCCTCCCACCTCTTCTTTCATTCCTGCAAGGAAACCCAATCTTGATTGGAAAACTAAGAATACCACATGATGTCCAAACTTGGGGGGCCGAAAACATGGTTTGATCCTGGTTCAGATGTCACATGGAAATATGGCTAGTTCAAAATCAAGAACAAATGCTTTCTATTTCTTGGTGGACATGAAAGAAAAGAAGAGGAGTGCATGTGAACCCAATGCCCACTGCAGCTTATTCTTATACTGGGAAACGATTTCCTGTTACCTCGGAACTGATTCAAGTTGTCAAAGTGAATGGAGTTGACAAGATGAAACATTTAAATAAGACTGAAAAATATAAATCCCAAGCAACAATTGGAAGCAGTGTCCAAGACCAATGAGTTGTATATCAAGTGAAGTAAAAGAACTACAGAACACATAACTGATGCCAGGTTAATGACATGAAAATTTAGGGGGGGAATTTAGCAGTCTTTTAACATTGTTTTCACTACCGGCATGACTAAGTATATTTATGAGGCAACAGCTGATGATGTCACACTATGAAGGAAAGGAGCTACCATTCACGGAATGAGAGTTGTACTCATACAAGTTCAGCTCTTCATTCAAGATGCAACAATGCTGGATGCTATCCATTGCTGACATAAACTTCAATAAAGATTTTAGTGATATAAACATGTGAAAAGCTATCAACAGCAGGAATGCATAAATAGAAAACTACTGAAATCAAGACTTAAGATGAAAGGGGGAATATATATAAAACACCACTGTTAATTCTACATCCTATGACAGGCATAGGCAAACTCTGCCCCCCCAGATGTTTGGGACTACAATTCCCATCATCCCTAGCTAACAGGACCAGTGGTCAGGGATGATGGAAATTGTAGTCCCAAACATCTGTAGGGCCAGAGATTACCTATGCCTGTCCTATGAGGATGGTCCAACATGACAAATATATGCATTAACATATATGCGTTAACAATAAGCAAGAAGTCATCAGCTATTGCAATAAAAAAACTGACCCATTCAACTGTAACTTAGTTACCAATTACAAAACATGCTCCAAACTGAGGAAACATTTATTCTGGTAGTAAGTGTTCATTAACTTTTACTGGTTGGATATTTCTTTTCTAGTAAGTGCCTAGTGCTTTAAGTAATATGCAATTAAACAACAACATGCATGCAACAAGTGATAAATATTTTCCTGACTACATCAAAATTATGCAGGAAATAAATATTTGGCCAGTTAAAATGTTAGCAAGGGTCAAATATCTGGTTCTGTGAAATTACAATATTGAGCTTTTGAGGGAGAAGAACCACAATATTTGAAGCTGCAAGACCTGCTTCAGACATTATGAGGATTGAGAGTGCCTGACCAGGCTTCTATGAGATCTTTGTCCCAGGCCAGTGTGGTGTAGTGGTTAGAGTGGGGAACCAAGGTGCAAATCCCCACAGAGCCACAAAGCCCACTGGGTAACCTTGAGCCACTCACAATATCTCTCAGCCTAACTTACCTCACAGTGTTAAATGGAGCTGGAGGGGAGTGCATGTGCCACCTTACACTAATAATAATAGTAATAATAGCACCTCTGAAGCATTCTACCTTAAACCATTCTTCCAAAGGGCTAACTCCATCTCAAACTGAAAATGCTAAGTCATTGCTGGAAAAAATGTAAACGACTGAAGCACTTACTTCATCTACTAACAAAATACTGAGCAGCAACCCAGTCATAGATAATACACTCTCAGAGCTCCATTCTAACTTTTAAGTGTGAAATTTGAACACACAACTCCTCCAGCTACTCTTCTTTAAATATTCTGTAGTGTCCACAGTGGAAACATAGTTTCCTACTGGAATCAGCAGCAGCAACAATATCTGAGCACGGTGGGATTGGATATTTTACATCATACCCTAGTCAAATCATTGGTCTATCCAGTTCAGAAACTGAGATATGAAAGCTAGGAGCTAAATGGCACCTTAAACCTAGGTTATGGGCTCAACAACAGAATGTCTAGGTGCACTTTTTTATAACAAGAATACAAAGCTGAAAATGAATTAACTGCAGCTAAAATCTTATGTTCATTTTTCACATGGTCTAGTCCTCATCTGAAGACTTCAAAAAACAAAGCCATGCTTCCCCTGCCTGCCCCCCTAATATTCTTAAGAGGCTGGAAGTGGGGAGGCAGAAAAAGGTCCTCCTTTCCTTCCACTCTGCAGACAAGCCCTGGATTCTCCCTACACTCCCTTTCCTTCATATAAATAGATCTTTTTGGCACCAAAATGAACACATATTAAAGGCCTCTACAACTGATGGCAGAGACACCCACCTTGAGTGTTCAGTTCGCAAACCTAAGATTTAAGGGTCCTCCAATGATCCCACTCCAAAATTTGTGAGAGTGTGAGGTAGATAACTGGCTATTGTATTTCAAATTAAGAGCACATCATACATTAAAAGTACATTAAACAAGACAACTTAAACCTAAACAAAACATGTTGGGTTTAAAAGAAAAGAAAGTTTTTAGGTCCCCAATCCATGCACGTTTTACTTGGGAGGAAGCCCCACTGAACTTGGTTGGGATTTACTTCCAAGTAACAGTGGCAATCTTAGGCGCAGTACTGCACCCTGAACTCAGAAACTGCTCGCATTTATGAAATTCCCGGTCGCAAAACGCGCCTAGAACAATGGGAGTTTCAAATGTTGGGTTTATCTAGTTCTATCTAGATAGCTCTTCAGTCTTTCAGTCAGGGGGTATTCTGAACCCTACCTGGAAAGGCCAGGGATAGAACCAGGAATTCTGTGTGCAAAGCAGATGCTCTACCACTGAGCTGTAGCCATCCCCTATTCTTACACTGTGTGTTAGCTTTCTTTTATTGTCATCCAGCCTGGAGGCCAGATGTCAAGCAGAAATGCAGGATATAAATATTTTAAATAAACAAGCAAAACATCCAAGTGGCTTTTCAAACTGTAATTAGCTTCTCCTATGAAGTGTATAACAGGGACGCGGGTGGCGCTGTGGGTAAAACCTCAGCGCCTAGGACTTGCCGATCGTCAGGTCGGCGGTTCGAATCCCCGCGGCGGGGTGCGCTCCCGTTGCTCGGTCCCAGCACCTGCCAACCTAGCAGTTCGAAAGCACCCCCGGGTGCAAGTAGATAAATAGGGACCGCTTACTAGTGGGAAGGTAAACGGCGTTTCCGTGTGCTGCGCTGGCTCGCGAGATGCAGCTTGTCACGCTGGCCACGTGACCCGGAAGTGTCTTCGGACAGCGCTGGCCCCCGGCCTCTTAAGCGAGATGGGCGCGCAACCCCAGAGTCGGACACGACTGGCCCGTACGGGCAGGGGTACCTTTACCTTTACCTTTATGAAGTGTATGCAATTTGTTTATTTCACATTATACAGTTCTACATTTGCCATCCATATAGATTAATATTGTCTGACATGTAGAACGTAGCACTGGACACAAACTTACTGAATCCAATCAAATTCAGGCAGCACAATCAAAATGCCTATTACCTTCTGCTTACATAATAAGGTACTGAAATGAACAATAATTTGTGTAGCTTCCAAGAGTTCCAAACACTACCTCCAAAGTTGTCTAGGGATGTTTATCTCCACCACTATCACCACCAAAAAACAGCATTAACATCTTAAGCGATTGTGCTACCATCTCTTAGGACACAGGATATCACACCATTCCTGCAAGGAATTATTAATGGCTTGTTTTAAAAGACTTTTATTGCATATCTCTTATTATGAAACTTTTTAATATAGAGCTATGGACAATAATCTGTCATTTTTGTTATGAAACGCTTGGAGTGAAATATATACAGAAAAACGGCATAGTGACTATTTAGATATTTAAAAGATAGACCATCATTTTAATTTGTATAGTGATTTTTTGTAGAATCTGCAACAAACTTGTGCTTATCTATCAGATCATCTGGACGATAAATAACAGGCTTTTAAATACAGCTCCAAACCAGAGAAGCCTTTAGCACTATGTGACTGAAAATGAACCATGGCAAGCCTTACCCTCATGTGCCACACACATGGGAAGGAGTTTAAAAGCTTCCACTTTCAGTTCTGTAAAATCTGATGTGCCCGTTACCTAAGGTAGTGGTGGTGGAGGGGGGGGGGAGTAGCTTAATCTAACTATATTTGGAGCAAACATGATTCTGCTTTTCTTAACTAAGCATTGGTAGAATAAGCCAAACTTCCCAAAATTTGGCATAAAGGCTTCATTTGCAACACATGCTATGTGAAACTACAGCTTACCATTACCAGGACCACACAAACATGTGGATTCCTAGAGAGAAACTTGCAGCCACAGCCACTTTATTCCTCCCTGCACTGAGCCTTTGGCTGATTAACATTCTATGCTCTTTTAAATGTGTTTGTGGGGGGTGGTGGTTTGTTTTATTATATATTTCGTGTTTTCATTTTGTATTTTTACATTGGAATCTCCCAGGGAAGGGCAGTCTACAAATTTAATGAAGAATAATAAAAAGAAGATGCAGGTTAGTATACTTAAACTCTTTCCCCACTAAGCACATGCTATAGCTAGGAGAAAGCTTAAACACAAGCCTGGGTTTGGAAAACCCACTAAACCAAACACTTACTAAGCTCAATGTGCCAACAAAAAGTCCTGGAGATGACCAAAGGGGCTGTGAATTCCTATTTGGGAGCCCATGCATTTATGTGACCCCAGGAAGCTACAGTTCTGTTTACCATATTGTGCAAACCAAGCTAATGATCTTACTCAAAACAAAAAAATAGAACTTTCAAAGGGGGGAGGGGGCGTAATAAGGGTTACCATGGCTTATTCTTATATGGCTGAGTGTTATAATTGTACTTGGGCTAGTTAGACTCTAATCACAAAAACAACCTTATCATATTGAGCAGTCTCTGGTATTTTCCTCCACAGAATTCTGTTGCAGGAACTGCATTGCAGGATCAAATCATAAGCTGCATTTAATTTTGGAAATGCTTTTACAATCTAGTATTTATTTTAACTATGAAAAAACATCCCTTTGCCATCTGCTAACACAAAAGATGGCTGAATAGAGTTTGTTCAAATGCATCTCCTCCACTACAAGTACCAAATACTCAACTCTAGATACAAATAACAGGATTCTAACATCATGACATCATCCTGTCTGGTATACTTTAATTTAATCTGGAGATAAAATGTGATTAACTGACAAAAGCTTAAATGGGATACATTAAGATCCAACTGAGGACACTTAACCAATGGAAGAGGGGGGTGGGGGAAGGTATAGCATCTAGACTTCCTAAAGCCTTCTGTAAAACAGACCCTATACTCTCGTGGGCAAAAACATTGGCTTGGGCCCTAAAATAAGTTAAGTTAAATAAGTCAATTTGTGACAATTGCCTTGTCACTGTTGGCAGGGGAGTCCTCTGGAAAAGACAGAGGGATGAGGAAACTTTTCTTTCATGAACTTCCATAAATTAAAGGGATACAAGCCATTGTAGCAAGGCTTTTAAAAATCAAGCAGTAATGATGTAAACAATGAGATCTTTCACAGTTTGCATAGTAACTGAAACAAGAAAACAACATTAGAAAGCTTTCTGAGATTTAGACCTAATACCACTTAGAGAAAAAATCTCAGGTTACATCCCTACATCTGATGAATACTGCTAATAATTTTTCATTCCAAGTGTTATAGTACTGAATGCCAGTTATAAGGCATTATAGAAGTTATGTCCAAATTAAACCTTACATAGACAATTTAACAATACATTAATTTTTAGACCTGAATAACAGTATCTTTTTGCCATTCAGAACACACCTGTCTATACCCACAAGGCAACTTCCTGTTCTCCTAGATTACAGCTACAGCACACAGATGCAAGTACTGTAACTAAATCTGGGCTCACTTACAGCTGTATGGATAGGGCCACTGTAATGAACTACAGTACTGCATTTAGCCATTCTATGAACTGATACTATGTTAATACTAGTCATTCATACTACTATTGAAGTGTCAGCAAATCAGTGCTTAGGATGGGGCAACAGTTGCTGCTTCAGAGAAACACCTTAAGTATGATGTTACTATAACCAAATACGCAAGTATAATTCAGTAAATTAATCAGTCTACTTCACCACTAACTGTACATATATCCCAGACAACTGTGATTGTTTCCATCATACGTTTGTTTAGCTATATAAATAGGATAGAGGTAGCATGCCAAGGAGGCTTGCTATTTAAAGTTATAAACCTAAAAAAAAACCTTACTTGAGACATCAGTCCCATTGAAATCAGATAAATATGGTTAGCAAGATTGGCAAGATAAAGCTGTGAGGAAGTGACAGTGCTAGATATAGAAACAATGCACAAGGGATAAATGAACCTAGGTTCACAAGGGGCAACTAAAAAAAATCCTCATTTTCCTCCAGGAAGGCTTTTGGGAAGTAACATGAATGTAAAAAAAGGGAAATGTTAAAAATGAAATCTTAATTTAGTAGAAACATGTTAAAAGCAGAAAGATATCTGCATCTTTAAACTGAATACATTAAAAAAAAACCTGACCCATGGAACTCAAACAGCACAATAAGGAATGTCTATATTATCATGGCCTCAATGTATGTCACAAAACAAAGATCCACAGAATCTGTAGAGATGTCTGCTTTGTGTTACGGACTGAGCAGCCCAACTCTAACCATTTTTTACTCAAGTTCTACTGAATCCAGCTGGAGCTACTCTGGAAAGCATGGCCACAGATCAATGGTAGAGCACATGTTTGTTATGCAGAATATTTCAGATATGATCCCTGACATTTCTAGTTAGAAGGATTATATAGCAAATGAAGTGAAAGACTCCACCTGAAAAATGCCTAGAGAGCTACTGCAGACAGGACTGGACTAAATTGACAAATAGTATGAACTGTTCTAAGGTAGACATGAACTGGTATAAGATGTTAGTCTCAAGTAATGTCCATAGAACTGCAGCCTAAGCAATGCAGTTTTCTCAGTTCTCATGTTATGGATTTTGTACTGTATCAAGCAGGCACAAAAGTGTAACTCCAGAAAGAAAAGAGGGTTGATGATCAACTTGCATAGCATAAATTACGGAAAATCTATAGGATATCTAAACTGAGACTAAAGTAACTTGCCCTAATCAGGTAGGTAGATAAGGTATTGCAGGCACACACTTTAGCCTGAATTACTGCCAGTCTTAGCAGTAGTAGTAACCTTTAAAGTTGTTCTGAAATCTCTAGGCTGGCAACACATACAATCAGAACTTGAGTTCCAAAGAAGTTTATTTCTAGACTTCAACACCAGGAATCAAATGTGCGACTTTTATGCGATACATTAGTCTTGAATTCCAAGTTAAGGCTTGATAATAATTGTAAAAGGCCTAAGAATCAGTTGTGGCTATTTAAGCATCTTCATGGAGACATTTACTGCTTGACAAATGAAAGTTCTATTGCTCTCTCAATAAACGTTCACTTCAAAGTTGTAAGAATTCCACCTAGTTATATGCAATAATATTCTTTACCTATATAGAAACTTCATATATTCATTGTAGGTGAAATACCAGCCATAAAGCCCATGAGTAAAGACTATTCTTTTGTTTTAAGAATTTAATGCCAACTGATGTTGCTTGTTCAGTTGTGAAGGATTAAAAAGAATGCCATCAATCATCCTCATAGCCAATGCTGCACACTTAATTAAATATCTGTCCTGTTGCCTTAGTAATGAACCATATTTTTCTGCAGTGAGAAAAGGGATGTTGCATACAACTTAGTAGAAGTTGCAATGACCAAACGTGCTAACTATTCTACAGCAATATTTAACAAAATAAGTGATTCCGATTCAAATACAGGTTAACAGATAATTTTTGAGTCGTACACCATGCCTCCATGGTAAACAGCTCTCCAATAACTATTCAAGAAATCACATAATACATTTTAAGGAACCATTAAAATTGAAAGCCAAGGCCATTAAGTTTTGTTCATTCCTACGAGAGAAAGCAGGGGTTTTTTTTATTCCCCTAAACTGCAAATTGAACTGCATGCATATGATTAACGTAAGAGTGCTTCACAACTTGATTACCTTAACTGAAGTTTCATTTTCAAGAAGATATTGTAACAACATGCTCCAGTGGGGAACCAAAGAACATTTGGTTCATAGGAAACAAGCTGCTTATTCACAACCCTACAAATCTCTACTATTTAAAGAACTGTGCTTATCAAAAGGTACATTTAAAACAAATGGATTTTCCCCTCATCTGTATTAAGGAGAAAACATGAGCCAAGGTTAAATGGGGATCTGCCATAAATGTGAAAACACTCACTTTTTCCAAACAAGGACACAAAACTGATCTGACCATACATGTACACATATAAATAGTCTTGACTATTTTCTGGTACAAGGACTCAACTGACAGACTCACCACTTTATCCATTAATTTCCAAGTTTTTTCTACAGTCCTGCGATCAGCAGCTGCTTGCTTGGGGGGGCCAACTGCATCCTGAATAGCATCAATGAAGCCCAGAATACGCCCTTTGCGGGGGTTTCCTCCTCGGCCACCTGGGTTCCGGCCGTTGAGGGAATTGGCCATCTGGGATCTTAATGTTGTAAGAAAAAGAAGAGTAATGTATAATATCATGAAATCTCCTCACCCAAATTGACACCCACACCCCACCTTCAGCTAGCTAATCACCAAAGGGCAAACACACAGTATAGTGAAAGACCAGGTTAACTTTTGACTATAAGCCCCCCTCCCATCACCCACCCATGGTAACTTTTAGTCAGAAGGAAATGATCTTTGATGGATCACGTCATACACAGTCACTGACGGTACCTTAGCACAACTTATGGAAATATACCGCCTTAACAATCTTACAAAAAAAACAACAACCCCACACCACCGATTTTACCCATCAACTTCCTTAATACCTTCAAAATTTAAAGTCACTGGTGAACAGTGATAATAAACACTCTCCTCCGTTTTTTAAGTTCATGCTTTGTCTCCCTCCTACATGCTCTCACAGATAAATGATTGTCCACACATGGTTTGCAAGGGCCACACAACACCCAATACCTAAGCAAGGCACTGGTGGTGGTTGTTTTCAAGTGGCAAGTTCCCAAACACCAAGTCTGGGTGGGGTGGGGATTTAAAACAAATAAATACAATAAAATCTCTTATGCCAGCTACATTCAATATACCTACAAGTTAGCAACCTGGAACGATATTTGTAGATATGTATTCTTAAAATGTGGTTTTTAAGAGGGGGAAAAGAGGTGGGGGGGGGGAGGAAAATCCAAAGGAAAACGTTGCTAGTTTTTGTAGATCCCAACTCTCTCCAAGGTCAGTTTCAAGCAGCAGCAAAGTCCCCCCTCACGGGGAATGTCGGAGGGGTCGGGGGTGAAGAAAGAGGACCCCCAAGAAGCAGCCCCTGACGAGTCTCTCTGGCCCCCTCACTTTGTTCCCTCTCTTCGCGGAGCCTCCCGTCCTCCTTCAGGCACACGCCATCCCTCGGCGCAGCCCGCCGTATTAAATCCCAGCAGTTTTCCTGGTTCCGGTTGCTCGTCGGGCGCTTTCTGTCCCTCGCAGCAACAGCAGCGGCGGGCGCCGCCGCCACACGGCACTCTCCCTTCCTCGAAGCCTCGTCCCCCGCCCGGAGCCTCAGGGGCGAGGACTGCAGCAGCACAGCCAACAAAGAGGACGGGACGCCGCTCCCCACCACAGTCTGTGCCGTCGCTGGGGCTCCTCGGGGAAACATGGGGGGCTAATCCGTCCCGGCGGGCCCGTCGTCGTCGTCGCCGCCGCCGTCTCCTCAGCAGCAGCAGCAGCCCCGCTGCCCTCGCACATCGCTCTGCCCCGGTGAGGGGCGTGCGGGGGCGGCGCTCGAGGGGCCGGGCCGGACGGCGCTAGGACCCGCCCGCAGCCGAGCCCTCCTCGGAAAGAGGCGAGCGAGTGGGCAAAGAGCTTGTGCAGCCGGCGGCAGCCGCGCCTGCGTACTGTGAGCGAGGAGGGGGGTGCCTGCCTCTCTCTCTAACGGTGCTAAGGTTCAATTCCCTTGACATTACCCAATCAAAGGTGAGCGCGCGACTGCTGATGGGGGGGGGGAGGGAGTCAGGAGGAGGAAAGAAAAGCCCAAGCTGACAACTTGGTAAGGCTCCCCACCCCCCACCCCGCCCAACTTTAAGAATTCTGGGGGCGGGGGAGGAGGGGGGCAGTTTGTTGGTCCTCCAGTTCCTGACTGATAAGGATATAGGCCAATAAGAGGACGGAGAAGGACTTCCGGCGCTGAGGGGGGGGTTTCCCCCTTCCCTCCTCCTCCTTCCCCGACTGTGATTCATGAATCGGGCCGAGAGAGCCAAAGGAACTTCGTCTCCGGAAAGTATACGGGGGGTCTGTGGGAGTGAGGAAAGCAGGTGAAAGAGGACCGAGGAGGCCGGCGAGGGGGGGGGGCGGTATGATAGAGACAAGGAAATGTATCCGGTTTTTGAGGCAAGGGAGGCTCATGGGAATAGGAATAGGCACCGCCTCGGGGGGAGTCTGGATACGGAGTGTTACGTAAGGACCTCTGCGTGTTTCTTTGCTCCGAAGTAAGCTCCCCACACCGGATTCAGTAGCGTGTTACCAGGCCTACCCCCCCCCCCGGCGATCGTACTGGTTCAGGTCCCGCGCGCAGTTTAATCCTAAACACATTTGCTCAGAGTTGACTTGACGCTCTTGCCAGGCACACTCAGCCTGCGGGGCTTCGCTTCGCATTAGGATTGCGGGGCACGAGAACCGCAGCAAAGCAACTCGACCTCGGGCGCCTTTACTCAGAGGTAAGTGCCGCTGAGGTCAAGTGGGCTTGCTTCCCGAGCAAAACTTGCACGTCAGTTTTCAACATTTCCTTCCCTCCCATCTGTTCCAGGCGACATCAGGCTGCCATCCTGTCGACATTTCTCCGGGGAGTAAAACCCAAACGAACTCTCAGCAGTGCCTACTTCTGAGGAAACAGACATGCACAACCTTGTGTGCCGCAGAAATCACCCTAGGTCTGCCTGTCAATCAATGGCTGAGGTCTCCTGCGCATCGACTTGGAAGTGAGCCCCACTAAATTCAGCAGGGCAACTTTAGAAGTGTGCACTGCACAAGTTTCACTGCTCCCCATAGAACAGCATGCGTGGTTTTTTCCAATGTCTCTTGTTACTTGATCTCGCCCACCAAAGTTAATAGTGTGTGAATTCAAAAAGGGCACTTTGAAGCAATGCGTTTAACTCGCAACAACCCAGAGTTAGAACAAAGTGCCAAAAGGGTGATTAAGGAAGGGAGAAATGTTTTCATTTAAAACATAATCTGTGATATTAATGTTGCTTTCTTGGAGTTAAGAATCCATCATAACGAGTAATCAGTTTACTGTGAGATACAGTTGATACCACAGATGTTGACCATTAGATGTCAAAGAGTGCCATTTTCACATTTCAATGTATTACTGTGTCCTAGACCAAAACCAGGTAAGTGAAGCACTGGGCTCTGGGGAGGAGGCACAAGGGCTCTGACAGGGTCCTAAAGTGCTCACAGCTCCTTCTCAAAGCCTAGTTTGCATTTTCCCAGCTTTGGGAAGGAGGTAGGAGGGCTCTTGAGACCCTGCCAGACCCTTGTGCCTCCATCCCAAAGCCTGGCACCCAGCTTAGCCAGCTTTGGGAAGGCAGAGCAAGGGCTGTGTGTGAGAAATTTTGGCCTTGCTCCCCACTCCCCTAGACTCTGTCAGTGCAATCTATGCATATTCACTGAGAAGTAAGTTCCACTGTATTCAGCTGTGGTGCTTACACTTAAATGAATTCACATAGGAATGTTTGATACCTATATGTATAAACCTGCATTTTTCTGTCTAGTACAGAGGTGCTTCTACCCACACTTCGTGCTTCTACCTTAGCAAGGAAGCAGCATACAAATGGGGATATGCAGTAGGGGTGGGGAATAAATTTAAGGAACCACAGAAAGAGGGGGAGGGAAGTTGAGGCTTGATATGTAAGGATTATTTTTGTTGAAATGTTTGTTATAAATGAAAATAAAAAATAAAAAAACTTTTTAAAAGGAAGCAGCATACAAATCACTTATTTTAAGGCCTTTCCTGCATGTGCCAATTGCAGATTTTGGAATGTGTGGGTTAAGTACCCTAACAATTTTGACTCCACCATAAACTAGTCAAGTAATATCAAGTATTTCTATTATATTGGGTAAATTCATATGAAGAAAAGGTAAATCACTTACCAGTACATTTTTAGGGACTTCAGCATTCATCCCTTTTTGTGCTTCTGTTTCTCTTGAATGCATTACCAAAAACAGTTTATGGAATTTCATTCTGACAAGTGTGAATAAAAATCAGCTAAAAGAGGGCTTTGAAAATATCTTCATCCCTTCAGAGAAACTAAATCTTACTTGGTTTAAGCATAAGCTTCATATAGCCTGGGAATAGGAGGCAAAGCATTTAGATCTGCTGTGTAGATGTAAAGGAAGAACTTCATCCTTCAATGTTTATTTCAAAATGTGTTATTTCCTGAGAGAATAGCTTTCAGCACTTTGGTGAAACTCTCATTTCTTGTAGAGGGGAAATTATTTCCAATCTTCAGCTTGCTGTTTCTGTAAGAAAAATTTGATCTCTCTTGGCTGTCTCAAAATGTTTTGAATTACATTTGTTCTTCAGTATACGGAATATTTGTATAACTCAGTCTTTTAAAAGAGAACATATATAGTAAATCTTTTACTGTGCTTGGAAGTGTTGATATAATCTGACTGTATCTCACTAACAATAGTAGCTGCTTTAATGGTAGTTAGAACTCAAAACTCCCACCCACTGGAACTCTCCCCTGCTTTTTGTAGAAATAGGCCACAACTTGTAACTAATAGAAAGGAATTCAACCTGAATAGCAGTACACTTACTAAAATAAAGAGGGTTATTGTAGCTTTATGAGTTGTCCAAATACATGTTTAGTTTCCTAAAACAAAAACATTTCACTAGCATGTATAGTTTTTAAACAACAAAAAAGAGCAGCATAACATGATCTGGGCTACAATGCTAAAAACAGTTGCTAGGGAATAAACTCCACATCTGCTGGCATTGCTCTGAAGAAGATGATGATGATGGCCAAGCCCTGAGAAGGGAACATTTACAGTGTCTCTGAGCCCTGCCCCAACATTGGAGTCCAGAGGCCTTTCTTTTCAGTAGCATTCAGAATACTGGGCAGATGAAAGTGTACCCCTACCCACCCAATCCTACCACCCATTCCCATTTGTACATACTGCCCCTTGGTGAGCTCTTTTTGGGGTGGGGGACATAAGGTTAGTGCCCAGGGAGGGTACCTTGCTCAAATTTCTCAGACTAGACAATGACCCAGGCTAACTTTACTTAGCTGCCAAAATCAAAGGAATCATCTAACATTGCAGCTAATAGCACACGTTGGGCTGCACAATAATGCAAGCAGGGTGAAATAACTTGCTTCACATGATAATATGAGGGTGGCAGAATCGAAGGCAGGAATTGATGCGTGAACTCAGATGCAAGTCTTCCTAATGTGAAGGCCCTAGTTGGGTGAGGAGAGACAGCCACCCTTTGGACATCAATATACCTCGGGAGGGTATTACTGGAAACAAAGGGCTTGCACTAAGGTCTGGTTGAGCAGGAAGACTTCATCTTCATGCATAGGCTGTTCCAAAAAGAAATCCCCTTACAGGACATCTTACCTGCACTGCAGATGAATCTGGATTCTGACATTCCTTTGGCTCAAATATGCAAGTGTTGCTCACACACTTGTACATAAATACTCATGTAGGCACATAAAAAAACACACACCTGCACACGTATACTAACATATACTTAAAACTGCACAAATACAAAGTTGGTGATGAGTGAGATGGAACAAGGCAAGGAGAGCCTGACCTTTGCTTGCCTCTTCTACATATGCACACATGCATAGCTTGGGCAATTAACTGGCTAGATGGTGCTTTATCTTAGAGTGCATCTGTACCTGCAGGCCAAAGTGTGCTCCCTTGCATTACAATAACACACCACGGAGAGCAGTAAGTTTACATTGAGGCTATAAAAGTACAGACTCCTTGAGAGCACCTCCCTTTTAATTTATAACATAAAAATGTGTCAACTTAATTTCAAAACATCTTTGCCCCTGAGGGAATACTTTTGTATTCATTGCCATGTCGTTTCTTTTAATAATTCCATTCCATCTGCTGAAGCAGGTGCAGAGGGCTCTAACCAAGATGTTGCAATGCATTCTGATGCCTCACACCACCTCTTTATTTTGTCAAGTCTTCCTTGGAATGTCACAGAAGCTTCCATCACCTGTAACTGCATTCACTACTCCGAAAACTCTAAATGGTGCATAAACATTTATTTCACACACACACACACTTCAATATGGTAAAATGAAATTTTGACCCTGCATTTATTTTTAAATAAATATATTGAATGATTTCAAAATGTTTCAGTTTCAGTGATGCAGAGTGGCAGTTTCAAATTCTTTCTAGTTTTCACTCTGACTAATATTATGATGCCGCTCAGCCCTTGCTAACTCCTTTGCACTCTTTTTTTGTGTGTGTGTAAACTTAAGATGCAGCTCTTGTTATTTTTCAGAATTTAATGCCCAGTTACGCATAATTAGTTTCTTTGAAGTTACCAGATGCAGGATTTCAGTTCTGCTTTTAAAGTTTCATTTAAAAAAACAAAGTACACTGGAATGAAACCCGTTACTTGTAAGAAGTCCTACTGGCACATTGGTTGCGACAGTTATGTTTTATCTGAAATTATAATTATTTCTGCCTATATTAAATACATTATTAGATATTATTTAATGGGAATCATTTGTATTCATACTTTCTGCAGCAGTGAATGCGTAGTCTACAACATGAATGAACTCCCTCCCTCAAAAAAACCCACCAAGTTGCATGCAAACTAGTCATTTTATAGTGCTTCTGCAGAAAGCAGAATTACATTGCTTAAGAGGATAGTAACATGCAATGTAAAGGACATAGTTGAAATTTGTGCCGCTCTAAGGAATATAAAATGAATGGATGTGTTTCCAAAACATTAAATTGAAGGATAATGTACCATAACGTATTAAAAATGTGTAATAGTCCTACTGGTCTTGTGGGGGGAAATAGTCTGGGGTGAGGGGTAATGTGTACTTATATGCAGCAGGCTGTAGATCATCCTATCCAGCTTCCATAGCACTATTTAATTAAAGTGATTTTATATTTGAAGCAAATGGCTGAACATGTTGCATATCTGGAAAGCTGTTTTAAAGCCATGGGTCTACCTGCCCTAGTGGTTTTCCATGAAGCTCTTAGATGTATCAGTTAGACAACCTTCCTTGAAAAAAGGAGCTTGTCCACTGCTGTTTCTATCCACTTGAAATATGTAGAGCACATTCTTAGTTCATGTAGGACAGTACTGAGGCAACTTGTGATTGGCCAGTATCCCACACAAACGCATGAACCTTCTGCAAAGGTTCAGTGCCTGAGGTTCAGGAATTGCCAGGAAGCCAAGTCACCGTTGAAACTTTAATTTGTAGAAAGTGTGAAAACCAAAGCCACTGAATATTATTTACCCTAGGATATTTTGATAAATTTATTGCACTGCCAGATTATTAGGACTACTGCTGGGTGGTCTTAGGTAAATCACTGCCTCATATTCAACCCATGCAGGTTCATAAGATGTAGATCACAAAGCACCTTTCACAATCGAGAGCGATTCAAAACATTTGCAAATTGAATGACCACATGAAAAAGAATGAATAGCATTTATGAATACAGATTTTCATTACTGGGATCCATTACGTTCAATCAATGGTTTGCTGTTAGCCAATGTGTATGAAGGGAATATGCTGGCCTGCATATTCCACTGCACACACCAGCCCATTCTAATTTCAACTTTCCTGCATTGAGCAGGGAAGTCAGAAGAGTTGTATTTCTAAGCATGTTCAGTTGAGCACACTTACAAACCTGCCTACAATCAATAACCATGATAGTGCAGGGTTTCTGGTTACAGGGAGAGTGGTTGGAGCAAACAGGGATATTGTTGGGATTTCACATTATTGGGATGTGAAATTCCTCTGAATGTGTTCCTGTGTTTGGGAGTGGATTTGAAGCAAACGCCTAGCAGAAGGTGTGGTGCATTTGAGGCCTGCAGCCAGTATATTAATATTGATTAAGGATTAATCTTCCCTTTTAGGGTTAAGCAGTTCATATTTATGCAGCTGGCACCCAGCAAAATGATTTTACAACTCTATAAGCCACAGAACGATGCTGTAAATTTGTTCTTCAGCTTTTTACACATGCCAGAATTTCACTGGTTGTAGCATTTGCCCCAAAAGCTCTCTTCACCCAATCATGTCACAAAGAGTCCAGAGTCAACATTATTACTTGCACTGTGTCTTAACAGCGTCAAGTAATGTGCCAAGCAAAGGCCAACATTTTCTTTAGTTCTGGTGTAGAAACGAAGTCTTCCATGAAATGAGTTCTTCGTTATCACAGCTAACAGATTACACTGGGAGGTTTGTCAGTACAGACTGTAAAAATGCATTCTGCAGGTAAGGCACTTCCTTACAACAAGCATAGCTTAGCTGTTCACATCCTGTGAGGATACAGTGCTTGCAGCTGTGTGACAGTTGGGCACCATCTAGCTAAAGTGCATCACTTGAGTAAGTCTGATTTATTTCAGAGGAAGAATAGTTCCCTGTTGCTGCTTAAAAGCACAATCCTATACACGAGAGCAAGCCCAATCAAGCTCAGTGAACTTATTTCTGAGTACGGTAGATGTGGACTGTCAGTCTCTCAAAAGTCAGAGTAATTCTATATATTTTTCAGCTTAGAGTTTTGGTCAAATGTTGACCATCCACTAGGGGGGAAAACCCCAAACACACCACAATTAAAAATTCAAATACCACATTTTACAGCCTGAATATCAGAATGTTTGCATGGCAATATGTCATGACAATTTGGGGACCCCACTTTATTTTTATTTTTTAACGTTCAATTTCAGCTCTAGGAACTGAATGAATCTCCATCCATATAAAAACGAGAAACTTTTTCATCTGCTAAGACTTGTTGAAGTTTATTTATTGAGTCCCACTTAAAAGTTTGGTAATGTTGGCCAAAATAATTCCCTGGAACTTTAAAATCATGTGGATTTTTGGCCGTCCTAAATATAAAGCTGAGTCAGATCCTTAAGAAAACTCTTTTAAGGTTAAGCCCTTAATTAGCCAGCCAAATGACTCAGTGCCATCCATCCGTCCCTCACGCAGCTGTTATGATGGAAAGAACTGCTTTTGATATCCGTATACTAATGTCCCTGAACAGCAGTGACATAGCTTTTTCAGGATGAATGAAAGGACAAACTGCAGGAAAAAAAGAGTGTGCCAGCAACGGCCCATATCCAAAGAACAGCAACGTCCTTGGGCACTAGAAGGAAATGGAGCAAAAGAACGAATTTGGTGACAATAAGCTAAGTTGCAAAAAGAAAATTGCACCACGTCAGCCATATTGACACCATGACTAAGCTCCTGGACATGGACCTCAGTAATGAAGGTTTCTTTAGAAGACCTTTGCCTACATTTCCATTCAATTAAAGTACAAGGCTGAATTGGGGGAAGGGTTGTATGTCAGTGATAGTGTATCTGCTTTGCATGCAGAAGGACTCACGTTCAATCTCCATCATCTCCTGGTAGGGCTGAGAGAGATCCCTGTCTAATATCCTGGAGAGGCTCTACCAGTCTGACTCAGCTTCCAGTGCTCTTAAGGTGTCTGAGAAAAAGCAATCTGATCCATTGTTCCCTGCGACCTTGGTTTACATGCAGTTCCACTTCTCTCAGCTGACTCATGTTGAGCTGGATCGGAGAATAAAAGTGGCTGCCCAGCAGAAGTTGCTCCTGTTGTGGCAGGGAGATTTCTACACTAGAATCAGTCCAGGCCACCAAGCTTACTTTTAGGCCAAGCGTGTGGTACACTACTGTCTGCGCTCCAAAGATCTGGTCTTCTGTGGTGGAGAATCCAAATGGCTTCTTTCCCTGCAAAGAACTGGAAGGGTGGTCAGAAATAAAGTTCTTGGACATTTTGCCCTGCTACTGACTGCAAACTTATCTGAGGTCACAGAACAGAATCATAGAGTTGGAAGGAACCCCAAGGGCCATCTAATTCAACCCCCTGCAGTGCAGGAGTCTTGCTCACAAGCTGGCCCTGGGTGGGCTCAAACTGCCAGCCTTCTGGTTAACAGCCAGACACACTGACCCATAGCGCCAGGTACCAAGTTTTCTTGCCCTCCCTTACAGCATCTTCTGTAACATGAAGAAGAGGCTCTGAAGGTAAGGTCTTACGTCAACCTTGACTCTCTCCTGAATTTTGTGTCATATACCATTAGCTTACCCCAATCCATTTATCCCACTTGCAGCCTGATGTCTCCTGCCAGTAACTGACAATTTGCCATTCTTTAATAATAATAATATTTATTTATACCCCGCCCTCCCCGGCCAGAGCCTGGCTCAGGGCACCTAAGGTAAAGGGACCCCTGACCATTAGGTCCAGTCGCGGATGACTCTGGGGCTGCGGCGCTCATCTCGCTTTATTGGCCGAGGGAGCCGGCGTACAGCTTCCGAGTCATGTGGCCAGCATGACTAAGCCGCTTCTGGCGAACCAGAGCAGCGCATGGAAACACTATTTACCTTCCCGCCGGAGCGGTAACTATTTATCTACTTGCACTTTGACGTGCTTTTGAACTGCTAGGTGGGCAGGAGCAGGGACCAAGCAACGGGAGGTCACCCCGTCGCGGGGATTCAAACCGCCGACCTTCTGATTGGCAAGTCCTAGGCTCTGTGGTTTAACCCACAGCGCCACCCGCGTCAAGTAAAATTACAGTAAAAATATAACGGGGGGGGGCAATTTAAAATACAGGTTAAAATGCAATTTAAATGCAGCCTCATTTTAAAAGTAGCCCATAGATCAAAACCATAAGGGGAGGGAAACATAAGGGTCAGACTGAGTCCAAACCAAAGGCCAGGCGGAACAGCTCTGTCTTTCAGGCCCTGCAGAAAGATGTCAAGTCCCACAGGGCCCTAGTCTCTTGTGACAGAGCATTCCACCAAGTCGGGGCCAGTACCGAAAAGCCCCTGGCCCTAGTTAGCACCCCAAAGTGACCATGTCACACAGTAAGGTCAGTCCTGCTAGTATCACCTCTAGGGAAGAAGCCATATTTCGGTATATACATTGATTAGCATGGCACCTTCTGATTATTATGATTTTTTGTGGTGCTGTGGTACAATAAAGGAATTTTGTAGAGAGACCGTCAGCTTCTGGTTCTTCAACAGTAAACCAGAGGTTAAAATTTGACTCATTAAAGAGGAACTGGACAGACAAGAAAGCTGGGCAGTGCTGTTTTACTTCCTCTATTAAAATGTGTTTCCTCTTTTCTAGTTCCTCACCTGCGGTGTTGAGGGAATTGAGGGAAAGAAAATGAAGTTCATTGCCTGCTTACCAGAATATACTCATTTTTCTTGCTCCAGTAGCCCAAACATTTGTGATAATGTTTCTGCCTGACAAGCTTGATCCAGTATGATAATATGATTATTAGCTTCTGTGGTTGAGAGTTATGAAGAAGGATACTTTGCAAAACCTGTTAGGCCTGGTTTAAGCATAGCACTATGATTTATTAAACCACGGTTTAGTGTTATATGTCAAGTTTGTCCAGTGGCTTAACTATTCTTCGTTTACTGCCAGCAAATCACAATCTGAAGCCATAGTCTGTTTAAACTGATATTCATGCTACTATTGGGGATATATTCTTCCCTTTAAGCACTATATTCATTTTACAAAACATGACCACTGAGTTGTACCAGCCAACCGCTCCTTTCATAAACATTGATTAACACATATCGTTTGTTCTTATCTGTTTATTTTTGCTGTGTCATGATTTAAATTAAAAGGCAGCATATATTACCCTAGTACTGAACTGAACTGAAGTTGCAAGTCTTAAAGTGAAGACCAAGTGAAAATCGCTTTTACGTTGTAAAAAGACAAGTGATTGTTGCAGACAGCTCAATAATACTAAAAAGGGTGTTGGTAATGGGTCACACTTATTTGATTTGGATGACTAATATTTTGAATTTTCAGCAGGCTGGAAGGGTATTAGTTCCAACCATGGCTGCTGGTGATTCATTTGTATCCCTCCAATTCTTTGCATTATTTTTACTATTCCCAATCTCTACTTTTAACAGCAGTATGTATGAGATGAAGCCTAATTAAAAACTATAGAGCATCATTCATATTTTATCAGTAACATAGATTTTAATACATAATTCATTCTGAGAAATGTTTGCAGAATTTTGTATTTGTGTATTGAGGTTGGTGGTCATCGCTACTTACTTCACAACAGTTAGAGTAGAACCATCATGGAGTTACTGATGTTCTGTACTTTTAATTTTAAAAAACCCTTATACAAGGGGTAATTTCCTCACCTTTTTTGTTTACTTTAAAAATGTCATTAGTCAGATCTATTGACACAACTAAAGTCAACATTTCAAGGTTCGGGTTTCAACCCCTAATATCTTATACAGCTCAAGGCCACAATACTTCAAGGGCAGCCCCTCTGCGCATTAACCAGGATGGACCCTTGGCCACTTCATCAGGGGCAATTCTCCCTGTACCTCATCTCAGAAAGATGTGGAGAGTGGTGACATGAGAACATGCTTTTTTTCAGTGGTATCTCCCTACTTGTGGAATGCTCTTCCCAGGAAAACATACCTGGCACCATCACTTCATCAATGCATTATTTTAGTCTCTTTTGTGCTGCTCATTTTTTAGTGGGGCAGGGTTTGTTCTGAAGGCGTGTCGCCACCCCCATCATTCAGCCTGGACACTGAGGTCCAGCTCCAAGGATCCTCTGGCGGTTCCTTCCCTGCAAGAAGTGAGGTTGCAGGGAACCAGGCAGAGGGCCTTCTTGGTAGTGCACCCGCCCTGTGGAACGCCCTCCCATGAGATGTCAAGGAAATAAACAACTATCTAACTTGTAGAAGACATCTGAAGGGAGCCCTGTTTAGTGAAATTTTTAATGTTTGATGTTTTATAATGTTTTTTATATTCTGTTGGCAGCTTCCCAGAGTGGCTGGGGAAACCCAACCAGATGGGCAGGGTGTGTGTGTGTGTGTGTGTGTGTGTGTAAGTAAGTAAGTAAGTAAGTAAATAGTGTGTTGTTAGATGAACACTTTTTTGGGGGTAGGGAATTTGTACATTGTTCTTTTATTTTGAGTTGGTTTTTAATTGATTTTGTTTATAATTTTTATTTTTGTTTAAAGCAACAAACAAATGCAGTAAATAACATTTTTTCAGACCATGGAATGTGATTTAATGCCTTGGTTCTTCAGCATAATATTTATCAAGGGCATCTGGCTGTGCACAGAAGTAGACATGAGCTCTACCCACAGGTTTGCACGCAAAAGCAAATATGACATTTGAGGAAAGCAAGGGAGGGCCAGGAAATATGTAAAGAAGAGGACTAGTTCTCAGAAATGACACGCTGCTTGCATCTGAAATATCACGCCTTTAAGATGCTTCTGGTGGGATGCAGATATCATTATTCATTTAAGAAAATGCTGGATCTTGTGCATGTGACAGTATCTGAAGCATAGCACATCAGATTTAAAACCTCCATGTGAGCTTATCTTCAGTTCAAAAAGGGGAGGGAGAATGATAAGTAGAATCCTGTGTTGTTTTCTCCCGACATATTTTGAATTGAAGTTCTGAAGCTTCAGTTGTTTCAGACATTTTTGTGTGGAACTGTGTCTGTGTTTCAAGCAGAGCAATTGGAGGATTGCACTGTAAACACATATAATTAAATGATTAACAGTCAGTGTCCATGATGTTTTTGCCTTCAGGGGCTTCCCCTTTTTCAGTTGAATTAGCCTTGCTAATGTCAAAGGAAGTGATAACTCGAACCGCAGGCAATCTGTCTGTACAGTTGTCAAATTTCTTGTTTCTGAATTCTGCAAATATGAAACCTGCAATCTTTTCAGAGACCTTTCTGCTCCAGTATTGCTAACACACACACACACACACACACACACACACACATTTTATATGCCACGAATCCTCAGGAGAGACGAGCGTCATCTTTATTTATCAGTCTTAATCAGAGTAGGTTTAGCAAATGCTCAAAACAAAGCAATTAACTTACAGCAGTGCAATAAATCTTACTCTGCTGGTGGGAGGATCAGAGAAAGGAAAACCCAAAGGTTGCCGCAGCAGCTTGCCTTGCTGTATTAGGTTCTCTCTGGTTCCTCAAAATTCCACCTGCTTTATTTATAGCCTTCAAGCAAACCAAGGGCTGCTTCTGCACAACTTCTGTTTGTTTCAGTGAAGCCTGCAGATGAGCCTCATGCAAATGGAACTGAGTAGGAATTTGATGCCAGTCATTCTCCATGGACTGCGCCCATCAGCCCTACCTAAAACCTCATCAGTGAAGCTGTTTAGCTTTTATTCATTTTGCCCAAACTTGTTCAGCTTTTTTCTGCAAAATCGCAAAGAAATTGGATGTTTCTGAGCTATTTCTGAGGGAAAATGCACTGCCAGCATGGGCTGCCATACATCCAGTTTTCCCAGACATTTAGCCGATTTCTGCCCAGACACTGCTTGTATTCCGGATATGTTTGGGAAATTCTGGACGTATGGCAACCCTAGAACTACCCACATGTCAGATGGGGTCCTATTGTTTATAAGTCCAAAGAGAATGTCGCTCCTTTCCATCACCTGTTGCACTGTCTGTGTGGGGCTCATGAGGAATGTGCCTGTGGCCCTGCCGTTTCACCAGGTGTAGGGATTTCCACTTCTCGTTTGTAGACGCAAGTTCTGAGTCACACCTCTTGATCGCCAGGTGCACCACTGCAGTAAACCCTCAGATGTCAAACGGGAAACCTTCAAAGCAACTGTGGGAGGCAGTGGCATTTTTGTTCTTATTTTTCTCAAGCACTGTTGGCCTTGTTTTTAAGTGTACGCCAACTGAAAAGACACTGAGGTGATTATCTCCATAGGAAATGTAGGAGCAGTGTGGCATTGCTTTGGGGTTTACTCCATCGTGAGTGAAGGGTGGGCATCTTGTTTGGCCCTCCATAATGCTGCTGAAGTCCTAACACCCATAAGCACCTGCCAGTATGTCTAATAGTGATGGTAGGAGATGTAGTTCTGCAACATCTTGGAAGGCCACGGGTTACCTAACTGTGCTATTCAACTTCTCTTAATTCCTGGAGGTATACTACTCTTAGTTCCTATACCACTGAGAATGAGGCACGTTTACTCAGAACAAAGTCCCCAGTCATATGTCTGCTTATGATTGAGCCCTAAATGATTAACTAGAGGAAAATAAGAGACTCAAAATATTTTCCAGTTGCATCACTGTTTCTTAAAGATCTCCATAAGAAGAGAGTTATGCTAATGAAACCAGCTATTTATTTATTTTTTAATGTTAGTAGCACAGACCAATTCCATTTTATTCACAAGTTGAAAGATGCATTGTATAGTCCTCCACACAGCGTTATCACTTTGGTTTCTCAACAAAGTGGTTTACCAGCACCACCCACAAATTTGCTTGCACAAGGAAAGCTTACATGCCAGAATAAAAGTTGCTAGCCGAGCATTCCGTTGGAGTTGTAACTCTTCTCATACAAAGATGCTTTTATGTGGATACACTTTTCTGATTTGCATTCTGGGATAGTACAGTCACATGGAGGCCTGTAGCACAGGTCCACCTTAACATCTATGTAACTATACACAAGGGAGAAAAGGGCAACCATTCTCACAGCCTCATGACCAAAGGGCAATTGGCGGGGGGAGTGCCAGGAGAAGACCCTGACATTGACCCCTCAAACAGATCTATCAACTACCATTTTTTAATAGTTACATTTGCCTCTACCAGTCCATCTCTTGTAGGAATCATTATAGTTTTATATATTCAACTTGACAGAATACCTCACAGAAAAAAGAAAATCCTGTCTCCTTATGAAGCAAAATTCTTGAAAACTAAAAGCTCACATTCCCTGACCAAATGTTTGTCTTAATAGAAGTTGTACCTTGAGCTTAACATCTCCTTTCTGGACAGTTGCATCTAGAGCACTGAGGCTGCAGAAATAGGTGAGATAGAGTTGCAGTTATTAAGGGTTGCAGCTAAGACCTTTTGTTCTTGTGGTTACTTTTTGTTTCCTAACCAGTTGAGTGCTAACTTGTTCATCAATAAGCAGCCTCTTGTTCCTGTCTTGTAAGAACGTAACATAGGCGAGCAAGGAGAAAACAGTGATGGGAAGTCTCATCCTGACTGCTTCAATCATAGAGGGAAACATTGGTAACATTTACTTGCTAAATTGTGCTTGAAAATGTGGCTTGATCAGTTTCAAAGTGGATCAGAAATGAAAAAGAAAGACATTCTGGGGAGACTGGACATTTTGGAAGAGATACTATAAAATAAAACGTACACAACATTTTTAAACATTGTAAAATGTACCAGTTTATTTTACAAACTGTTTATTTAAACTGTTTATATACTGCTTTGCTAAATAGTCTATAAGCAATATACTGCTTTGCTAAATAGTCTCTAAGCAATTTACAAAGTTTCAGTAAAAAACAAAAAATATATAGTTAAAACTATAAAAACAAACTACAATTAAAATGGCTGCTGGAATAACAAAGTCTTTAATAGGCACCAGAAATTCACAAGGGAGGGGGCCTGTATGACCTTAACTGGAAGGGAAATCCATAAAATTGGGTCCATAATGCTAAACACACAGCTCCTGGTGGGTACAAACCATGCATCCAAGTCACTTCCTCCAAGAGCTCAGTGATCAGGCAGGAATATAAGGGATTAGGCAACCCTTGGAAGTACCCTGGAGCCAAATTGCTAAGGGTCTTGTGAATTAATACAAGAACTTTGAACTATGAGGTATGCCTCTGAGAGCATGCACTTACTGGAATTAATTTTTATTTGGGAACAAGTGATTAGTCCTGTTCATATCTCAGAGATAAGTGCTGAGAGGTTGCTGTTCTTTCTGCTGAAATCCAAGAAACAAATTGCTATGTACAGTATGTGAACTGTTACCTTCCTGTGAGATTAGCTATGGCTCATATATATATATATAAAATCTAATTGAAACTATCTACATATCTAATATTTAATTATGCTCACTTTTATTCCTTGTACCATATATTGCCCCTATACCTATTGCCGAAAAGAAAAGCACTCACAAAATTCCCATAGATTACTGAAATGCTCCTACCCATCATTTGAGAATTATAGGCGTAGATACTTAGGAATTTGAACAAAGTTTGGGCTTTCTTAAGAGGATTTGGAGCTGTGCAAGAGTTGAGCATATGCTTATACAGAATAACAGAGCCCAGGTTGTCACAGTGTGGGCAGCAGGCTACCCACTTCTGCATCGCCAAAAAAAGAGGAAATGCATCATTACAAAAGAGGGCACAGATCCGCATACAATTTGCTTATATAAGAATTCCCCCCCCCCCTTTCGGGTACTTTTCTGGGTAGCCACATGCCCAAGGTGGGCAGGGCCAGAGGCAAAAATGAGCAGAGCAATGAATGTTAATTTTAGCTTTTTACAGTAAGCTAGTTTCTATATACCGTCACAAACCCCTCTTTCTCTTCCACCTAGGCAAGCAAGGACACTTTCCAGTTCAAGGGCATATTTCAGCCAGGCAAAAACGCTCCTGGAAGATGCAAAACAGAGCCAAAGAAAAGTGGGGCGGGCCCAGGAAGAGAGGACCAGATACAAAGGCCTGGAGAGCATATAAAAATAATTATCATAATTAAAGAATAAATACAATACATTACATCATAGTGGGGAAGACCAGATGACTTCAAGGCTCCTGCTCTTCCATCTTATGGTACTTTTTACTGGACCTGGGACAGGACAGCTTTCAGATTGAGGATTGCCCACTGTAAAGCAGGCCACATGGTCACTCTAATAGGGAGGCTAGGGAATGTAATACACCCTATGAAAACAGGGCTGAAAACCAGCCCTATCATTAGGCAGGGTGAGGCAGTCTGTGTCAGGCGGCAGATCTGGAGTATGAAATTGCACACTGACAATTAGTTTATTACAAGGTTTTAAAACTTCAGGGGATGACATCATGTTTTTGTTTCAGGCGTCGTAAAGTACAGTAAGTGGTGCCTTTCTCCTGAAGGAAACATTCCTGCAGGGGGGGGGGAAATCATTTGCTGGTGTGCTGTAGAGCACAATTACTGTCTCTGACCCTGTGCCAAACAAATGGAGCTCCAGAACAAGGCTGGAAGACTCATGGTGCAGCAACTTCGCTAAAACTACACTGGGCTTCTGTGTGGCTGGATGGGAAACCACTGGGAATCCTAAAGATGCTATAATTAGTTTCACAGAATAAAGGTGAAATATAAGTATTAATACGTTATATAGAGGTCTTTCTTACCCCACTCTTCACTATATAATCCCCCGGTGGGTTACAACCATACAACCTTAAAACCCAATAAAACAATTTAAAACAAGCCAGCAAACAACAGAGGTGGTCCCACAAATCTGAAGTGTCAGAGAAATAACAGAAACTGAATAAGGATGCCTGATGCATCTCGGTGGGGAAGGAGTTCCACACATTGGGCACTGCCCTTTCCTGGACTGCCATCCCCCATGTTTCCAAGGGCTGTGGACCCCTCTCTGCCGATCTTAACACTCGAAACACTCACTGGCAACCGGTGCAGCTGCTTTTAAACAGGGACAATGTGCATTATAAATGAAAACTTGGCCAGCTGTGTTTTGGACCAGTTGACATTTCTGAACCTTCTTCAAGGGCAGTCCCGTGTAGAGCACATTGCAATAATCCAATGTATTTTAGTACCATGTGACTTAAGTATCAGCAACTCCCCAAAGTTTTGTGTGGAGGCCCTTCCTAGCCCTGGCACCTGAAATTTCTAGCTTAGGAATGATGAACTTGGGGCACTTGAGATACCTGTGGGAGTTGAAGGCCTACAAATTCTGGACGGCTACAGGTTCCTCATCCTTGTTTTAATGAGTCAGGGACCGAACTTGGGAAGTAGATGTTCTGTGCCTGAGCTGAAGCTGCTCTTCAAGTGCATTCCAATTCTCCACGTAATTTGCAGAAAATGCTTTATTAAGCACATTGCCACAATACTATTCAGTGTGCTGAAACTTTGCAAAAAGCTACAAGCAGCACTTTGTGTGTGACAAGCATTCACTTCCAAGGTCCACGGAGGGAGAGGCAGAAATGTAACGTTTGGGATTGAAACATTAATGAGAGCTTTCACTGTCCATCATCATTTCAGTGCTGGTGGCAGCGTCACAGCGGGAAAAATGACTGTCCTCTCCAAATGACAGGTTACAAACAGTGAATGACAGCATAAGCTTCTTCAAATCAGTGGGGTGGGAAAATGCGCCTGCACCGAAGCTTATCACGAGATGAAAGGCTACAGCAAAAATTTGCCCACACTTCATTAATATAAACATGAAGCTTGATCATATATTTGGACCTGTGTGACAAGTATTCTATCACAAATCTCTACCTCAGCCTTCCCCAACCTGGTGCCCTCCAGACATCATTGGACTCCAACTCCCATCCACCCCAGCCAGTATGACCAGTAGTCAGAGTTTATGGGAGATGTACTCCACTAGCAACATCTGGAGGGCACTAGTTTGGGAAAAGCTCCTCTAACCATTCACACTAGGGATCCTACTATGTGCTAAGACCAAAGGCCATTTCAGACTATTATTATTATAATTTATTATTTGTACCCCGCCCATCTGGCTGGGTTTCCCCAGCCACTCTGGGCAGCTTCCAACAAAGATTAAAAATACATTAAAATGTCACACATTAAAACCTCTCCATTTGCTATGCTCTCTGATTCTTCTCACATTCTTTTGTAGTACTCCTTTAAACTGTGCATTCAGTGTCCTGGTCCTAAACTTGTGGAACTCCTTAAGCCTGAGATTAGACAGCCACCCACTTTGCTGAACTTTAGGGGTATCACAGAAACTTTCTTGTTCCATCAGGCATTTTAAGGTAGTGTTTGGTTTTATGATAACTTTCCATTATTTTATTCTCTTTACGGTTCGCTTTTATGCATACCACTTAGAAATGCTAATGATTAAATTTGTTTCACAAACAATTTGGTTTCTGCACCACAGCACATTGTAGAAGGCGGGCATTGAGTGTCACTGGTCCCGTGGTATGGAGCAGTCTTCCAGCAGAGATTTGGCAGACATCCTAACTTTTCAAGTGTCTCTTGAAGAACTTTTTATATTGACAGGCCTTTGCAGCTGCTTGATTTTTTCCCCCCAGTTAGCCATTCACCTTAATGATTATCTGCATTTTTTAAAAAATTGGGTTTTTTTTGTCCCAGTTGCTGGAAGCCACCAGAGGGGAGAGTGCTCTTATGCTCAGGTCCTGCTTAGTGATTTCCCACTGGCATCTGGTTGGCCACAGTGAGAACAGGATGCTGGACTAGATGGACCATTAGCCTGCTCCAGAAGGCTCTTCTTATGGTGTTAACATTCGTTGTGCACCGCCTTGATATTTTATGATATTGTGCCGATCGAAAGGTCGGCGGTTCGAATCCCCGCGGCGGGGTGTGCTCCCGTCGTTCGGTCCCAGCACCTGCCAACCTAGCAGTTTGAAAGCACCCCCGGGTGCAAGTAGATAAATAGGGACCGCTTACCAGTGGGAAGGTAAACGGCGTTCCGTGTGCTGCGCTGGCTCGCCAGATGCAGCTTGTCACGCTGGCCACGTGACCCGGAAGTGTCTGCGGACAGCGCTGGCCCCCGGCCTATAGAGTGAGATGGGCGCACAACCCTAGAGTCTGTCAAGACTGGCCCGTATAGGCAGGGGTACCTTTACCTTTACCTTAATACTTTTATATATAAATATTAAAAACAGGACTTCATTGGAGATAAAATCCTTATGCAAGATTATATTTTGAGAATGTTTAGGGTATCAGCAGGGAATCCCAATGCAATATAATACCTTGAAATTGTTAGTGGAAGTGCAGTGGTACCTCGGGTTAAGTACTTAATTCGTTCCGGAGGTCCGTTCTTAACCTGAAACTGTTCTTAACCTGAAGCACCACTTTAGCTAATGGGGCCTCCTGCTGCCGCCGCGCCGCCGCAGCACAATTTCTGTTCTCATCCTGAAGCAAAGTTCTTAACCTGAAGCACTATTTCTGGCTTAGTGGAGTGTGTAACCTGAAGCATATGTAACCTGAAGCGTATGTAACCCGAGGTACCACTGTACACTTTTAAAGAATCAGTTAGTTTACACACTGTAGAAAGGAACCCCAAAAGCATTTTAAACCCTACGAACCAGCTCTCCTATTTCCCCCTCACAAGAAGTCCTTTATTTATGAATAGATTTGGCATGGGTGAGTAGTCGTTATTCTGATTATTCTCCAAAGTTTGACGAACATCTTCCTTTCCAGTCCTTCATGATTCTAAGGGTTCTAAAGAAAAGAAGCTTGAGTGAACAAAAACTTAGCTGACGTAAGGAATTGCATCAGGAAATAACTTTCCAAGTATCCGAGAATGCTCCATTAATGTTTCATTCCCATGTGGTACATATTTCTATTGCTTTCTGTGAATAAGTGCAGATTTCCCCTCCCAAACATTTACAGGAAAAGGAAGCATTGCTGATGTTACTAATCTGGGCCTTGACTCCCCCCTTCCCATTAGACAGGACTCCCAACTACGACTATAACTACGTTACTCGGAAACACAATCGTCTTTCCACTGGTTGGGAATCTGAAACTTCGGGGGGGGGGGAGCTTTACCTTCACGCAATACTTCCAGTAGCCTTATAAGGGCATGAGTACTTTCTGTTGAGCAACAACTTTCTTATGTGGAATGTTATTTCTGTCTCATGTAAAAATACTGGCACATTCTAGCCAAACGACTAGCAGCTTTTCAGAGTAATTCAGAGGCTTAAGTTATACAGACTCCCTCTGCTCTGAAAACAGACTTCAGATAAGGCAGGAACCTGGTAAACCTTTAAGCTTAATAAATAATCTATGCTAAGCACAGTAATTTGAGGACAGGAATTCACCAGTACTATATTACGTATTTAAAAGATGACACTTTTTAAAAAAGCAATGGGGGTTAGTGACCGTGTTTTGTCCAACAGATTAACCAAGACAATCCCATCCGTTTAAATTACACTTAACACTGAGCTCTGAAAAAGTGCAAAAAGTGAATAGAAGTGACATGATTCAGCCTATTCCAGAATGGTTATCTGAAGGGAATGAGCAAAATGCAGAGGAAAGCAAGCAGACCTAAACCCTGCTGAAACTTGAATCAGCTGCTAGGTCACCAGAACTGAACTTCCTACAAGCCCTTTTGTAACATCAGCTACCAAAGGCTGGTGTTGTGTGACGGCCACATTGCCTCTGAGATTTGCATGGCCCGTTTCGCAAACCCTCCTGATGTTGTGGGCTGCAGTTCCCAAACAGCACAGCTGGAATGCACCAGTCTGGTGAAGACTGTCCTAGAATGCAAACTCAGTTCACATGGGGCAGTCTTGGGCTGCAGCATCACTGTAAATCCAAAGAGGTCCTAGGACACATTGTTCTGAGATCATGAATATCCAAGGAAAAGGTGACATGACTAAAACGTACAAGGTTTAGAATATTTGTAAACCTCATCTTGTCCTGTCCTGCCTCTGCTACGCTCCCTAAATGCCCCTTTGCGGGGACTTATGCCAGCATAAATTACAGGATTTTAAGATACGCCAGTTGATTCCCAGCTGTGCCAGGGTGAGGCACGTGCTCTGGCAAAAAGCCCAAGATCCACCAAATCCAAACCCTCTCACCCTGGTCAATACTGGGTGTGGATTGTGCTGTTACACTACTTAGGGCAAGGATAGAAAAGCAAGTGGGTCTCTAGATATTGCTGGGCCACCGCTTCCTTTATCCCTGACTGTTGCCCATGCTAGCAATGCTGTGACTGATGGGAGTTGGAGTCCCACAACATCTGGAGTACCACAGGTTCCTCATCCCGGATTTAGAACCTTAAAGATAAAAGCCAGTTGGGTCCAGAAAAAAAAACAATGAAGAAAACACACTACTGAAGTAACCCACATTATTTGCTTTCCTCTAATTGACAGTCTCTTGGCTGCAATCTAAACCGGTATAACAGACTTCATAGGCAGGCCCATGTAGAGCTTATTAGAATAGTATAACCAGGAAGGCATAATGGCAGTGGCCAGGCCTGTCATCTTTGAGATATAACCACGAGATGCCAACAAGTATAAAACATTTTAGAGTTTTAAAAGCTGACGTTCAAAATGTGAATTTAGATTTTGCTTGTTAATAAAGTAAACAAAAATGGAAATTCTGTCGGATTTTGAATATTTGCGAAAACTTGGTTCAGCTTTATTGTGCATTCAGTTATTTATTTATTTACATCTTGTAGATCCCACACCTTCAACATAAATTCACGTTCCAAGGGCAGCTAACAGAGTAGTAAGAAACAAAATGGACAATAATATTACAAAGTAATACAGAAAATTGAAACAAACTTAAAAAAAAAGTAACAGGCCATTCAAGTAGACAGTAAAATCAAAGTGATTTCAGTGGAAAATGCTTACTTGCACTAGCAGTTCCTAAAAGCCTAGGTAAACTAATGTTTTTACCTGGCACCTAATGACAGTAATGAGATCTATAGGGGAGCCTTCTCAGGTAGGGCATTCCAAAGGTGAAGAGCCATCACAGAAAAGGCTCTCTCTTTCCTGTCACCACCCACAACACTTCACTCAGTGAGGATACCCAGAAAAAGATCTCAATATATCCTATTGATTACAACAGGACCAGAATGTGATTGTTTTGGACTTCAGCCAATAGAACTTTGTATTTTCATTAAAGCCGGCTGTGGAATAAATTGGACGGCTCATTATTCTGAAGCTGATAGGATTAAATCGTAGAGATTAACCATGTCACAAATTGATGGCGGAAATGTTCTTTCTTGTTTGTTATCCTGCTGTTGTCTTGCAACATTCCTATAGCAAAAAATCTCTGCTCATTTCTTGAGGGAAAAAAGACTAGATTGCCCTAGAAATGTCATATTTGGAAAATAGGGTTGAGGATAATTTTAAACACAGCATTTGTTTTCGGCTAAAGCAGACATTCGGAATCAGCAACATCAGAGCTGCAGCCTTAAAGTTTAGGGTGGTTCTCATTTTCTCACTTCCTTTCTCTCCCTCCTTTAATTATTTGTGTGCTGTAAGTTCAAAGTGGAGTCTTTCACTTAATCACACAGTGCAGAGCAGTGACTCTACAGTTCTGGTTCACTGAACTCTGTTAAAGTCTGTGACTAACGGCCAGACCATATGATCCTGCATATGTGGGTGGTAAACTGCCACACATTCTGGTCGGTAAATGAGAAAGGAAGGGAGCAGCAACTGCTGGGAAAGATGGATTCCTTAAAAAGTCTGGCAAACTTGGTTTTAAATTGAAGGATGCCTCGTTCCTGGGCACACTTCTAGGAGATAAAACAACCACACCTGTCTGACATGGCTGGATAGTGTTCCTTTTAATAGCTGTGATGTAGTTCTCGGGTCAAAAATGCATCCGAATGCTCTTTAAAATGAGTGGGGGTATCCAGCTAAACAGTGAAGTGTTTTAGCTGCACAATGGAACTTGCTTACCTTCTGCTATCCCCATGTGTCTTGCTGGTGCAGAACACAGCAGCTAGGTTGCTTGTGGGGGCAAACTACCACCAGAATATAACACTTTGCTTGTGGGATTTGCCCTCACTTACAAGGCCAGGACCAGGGTTCTGGGGAGACCACCTTATCCCTTATAGGTCACTGCGGTCTACACGAGAGGTTCTCCTGCAAGCTCCAAGGATACCATAACTCAGAGCAGAGCTTTTAGTTGGCCGCCCCATTATGAGAAGTAGCATTCATGTTGAGATTCAGCTCGTAACCACTACCTGTATGTACGGGACACAACTGAAGACAGTCGTATTGTGAAGAGCCTTCCTAGCAGGATGAATGGGTCTCTACCATGGGTGTATATTTTGGATTGTTGTGGGTGCATGATATTTTCTGATTCCTTCTTAGCAGCGCTGAACCTGTTTTCATTGTACCTATATCCCCATGAGCTATGTGGAAGAGAGATGATAGATAAACAGTCAATTCTAGGGGTCTCACCAACCCCCTACAGCAGATTTATGGGGTGCTGTGGTGAGGGCAGGGAAGTCCCATTGTGCAGCTGAGACTTCTAATGCTAGTGGAACTGTTTAGTTGCATACCACCCAATATTTTGCAAAAAAAAAAAACCCTACATGTAGAAATGAGCATTTTGAGAGAAAATACATTGCACTTTAAGCAAGCATTTAAATGATTTTCTTTCTTGCAGATTAATATGGAAGCAAGACAGAAAGGGCTTTTAAGGGAACAGTGACACAGATCATAAATAAACTGATCTGTCTGCCACCATGTCTGTTTAATACTACAAATGGTATGAATGCAAATGATGTGCACTTCCTCCTCCACTGGAAAAGCTAAGTGAGGAGAAGCACTTTCTCAAGTCACTCCTGGAGGTGCTGTCTCTGTCTATGTGCTGCCTGATGGTTGGTGCTCCAGCTTCCTTGGTCATCTCCCTTCAGGCCAGAGCTGTATGGGAGGCATATGTCTGTGCCTGCAGAGCAATTGGACACCCAAATGCCCAGCCGTCACAAAGGCAGAGAAACATTTCCACTGCCTATTTTCACACAGAGAGGGAATAGTGTGGTGTAATGGTTGCAGCAGAGTCCAGTGGGCATATTTGGAGTTTTGAGAAAGGTCTGTGGGTGCCAGTCACAAAATGGCTATCACATAGAAATTCAAAGTGCTGGTTTTGACCTATAAAGCCTTAAACGGCTCAGGACCACAATACCTCAAGGACCGCCTCTTTCCGTATGAACCTACCCGGACCCTGAGATCATCTTCTGAGCAGCAGCGTAGCGTGGGTTGTCAGCACCCGGGGCAAGGCAAGTAATTTGCGCACCCTAACCCGTGGATTTGCGCCCCCTAACCCTACAAATCTATGCCTATGAATGATGGTCCCTCTCTCTCTCTTTTTCTCATATTCCAATTGATTCCCATTTCCGCCGATCGATCCCCGAAGCTCTCACCCAGCGAAATTCGTGCGTAATTACACTTAGCCATCCCTAATCCTGCCGCTTCCACCGGGAAATCATGACGGTGCGTTTCTCCTCTCCAAACTTTCCCCGGCCCTTTGCCGGCCGGCGCAGCCCTTTTGGCTACGAGCTCCCCTCCTTCTCTGCCCGCTTCCGACCCCACCTCCCCGTCCAGCCTCCCTACCTCCTGAAAAAAGGCGCCGGCGCCGAGCAGTACACCCCCGCGGCCATCGGAGAGAGGCGGGGCCGTGGGAGGCAAGCCAATGGGCGAGGCGGGGGTAGGTGGCCACGGGGGCGGGCGCTGCCGCAGTCCTCGGGTGGGCAAGGTAGGAGCAGGCGGAGGCTGGCCGGCCGCTCTGACAATAGGGGCGGGCCGAGGGCACGACGCGGCTGGGCCCTCTGGACTCGCGCCCCCCCAGATGTTGCGCCCGGTGCGGCCGGCACCCCTGGCACCCCCCACGCTACGCCACTGCTTCTGAGGCCCTTCTTCGTATGCCTCCTCCTTGAGAGGTCTGGAAGGTGGCAACACGAGAACGGGCCTTCTCTGCTGTGGTTCCCTATCTATGGAATGTTCTCCCCAGGGAAGTTCGCCTGGCGCCTTCATTATACACCTTCAGGCGCTAGGCAAAAATGTTCCTTTTTAACTAGGCCTTTGGTTGACCTGATTGACATCCTATACCCTTTTAAAATGTGGCTCTCTTTGTGGGGGTGTTATTGGGTTCTTGTTCTTATTTTGATTTTATATATTGTGATTTTTTCTGTGAACCACCCAGAGGCCTCCAGGTATAGGTTGGTATATAAATTCAATAAATAAAATAAATGAACATAAAAGAGCTGAAAAAGAGTTCATACTACAAAATGGTACCTTCATCCACTCCCCATTGCTAAGAAAAAAGTCCCTCATGTCACCCCATGCTTTTTCGCAAACAGAAGTTCCTTGTACCTCTCCTCTATTCAGAACCGAATCCTGGAATCCAATGAAATGTGAGTATGTTTAAGGAGATGTGTTCAGTGCAGAAGAGGCAGAAGCAATGCAAAGAGGAAGTGAACAGGAAGAGCAAACTGTCTCTTGTCCACTGTGAATTTTTTAGGGGATATTTACCGAGACTTTTTGTAGGTGCCACACTTGGTGCTATTGGGCAAACCGATACCCATTGTGCCATGTTTGGTGATCTCTGGGTTAGAATGTTGCACTAGGGAAACTTCTGGGTTAGCGCCAACGACGAATGGCGGAGTTCCTCTGATCGGAGGAACGGGCTCCGTGGAAATTGGGTCTTCCCGCCGCGGCGAAGGCGGGGGCCCGCCAGAAATCCCAGGCGGAGAAGCCTGGGAACGTGGGGTTCAGCAGAGCACCAAGAGCGCCTCCCCTACTCACGAGGAAACCCCCTTTCGGGGCTCCGGAGTGAAGTGGGGTGAGCAGCGCGGTGCTGCGAACCGATCGCTATTTCCATGGAGGGAAGCCATGCAGCCATCGTTGGAGAGCGCTGACTTTTTCCTGATGACATTTGGACTCTAAATCAAGTACCCGTGAGTAAAAACGGAGAATTAGATCAAGAAATTTGCAAAATTTATGAATTAGGCACAAGCGGGAAGGTTTAAACAGGAAGTCCGCCTTCCGCTTTTTGTATATAAACTGAAGCAAAGACCTTGCAAACTAACAGCCTGGAAAACTGCTTTAAAGTTGGAAATTTCCTGCATCCACAACTAATAAAACCCCCTTGGAAGCAGGAGAAAAGGGGGGGGGGATTTGACTGTTTAATCCTGCAGGAGGAGAGTAAATGAATTTAAGTTTCCATCGTCCCAAACCTGGGGACGGGGTGTCGGGACAGATATTGTTTGAGACGTCCATTGATTGAAAGTGGAGTGCTTTGACAGATAGTTAAAAAAAGAAGAGAAACAAATTAACTTCAATGCTACCTTCTGCATTTCTGTATTTTAAAGATACAAAGTATTTGAAAATCGAAAGGATTTGAAATCGAAAGTAATCTCCTTTGTTGGATACATTTTAAAAATGGATACAAAAAGAAACTGTGTCCCCTAGAGGGAGCCTGTCAGTTTGTTGTTGTAGTTTACTTGGACTCTACAGCTGCAAGATTTGGATCGTGGGACCAGCCGTTTGACCTTGAACAGAAATGTGTTGGAAGGAAGGTTTAGTGTCTGCCCTTGGCATGACAAATGCCTTGCTGGAGCAGCTGCATGAGAAAATGAATTTGATGCATGAAAAATTGGACTTGATGAGCGCTGTGGCCAGCGAATATGATTTAACAGGGAATAAGGATAAAGAAGTTATACAGCGACCAACTCAAGAATCTGGTTTGACAAGGCAAGTCCAAGGGCAGATGAAGAAGGAAGAGGCAGTGATTACTCCTCAAACAACACAAATGGAGAGATCCAAAGTCCTGCAGGAACAAAAGTTATTGATTGAACTTGGAGAGTGCTGGGAAGTGTTTGAAGTCAAGGAAGCTCTTAACTCTAGTGGGACTATGAAACAGGTGAACAACTATCTTTTGGATAAATACTTTTTGGATTACAAAGATGACAATGGGGAGTGGGACTGGGGGGAAGGGGCCAGCCTGACGAAGGAAAATGGAAATTATTACCGGATGGAACCCTCCGGAGACCCACTCCCCAAGAAGCTAACAATAGACAAAGAAGTGCGCAAGCACAAACAAGGACAAGAAAATGTGCAGAGGGGGCCAAGAAGAGACTTAAGGGCCTCGGATATAAGAACACCAGATTGATGGACTGGATGTAATGGACAGAAAGGACTGACATGACCTGAAACCAGGAAGAAGGGACGTTGGATAAAAATTAGAGAAATTAAGGGAAATTCTTTTGTTAATTTTGGAATTAGTGTAACATTAATGAAATATGAGGGAACATGCTGGAAATGAACCAAATTGGCTTTAGCAGAAATGATTTAAGGAGATATGAATGAATATGATGTGAATTTTGAAATTTTAAGATTTTTAAGATAAGATAAGGTTAAAAAGATTAAGGTAAATTGAATAACAGATTATATTAAAAGATGGAAAGGTTTTGTTGAATTAATTGATAAGATAGATTGTGAAGATTAATCATTTAAATTAAACTTGAGAAACATGGGAAGAATTTGCTGGAATAACGAATCAAACTAGAATACAAAAAGGGAGGTGTGAGGAGGTTCAAGAAATAAGCAAATGGAAAGTTGTAATTTGAGATTTGTATTTTTCTTTTTTCTTTTTTTGGTTTTCTCTTTTGGTTTTATTTTTTGCTGTATTTTTCTGATTTTCTTGTTTTTGTATTGATGAAATTCTGAATAAATATCATTTAAAAAAAAAAAGAATGTTGCACTAGGACCTAGGAGACCACAATTCAAATCTGCAGTCGGCCATGAAGCTCACTGGGTGATCCTGGACCTGTCACTGTCTCTCATCCTAACCTACCTTGCAGACTTGTTGTGAGGATAAAATGAGAAGGGGGGGAGCATGCATGCCATCTTGAAAGAAAGGTTGAATGGAAATAACAGATAGATAGGTATTCACAGACAACAGTGAAATATTTTGGAAAAAACATGTAAAGTACTGTCAAGAAATTTGGTTTGCTGATCAATTACAGACATAATACTATCAGATTTGACATTTAGCCTGAAGGAAATGGAATTAACTATTAAGATGTTGAAGCAAATAGGAACAATGGCAATGTTTGCTTCCATTCAAGCCTTGGCAATATCAGCCATTTTAGGGAGAAAGCAAAACAAAGAAATTATTTTAAAGAGAGATTCTGTCAATATACACATAAATGCAGTGTTTATTCCATGCCTCTGTAATACCCACCATTGTCTCTCAGTGAGATATTAGTAAATAGGAAAGCAGCAGCCATGGCAACCAACCGTACTGAATCCTAGTCAATATTCTCAATGCAATTTAAGAAATCGGTAGACTCTCCCCAATAGGACTCTGTGCTACGCATGGAATGCTTTTAAGAAATGCAAACATCACATTCACATTAAACATAGAAAACTGGGAGGGGGAAATGGATTTTCAGAATCATGGAAGCACAGATTTGTATTGCTGGAAGCCCTAAGGCTATCTGTTCCAGTGCCTTGCACTGAAGCAGGATTCTCAGGCCACATGCAAGGAGTTTAACTGCGACAAAGCATAAATTGATGCACATCAATGCAAACAAATGCACACATCCTGTATCTCATTTGATTCTCTAGGCTCCCTGCGAATCATGGCATAATTGCCCTTCATGTGAACTGAGGGTGGAGAGGACTTGCATTTTTTCCCCATGAACCTACTCTCTGAAACAATTTGCAAACTGAAACTTTGTGATCCATTTGTCTGTACAGTGGTACCTTGGGTTAAGAACTTAATTCGTTCCAGAGGTCCGTTCTTAACCTGAAAATGTTCTTAACCTGAAGCACCACTTTAGCTAATGGGGCCTCCCGCTGCCGCTGTGCCGCCGCTACGCAATTTCTGTTCTCATCCTGAAGCAAAGTTCTTAACCCGAGGTACTATTTCTGGGTTAGTGGAGTCAGTAACCTGAAGTGTCTGTAACCTGAAGCATATGTAACCCAAGGTACCACTGTACATATATTAGGGGAGAGTGTGGATAAAAATGCATGTAACGTTGTGTCTCCTCATGGGAAAAGGCACAAAACACTGAAACATTTTCTCATGGGGAAGTCACTCTGGCTAACCCTTTATTTCTTTTGGTTGCCTTTGGCCACACCTTTTCCAGTTCCACAGGATCCTTGTTGAGATGCAATGACCAGAAATGTGCACAGTAGCATCCTAAACTAGCACAAAGGCATTATGATCCTGGCAGTTTCATTTTTACTCCATTCCCCAATGATACCTAGCTTTTTCACAGCTACTGCGCACTTGGTCAGCCTTTTCATTGAACTAGCCACCCTGCTACACCTCAAGGTCTCAATGGATAATGCTCCTCCTTGCTCTTGGACAAAACAACTTTTTAAAAAAAGGATTTTGCATAGGGTCTTTTTTAGATCTCGAACTATTTAAATTCTGCTTATTCAGTCTCTCTTAGCCATATTCCAGTGAGACAGCATTTGTGCTACCCTGGAGCGCACACCACATATCCTGCCACATCACAGATGGCTAGCTCTGCTAAATGCTATATCCCACATCAGAATGAAGTGGGATTGTCAGTGGGAGGTTAGGAAGTGGGGTTGAGATGTCATTTGTTTATTCATTTGCCTTCATTAGAGGAGCAGAAAGCAATAGAAGGAAAAGGCTTTCAAAACAAAGCAACAGGAAGCCGAGGCATTAGGAATACACTGGGATATGAAAATATACAGACCAATTTGGGGATGCGTGTATTGCTTTTTTCACATCGAGTATGAATGAATGCTTGTTTCAAAGAGGGGATTTAATACATGAACATTTAAGGCAAATTTTGCTTCCATCCTTTGAGTTGTTGACGTTTTCTCTAGTCAATATAATAGTCCCAGCTGGCTATGGGCCAATTCATACAGTCAAATGATAGTAATCAAATTATAGGTTTATGCACTGATAAACCAACTTTTATTAACATGTACTGCATACACATGATGAGACAGTTATCATATATGTAAACGTTGGCTTACACCATTATGGGCTTTTTCCATTCTCTCTGTCTCTCCCTATGTTTGAGGAGGGAAAAGTTAATCGATACTTTTCTGGAGTCAATTTCATTAGTCTTTAGTGAGTAAATGACAATTGTCAGTCTGCAATGACTGAAATGGAAAGGGATCTGTGCTCTGACTGCAGGAGTGGCTAACCTATGACTCCCCATAAAATGAGCTAGCCATTTCTGCCTTACTGAAAGATTTTGGGAACTAGCATTGAGCCCCAGAGTGGCAAGGTCAACACAGTACAGGTGCATAGCAGTGCATTGGTCATGCACACAGCCATTAGGCCCTCTTCAGGCTTCGTGAAACTGAATCCATGTTGGATGCATGGGGCAGCACATGCAAGCCATTTATCCACCACCCCCAACTTTGCCACAATTAGTGGCAAGGTCTGATAGGGGCTTGTGGGTGTCTTCACTTGAACCTGCCGACAAGCCTTCCTGCAGTCAAGAGCCCTACACTGTCAAGATTCCCAGTCACAAAGAGACTTGCAGGTGTGTTTGCTTGAATACACATGGTCAAGGGTGGCAAGAGCCGCATCAGCCTGAAGAGTTTTATGATGCCTGAAGATGGCTAATGTCAGCAGCCCACGCAAGGTGCTGATGGCCAGTTAGCAGTCCTGTTACTGCATGGGGTTGAACTCAGTGTCTCCTGCCTGCTGTGCAACTGTGCAATGCCTGATGCTGGTGAAGATGTAGCATTTCATCGTCTTTGTTACCTTTGAGTTTCTGTAGTAATTTATTCATAATACCTCACCTGCTTGTGGGGGTCATTTTATTCTGTCAACAAAAGAGTTCTGGGTCTTGTGGTGTTGCTGTGAAAGACCTGTTCATTCACAAGTGTTTGTGCTTTCTCTGTATCCCAAAGATATGGACCTCTTCTCGGGAGGAGATGTGTGAGCAAAATGCCAAGCAATGATAGGCACAGCTCAGCTGCACGTCTTTTCCCTATCTCAATTTCTGTTAACTTAAGCTATTGTTGAATGTCAGCGGACCAGGGTTTGATCAAGTTTTTTGTTGCTCCTGATTTATAAATAGGTTAAAGAGCTTAGCAACAAGTAAGATGAAAATATTTCACTTCCAGCTCCCAATTGCATATTGGATATCTGCAAATTAGCCAACATAAACTCTCTCATACATCTCATGTAAGGCTCGTAATGGGACTACTTATGAGTAAATGTGGATATTTCTTGAGGGTAAAGGGTTCAATCATACTTAGTAAAGGTTAGGCAGATATAATGACTAATGACATTATTTTCATAGGCAACATATATGGACTGTGGATATTTCCTACAAATGTAAGCACAGCTTCTCAGCCAATTTATCCACATGAAGACCCATGATAGCTACAAGAACGCAGTGACATCTCTATGTGTACGAATTCTGAGTACGCATTTAAGAGCATTCAAAACATGTGATCTACCACTAAGCCATAGCTTCCCTATAGTATAGTATATTGTGATTCCAGAATTTATTTGCAAATGTTATGGCAAGAGCACTGCAAACACTAATACCAAAAACATGGGAGCGACTATTACGTTTTATAATTGATGGATGGCATCTTTCTATTTTTCATATTGAAACTGTCCAAAACAGGACATTAGAGCAACCCTTCTAAGAACACGAAATATAAAGAATGATGAGGCTAAAATAATATATGAACACTATTGCTTGCATTTCCAAATACAGAAGATGGAGGGGCAAAAGTAGTTCTCACTACAGTGGTACCTCAGGTTACATACACTTCAGGTTACATACCTTTCAGGTTAAAGATTCCACTAACCCAGAAATAGTGCTTCAGGTTAAGAACTTTGCTTCAGGATGAGAACAGAAATCAGGCTCGAGTAGCGTGGTAGCAGCAGGAGGCCCCATTAGCTAAAGTGGTGCTTCAGGTTAAGAACAGTTTCAGGTTAAATACGGACCTCCGGAACGAATTAAGTACTTAACCTGAGGTACCACTGTAATTAGGTATTACTAAGGACATTGTCATGGGAATCTCAGCCCTAGGCACACTTACTTCGGAGAAATCCCATTGAATACAACAGGCCATCTGAGTGAACAATCATAGGGTGACATAGCATGTTGTTTCTGTCTGACTTATCTGTCTGACAGCTGGCAATTGTTGCTATAACCCTTCCCCAGTAGAGGAAGTGGTTAATTTAACTGTCTCCAGGAACCATCAGCTAATCAGATGGGATTTTTGGGGGAAAAAGCCCCTCATCTGGTGATTCTTTTTCCCTGGCCAATTCTCAGGTAGGCTTTAAATTTTAAAAATTACCTCTTTCCAGGAGCTCTCAGCTATTCAGAAGAGATTTTTCAAAGCATTAATGTGGTATTTCTCTTTCCTCTCCATGTCCCCAGGTGGACTTTAAACCTGGAAAATGTATCTAGACCTTCGTACAGATGGTTGAGCTTTGTGTAAAAATCAAGGGCAAACTTAAGTACCCATCCGAATGTGAAAAGAGGGACTTTTAACTTATATAAAACAAGGGATTGTTTTAGAAGGTCAGCACATAAATTTTTTGTTCCTGTTTTATTTTATCTTGACAAGCCTGGAGAAGTTGGTGGTTAGGAGCATGGATGAATATTAAAGGTTAGTATTTTTCTTCTGGTGAATTTCATGGATTGTAAGAAGAGAACAGATTTCTTAGGAAATGGAACACAATTAAATACCTCTTATGCAGCCACTTCGTCTTATTCAAATAGTACATTGTGTAGGGCCCTGCATGCTCTTTATATTAAATCTAGTGTAGTGTTTCTGCTTGTCCTTTGAAGTCTTAATATGGCATTTCTCTTTTCTCTTCACTTCCCCAGATGGACTTTAAACTGGGGAAATGCATCTTGGGCTCCAATCCATGAACACTACTAGGACAATTTTTTACTTCTCAGCCTTTGCTTCCATTCTGGAAAAAATATGAAAACTAGTGGCCTACCTCGAAAGGCTGCTGTGAGAATGCACGAGTTAAGTTTGAAAGTCCCAGCTATGTCAAGTGTCTCTTCACCAGATGAGAAAATAGCAGTGGAAATTCTTTTTTCATCTTATAAAGCTCAGCTGCTGCCTCCCATTTGCTTTGTTTTGGCCCACATACAGGAAGCAACAGCTGAAATGCATAAAGGCAAGGCACTGCCATATCCTCAGCTGCTGTTCAGACTAGGTGGGAGGGAACTCATGGTCACAGCTTGGGGAGTGGGAGGGGAAGTAGCTGAGGTATATAATGAAAGAGGGGTTTTTGCCCATGGACTCTTCAAGTGGGAATCTTTTGGGGACTGTGAAGACCCTGCTTTGAATCTTCACCCTGGAGTTGCATTGTCAGTTTCCTGCTAAAACAGGATTCCTCTTGCCAATCAATAGAGTTAATATACCCAGACACCCAGAGTGCTGGTTCTGAGGGATTTGAACAGTCACACTAAAGCCATTAACTCTGGGACAGCTCAGGACTTCATGGCTGCCTTGACACCTGTGGGTCTGTCCCAGCATATCATTGGCCCAGTGTTTTGCATTTACAGTGGTACCTCAGGTTAAGTACTTAATTCGTTCCGGAGGTCCGTTCTTAACCTGAAACTGTTCTTAACCTGAAGCACTACTTTAGCTAATGGGGCCTCCTGCTGCTGCTGCGCCGCCGGAGCATGATTTCTGTTCTCATCCTGAAGCAAAGTTCTTAACCTGAGGTACTATTTCTGGGTTAGCGGAGTCTGTAACCTGAAGCGTATGTAACCCGAGGTACTACTGTACTGAGAATTGCATTTTTTTATTATTTTTGTAAACAGCTTTCAGGCTTTTTTTAAAAAAACAATGGTGTATATGTTTTACAAAATAAATTAAAAAATAAGACTCTGGTTAAACCCCCTTTTGTACTGCCTGTTGTTGGCTGCCTATTCATTTCTGAGTGTAAATTGCTGATTTTTACCTATTAAGTCTTAAATGACTTGGGAACAGGCTACTTGAAGAATCACTTTCTTCCATATAATCCTGCCCAAGAATGGAGATTATCCTCAGGGGCCCTTTTTACTGTCCCTTCATATGGTGCGAGAAGGCCTTTTCTGTGGTGAACCCCTGAAACTCCCCTGGGAGAAGTGTATGGCTCCTTCAGTGCTTCTCTTTTGGAGGCATTTCCTGTTTAATCAGGCTTTTATGCCTTCCTAGTTATTTGGGCTGCTGTGAGTTATATTGCTTTCTGTAATTTTTAAAATGTTTTATAATGTTTTTATTGTATGCCACACTGATTTGCTTTAGGAAGAAGAGCAGGATAGAAATGCATTTAAATAAATAAACAAACACGTTCCTTACATTGTGGTGTTGCATGTTCTACAAGCATGTAAATTAGGCTGCATATGAGGTGACAGCTGTAGTGATTAGCATGCTTAATATCCAGCCTGGAAGAAATGCACCCAGATATGATTTTTTTTGCCATATGGCTTTCTCCTGAATTTTTATAGAAAGTGACTTAATAATAATAATAATAATAATAATAATAATAATAATAATAATTTTATTATTTACACCTCACCCATCTGGCTGTGTTTCCCCAGCCAACTTACAGTACATAACCAGCAGCTTACAGCACATAAAAATGGTAAAACATTAGAATACTAAAAACATGATAAAATATCAAACATTAAAAACTTCCCTGAACAGGGCTGCCTTCAGATGTCTTCTAAAACTCAGGTAGTTGTTTATTTCCTTGACATCTGATGGGAGGGTGTTCCAGAGGGTGGGTGCCACTACTGAGAAGGCCCTCTGCCTGGTTCCCTGTAACCTCACTTCTCGTAGGGAGGGAACCGCCAGAAGGCCCTCGGAGCTTGACCTGTGTCCGAGCTGAACGATGGGGGTGAAGACATGCCTTCAGGTATACTGAGCCAAGGCTGTTTAGAGCTTTAAAGGTCAGCCCCAACATTTTGAATCATGCTCAGAAATGTACTGGGAGCCAATGTAGGTCTTTCAGGACCGGTGTAATATGGTCCCGGTGGCCAGTCCCAGTCACCAGTCTAGCTGCTGCATTCTGGATTAATTGCAGTTTCCGGGTCACCTTCAAAGGTAGCCCCACGTAGAGCATGTTGCAGTAGTCCAAGCAGGAGATAACCAGAGCATGCACCACTCTGGCGAGGCAGTACGCAGGCAAATAGGGTCTCAGTCTGCGTACCAGATGGAGCGGGTAGACAGCTGCCCTGGATACATAATTGACCTGCGCTTCCTGTGAGTCCAAAATGACTTCCAGGCTGCGCACCTGGTCCTTCAGAGGCACAGTTACCCCATTCAGGACCAGAGAGTCCTCCACACACCTGCCCGTCCCCTGTCCCCCCAAAACAGTACTTCTGTCTTGCCAGGATTCATCCTCAATCTGTTAGCCGCCATCCATCCTCCAACCACCTCCAGACACTCACACAGGACCTTCACCACCTTCACTGGTTCTGATTTAAGATAGAGGTAGAGCTGGGTATAAGGGAATAGTTTGGTTTTGGGGATTTCTGCACAAGTCCCTATTTTTATCATGGACAAATGAAGGCAGAACTGCTACCAAAATATGCTTATTTGATAGCATTTTTGAAACTTGCTAATCATAGTGATAGCTGGCATTTGTTCATTCATTGATTTGGTGGCTGCTTAGTCATTGAGAGCCATTTCAAATAAGCTGAAATATACAGAAAGCATTTGTTTAAAAATGAATAAGTAAGAAAACATTTCTGTGCATGCAACCCAGATGCTGAGATCATGCATAATGATTACACAAAAATACATTTCACTTGGTACCAGCTTCCCAATAATGCACACCACATGTACACATAGGAAAAGAAGTATGCAGATGATTCTCACATGTGGTGGACTCACGTGGGTTACTCTTTTCTGTCCCTATTATATGCCACAACAGAAATATGAACAGGCCTGAAAATGCCAGGCTGCTAAAGGTTCCTCTCTTTCCCACCTTAGTGTCTGGGGCAGGCATAGGCAAACTCCGGCCCTCCAGATGTTTGGGACTACAATTCCCATCATCCCTGACCACTGGTCCTGTTAGCTAGGGATGATGGGAATTGTAGTCCCAAACATCTGGAGGGCCGGAGTTTGCCTATGCCTGGTCTGGGGTATGAGGTCTAATCCCTGACACATCACATTTCTCCCTGGTGGAACTCATATCAATAGACCTGCTGTTTTAATGGCAGTCTGAAGTGTTAATAATAATAATAATAATAATAATAATAATAAATTTATTATTTATACCCCGCCCATCTGGCTGAATTTCTCCAGCCACTCTGGGAGGCTCCGAGTGTTAAAAACAATACAGCATTAAATATTAAAAACTTCCCTAAACAGGGATGCCTTCAGATGTCTTTTAAACAGAAGATAGCTGCTTATTTCCTTCACATCTGAAGGGAGAGCGTTCCACCGGGCAGACCCTCTGTCTGGTTCCCTGTAGCTTTGCTTCTCGCAATGAGGGAACCGCCAGAAGGCCCTTGGGGCTGGATCTCGGTGTCCGGGCAGAACGATGGGGGTGGAGATGCTCCTTCAGGTATACAAGACCAAGGCTAGCTACTTAATGGACTCAGGGTGCAGCCCCATGAAAAAAATTTGTATACACACATGCTGATTTATGGGCACACATGCCTCTGTGAAATTAAGATACTCGGTGACTCAACTGTCCTCTTAAGCAAAGTTTTTAAAAAAAGTTTTTAAAAAGTGGGGGGGGGGGAGGAGATAGTTTAATTGGTAGAACATAAGGCTCTTAATCTCAGGGTCATGGCTTCAAGTCATATGTTGGGCAAAAGATTCCCGAATTGCAGGGGCTTGGGCTAGATGACCCATGTGGTCCCTTCCAACTCTACATTTCTATGATTCAAAGAGGATCCAGCTCAACTACAGAAGACTAGGACACAGCCGTCTGTGCCCCTTCCTTACAACACCCCTGAGCACAGCTGTTTTCTCCCTTATGCTTCTAATGTTATTTGAAAAAGATAAAAGTTCAAGTGTGTGCATGTTTTTTTAAAACGGAAAGAAATGGTATAGATTTTAAAGACAAAGCCGAGCTGCTTTTAGCAAATCCCACCAAGACTGGATATATTAGAGGAAAGTTACAATGTGTGCTCATTCTATCATTTTTATCTACACACATTTTACAAAGGATGGGGCTGGGTGGTGAGGATTGTGTATGTTTACTTTCGACAGTCGAGAGGGGCACTAAGCTTTTGATTCCAATTTTAGGTCCCAGTCAACTGCCTCAGGCAGTACATATATACGATGGCAAAGAGCGCCTCTTCAAAAACATCCAGAAATTATTTTGATGTATCTTGCTTGACTAGACAGTTTGATTTCATCCTCGTGCCACTGGCAATTGCTGCTTCTTGATTCTGCCTCAGAATTCTAAATTACTGTACCTTAAGCAAACATTTTTTCTTTTAAGTACCCAAGCTGCAGTGTGTAAAGTTTACCCACTTGGGAAAGAAGGAGGACAGAGGAATCCTAACTAGGGACCAGAAGGCAGCAGATGCTCCACCCCTTCCAGAACTTTCTGTCTCCTCGGTAGGGTCTTTTTTGTGTCTTCCTTGCTGTGGAAGGGCTCAGACTGGCTTAGAATTCAGCAGATCCATGGCGCTCCCAGCTTTGCCCCCAACCCATTTTGTGGCACTTCACTGTTGATAATGCCACCCCTCATCATGCTTTCTGCAACAGGAACCTCTGTGGTGGTGAAATCTCCCTGTTGACAGAGGCCTGTTGATGTGGATGACTGCTAAATCCTAACCACCTCCAGTGACATAGATCAGGGTCTCTTGCAGCCTGAAAGAGATGAGAGGTAATGTTAGAATACTTGTAAGGAAGGCCTCCTGGAATTCTAACAGTGGAGAAAACCTTAGCAAGGCTGCCTAAGTAAGTGCTGCAAAACCAGCAGTTCCTCCTTCTCATACCTGTTTGCAGGAGTAGAAAACTATCTGGATTTCACATCAGTCTCTAAACTCATGTGTAGCATAAGACAGTCAAGGAACAACGCTCCTTGCAACACTTAGATTTGAAAGGGTCTGTACACCCACAAAATGTACCTTGTTTTTTTAGGAAAGCTGGTGATCTCCGGTAAAGACCCTCTCACCAGGCCTGACTTTCCACAAATGTGTTAATCTGGTGTTCTTCTGGGCTCCTTACTAAAATCTCTTTTTCTGGAGAATAGAATTTTTTGGTGTCAGATTTTCTTTCCTTCTCTTCCTGCCTTGGAGATTTTTCTTTTTTTAAAAAAAAAACACACAGCAAAACAATGTATCATGCTGCTGGAATGTAAGCTAGAGCGAAAGTCAGAATTTGGCTAAAGGTTAGTTTGTCTGAAAGAGCCTTGTGGTTTCATGTTCTCTAATACGGGCGAAGCACAACACAGGAGTAGCAAGGGGGTGGTGTGTCCTGTTTCTCCCCTTGAGGTGAAACAGGAAGTGCTACCTTGACCAGACCTGCCACTTCTGTTCCCGCCACCATACCTGTCGCTGCCAGCATTGCTTTTCCACCTTCCCTGGTGTCTTGGCTTCTGGCAGAGAAGGAGTGCTGGAATTGGTGCCAATTTCAGGTGACATCTCACCAAAATCACACAGGAGTTTGTGTGCTGAAAATATCTCATGCAATTTTGTAAGCAATTTCACCTGAATTCAGTGCCAATATTGGTGCTGATACTGGCATCGCTTCTGTGCCAACAGCAATACACCTGTGGGGCTGTTGCCTTGTTGGCTTCTGCCACCTGAGGCAGCCACCTCAGTTTGCTTAATGGCAAAGCCGGCTCTGGCCTGTGCTAACATAAGGCAGAGTGAGGCAGCTGCTTCAGGTGGCAAATGGGAACTGGACAGAGCTGTGTGTGCCACCTGGCCTTCCCTGTGCCCCTTAAGCTAGCCTTCTACCCTCAGGTGAGGTGAAGGAAATGTTGAAGTAAGATTAAACAGCCAGTCTTGTCAGCTTTTCTACACAGACTGGGTGTGCATAGACTTTGTGTCAGGTAGCAACATTTATTGGTTTGGTCATGAAGAGAAGGACAAATTGGGTTAAATGGGAAATATTCTCATAGAATCTATATCATCATCATTATTTTAAGCCTTGAGAAAACATTTACCAATTTCCACTAGCACCTTTTTATTTTGCATTAGGTCACTGTGCTACATGCATAACCCTACAAACTGCAGAACATCCACAAGGGAACATTTTGGGTTCATTTCATCGGAATACACACTAATTACAATCAATGTAAGTGATTGTTTTAATGGCAATCATGACCAGAAACTCCCCAGTATTTTCAGGAAAACCAGACTTTTTTTTGTATCTATGAAGATTTAGCCCACCCTGTCTGCTGTCGCTACCACATAGTACAAATGGGCTGGTTCTTTCCCATCAGAATATAGGGCGAAGGCAGTGAGAGGAACATTCTGTTCTTCTCCATGCTGTCCCAAGTGCTACCACTTTTGAAGGCTGTAAATACCTTAGCAGCGGAAGCTGAGGCACTCGCAGCTCCTTTTCATGCCAAATTTATTGGAGGAAAACATCTGCTATTAAACCGAAGAGGGAAGTTAAAGAAACACTGCTGAGTAAATTGGGAATTGAATCGCCAAGCAAAGCTTGACAGTGCTGGACCAGTCTCTTTAAAGAGGTGCTTGGCCTAAACATTTTAAAAAAACAGGGGTGGGGGGTTCCATTTTATGAGAAAATGGGGCACCTCTCCACAATCTGTCCCCTGAACTCACTTTTCCCTCTGCTGAGCTCTGACAGAAGAGGCTCTGGTTGGGAGAAGGCTGCTCTGACAGAGCTACACAGTGGGTGGTTTTGGCCCTTCCATGTGGCAGAAATGAGCACATGAGCAGGATAGTGCAGTGTTCCTTTTTGGGATGCTGGGGGTAGAAGCATGCCTTTATGAGGCAGTCCTGTTTTGCCCTTCACCTCTTCACCACCTTTACCCAACCCCCAGGGCTCCTGTGTGAGCTGAAGTCAGACTTCCTCAAGCTGGGATAGCTTGATTCTTCTTCCACTTTGCATATTGAATCATTCCAGAAAATGTTGCTGGACCTATGGTCACAAACTTTGCTTGCAAGTCTAAGAGTTCTAGGGAAGCAACACAGGTGAAAAGTGTCACTTAACTGCCCAGTTGCCAAATCTTCTAATTATAATTGCCTCTCCATCTTAAATGTACACAAAGCTGGTCAACAAGATTATTCAAGTACCAGAATGGAAATATTGAATCTGCATATAACCTCAGTGCCTTAGTGCATTAAAGCCTAAAGTCTATGGTCCAGACATAGCAAAGATGACCTATTCATATTTAACACACACCCTCTCTGTATGTGTTTGTGTGTGAATTGCAGGTGTCTATATGAGAATGTAAGTGTTTTGAATGAATGTTGTAGGGCATATGTTTCTGTTTTTAAATGTAAGTTGTTTGGAAACTTAGTTTCCAGGCAACTAATAAATCTACAGTAATCATTACTTCATGGGCTTCTTGTAGAAAGGCAAAAGGCTCCCCCCCCCACAAGCTGAAGATGAGCTGATAAATGGACTGTACCATTTCAGTCTACAGGTGGGGCTTGTATGATTAAATGTTGCTCCACACAGAGAAATTCTGTATAGAAAACACAAGCATGTCAGGGAAAAGTCTAGATGTCTTCCAGACTCTGCCGTTTTCCACATGTGTTGTTGATTTTGCATGGAGCCATGTGAGCCCTCAGCTGCGGTCTGAAGTGGTACAGCCACTAAACATATTTACCACTTCAAATGCTATTAGTGAGAAGTAAGGCTATGTGTAAGTTGGAAATGTCATAGGACTGACATGACTCTGAAGGTTCAATTGCATGCACTGACATCATCAGTATTAAAGGGATCCCGTATATTTTTCCTCAGTGGAGGCAAACACTTTTATAAAGTCCACACATCATGAACTTGCACAGCCTCCATTTCTCAGCCTAAATGGAAAGCTGTGCTAAAAGAGGCCAGTTGTGACAGCAAACTTTTCCTGTGTCTTTCTGTCTGTCTATCTATCATCTATCTATCATCTATCTATCTATCTATCTATCTATCTATCTATCTAATTACCAGAGAACAAAGACATTGATTGTTTCATTTTATATAGATATAATGGGAAGTCTGGTCACTAGTGACGAAAAGGCACATTTTTGGTGAATGTAAGACCAAGGTAAACAATACTGTTTGCTCTATTTGCATTAATGACTAAACTTTGCTTGGTGCTTAATTTGGAACAGCTGTGAAAGAAATTATTGTCCCCCCCCCTTCTGTTTCTCCAGAAGAAACCCTCTAAGCATTTGTCTTAAGTCAAGATGGTTTAAAGTTCAATAAGTTGTACTTGTTTTCCTTTGGGTATTGATTATACCCTTGTGTATATTTTGAGTACAATATAGTGCGTTATCTATCTATCTATCTATCTATCATCTATCTATCTATCTATCTATCATCTCTATCTATCTATCTATCTATCTATCTATCTATCTATCATCTGGGTATTGTTGTTGTCTATGTACTGTTAATGTTTAATAGGCCAGAATCTCAATTTACTGTATATAAGTTAAAACAAAGGTCTAGCTAGGGGGTAAATTTTAACACACACCCCCCCCGCCAACCTGCCAGCATACCTGTGCTTCCATTTTATTCAAGTTTCAGCTTAGCCATCAGAATTTATCTGATAAACTGTGCAAAGCAAATTCACATACAAAGCGGTGTGTAAATGAATATATTTTTCACTATGTAATGTACCCCTCCAGTACTTTGGGGGGCTTTTATAGTATGTCAGGGGTGGGGAACCTCCCTTGATATGCCAGGAGCTCTAACTTGCCTGCAAGGCTATTTTACCTAAACTATGCCACCTGTCAATCAACTGATGTTATGGATGGGGGCAGGGTTCAATTCTACATCAGCAACGGGATTTAACCCCCTACTCATTGACTGATGAGACAATTGGAAAGAAATCTATCCTTCTCTCCTATTTTTTAGGGGAGACTCTTTGCAAAAGAAATCGTATTAGGCAAAATTGAATGCAAAAATGTCCATATAATGAGAAATGCACACTAAAGTGCTGACAAATGTCCTTGACGACCTTTTTATAAACACAATCTGATGTGGTGATCTGAACTTAAGACTGTAAAAGTGAGAAACTGAGAGAAACCAAAACTGACAGAAACATAAGAAGAGCTTGTGGTTCGAGGACCCGACCCCCGCGAAGTGAAATGAAGACACAAGGACAAGTGATATAAGGTTGATGGGCTAGAAAAGGCCACAACTTTATTGATTACAGCAATGAAAAGGTATTGGCTTAGGCATTGGATCGAAACAAGTGGGTTTATTCACCAGTAGGTGGAGCCTGTTGATGCTAATCCAACTATAGGCTCACCCCTGCTGTCACCGAGGGTCGTGCCATGGCCTCCCGCCAAGCAGGCATCGGACAGAATACACGACCGCCAGATTCCTTTAACGGAATACCCCTAAAAATTGAAGGCATAGGCGATGGCCACACCTAGCACTTCGACACACAACACATTATTCCAATGCCTAACCTACCCACCAATACCACAAAAGTTGTGACGATTGCTACGAGGTAGGCGAAAAAACCAAAAAGCCTAATGCCAAATGGAAAAACTCCTACCAGGCCCCCCGGGCAACCAGGGCGACCAACCTAAGGTCCATAGCAAGGCCAATGACCTAAGCCCTAACTAAAAGGGAGTGGAGGGTGGGTGACTTGCGATGGGACGCTGATGAGGAATGAGGCCAGGGAGAGGCTGGCACTGCAGCAAAAGGCTGCTGAACACGCCCCCTCCACGGCACCTGGTTGGGTGGCCATCGGGGGGGCGTGAGTGCCAGCCAGGTGAGCTGGAGGCAGGGGGCAACGCCCCCTGCTGGGCGGTGCTCGGGCTCCCGCCCACAACCACTCCCCTCTCTTTCAGGGAGGAGAGTCTTTGTGGTTCGAGGACCCGACCCCCGCGAAGTGAAATGAAGACACAAGGACAAGTGATATAAGGTTGATGGGCTAGAAAAGGCCACAACTTTATTGATTACAGCAATGAAAAGGTATTGGCTTAGGCATTGGATCGAAACAAGTGGGTTTATTCACCAGTAGGTGGAGCCTGTTGATGCTAATCCAACTATAGGCTCACCCCTGCTGTCACCGAGGGTCGTGCCATGGCCTCCCGCCAAGCAGGCATCGGACAGAATACACGACCGCCAGATTCCTTTAACGGAATACCCCTAAAAATTGAAGGCATAGGCGATGGCCACACCTAGCACTTCGACACACAACACATTATTCCAATGCCTAACCGCCACCCGAGCCAAAGGCTCGCCGCCAATACCCTCAAAGCTGCAACCAATCCCAGATACTTTTGATGACACTAGCTAACTAAATGTCGTTCCCCAAATCCGATAGGTGGACACCGTCATTCCGGTATAAAGCTTGGTCGCCGATCCGGATACGGTCATGATAAATGACTTGGCCATACATAAAGCGCACTCAACGGGCTACCGCCCGGTTTACGAGTTTCCTGGTTCTTTCAATGGCCATACAGCTTTGCGCACCGCGCCAAACAGTTCTTTTCAGGAAGGAGGACCAGAACACCGTCATTCTGGGACACAAGGCTGCAAATGCATTCAAGTCTCTTTTTATGCTCCACAACAAGTCCACACTCCTTCTGTTAGCAAGGTCATTCTCCCCCAAATGAATCACAAGGATGTCGGGAGGGCCGAACTTGGCTACTTTCTCCCACAGCAATGGCATCAGCTCCTCCCAACGCATGCCTCTTCTCGAAAACCAGGAAACTCAAACACCATGTGGAAGGCCAAGATTGGATGCAAGACCGCAGCTCACCGCTCGTACGCGGGCCCAATGAACTATACTGTGGCCGCAAATCCACACGCTTCTTCTGAGCATAACTGGGGTAAAAGACAGAAAGAAAAGGCGGGTAAGTAGGGTAAAGCGGCAGGTCGCATACTAGCGAATATAAGACTTATAAGCATTGGATTTCCACCGGCCCATCTCTTTGATCCTGTCCGCCGGTAACCCCAGGTGCGCAGCCGTGGTTGCGGCGCCAATTCTAAAGGAGTGCGCAGCGTACTCCTGGGAGGATAGACCACAAGCCTCAATAGCCTTGCGAAGCACTCTGGTGAATTGGTGCCTCAACAAGGGTGACCCATCTTCGTGGACCAGAAACGGACCCGGGCCGGGCGGTCTGAGGTAGAGGTACCTCCTAGTGTCCTTTACCGGGCATGGGCCCTGCTGTGCCAACGCCGTGAGCTTAACTAGGACACCCTTACCCGCCTGATCAGTCTTGGACTGACGTAGACGCACTGTCACGGTAGTTTCGGACAACTGCACGTCCTCGCACAGGAGGCCGCGTGTTGAACCTCATGCACCAACTTCAAACACCACCTCACCAACTCTGAGCGCGCCAAAAAAAGGCGATAGCGTATGCTGCGGAAAAGAGACGTGCCTCGAACCTGGACCAGCAAATTGACCTGAGTTTTATGCGTATCTGAGATAACAACCCGTGAGAAATCGGCTTACGGCTCTTGGCCCTGGAATGTTGCAACCTGCCCCAACCCTCAATGGCTCTACGGATCGAGAAGTCACTACACGGGTCATGAGCAAATGTAGCTTTTGAAAAGAAGCTGATGGCGGCTACGTGAATCTTTAAGGTTTAGGAGCACGTCCCAGATCATCGAGATGGGAAAGGTACTGCAAGACATCGTCAGTGGTAGGAGGTACGTTATGTGAGAGCCCAGATAACCCAGACCTGAAACCAAGGAAATCACACCAGGCCTTCTTGTAGGACCTGAGAGTGGAAGGTGCCACGGACGCTAATACTCCCTGTATCACTTTGCGTCTCCAACGTTCCACAGGTACTCCGGAAAGGGTTCGGGCAACAGTTGTGCTCCAGGTGAAAGCGACCGGAAGCGAGGTATCTGAAATCGAGACAAGGCATCGGCTATGTCATTATTGGCTCCGGGTAAGAATTTGGCTGAAAATATTATGTTGTACTCAAGGCACCGGAGGACGAACGCCCGCAGAAGGGAGGAGACCCACTCAGACCGAGATGACTGCCTGGCTAGAATGTTCACCACCGCCAGGTTGTCGGTCCTGAAGCACACGCGGTGATCTCGAAACTCTTCCGTCCAGATGTGAACGGCCACCACTATTGGAAAGAACTCAAGAAAGGTGAGATCCCGCGTAACCTGCCCCAGCCCTCGATAGCTCTGCGGATCAGGAAGTCACTGCATGGATCGGAGGAGAACGTAGCCCTAGCGAAGAAGCTAATGGCAGCTAATGGCATGTATTTTAAGGTTTTAGGCGCACGTCCTAAGTCATCGAGGTGTGAAAGGTATTGCAGAACGTAGTCAGTGGTGGGCGGCACGTTAGGCGAAAGCCCAGATGTCCCAGACCTGAAGCCCAAGAAATCGCACCAGGCCCTCTTGTAAGACCTGAGAGTGGAGGGTGCGACAGACGCTAATACTCCCTTAATCACTTTGCGTCTCCAACGTTCCACAGGTGCTCCGGAAAGGGTTTGGGCAACAGCTGTGCTCCAGGTGCCAGCGACCGGAAGCGCGACATCACAGAAGGGAGGAGACCCTTGCAGATCGGGATGACTGTCTCGCCAGTATGTTCACCACTGCCAGGTTGTCGGTTCTGAAGCACACCCGGCGATTTCGAAACTCCTCCGTCCAGATATGCACGGCCACTACTATTGGAAAAAACTCGAGAAAAGTGAGGTCCCGCGTGATGCCCTTGCCCTGCCACCCCGTTGGCCAACGTTGCGCGCCCCATCGGTCCCTGAAATACAAGCCAAAGCCCAGGGACCCTGCCACATCTGAATGGACCTGAAAATCTGAGGACAAGTTAAGAACATCCTGCCATAGGGATATTCCATTGTAGTGTTCCAAAAATGTCACCCAAACCTCTAGGTCGGCCTTAACTGTCTTTGGAAGACGGAACCTGTGGTGTGGGTGCTTGAGACCCACTGAAAGCCTGGCTAGGCGGGGAAACCTACTCTACAAGCAAAATTGAAATGACCTAACAGGGATTGTATCTGTCTGAGGGTGATTTTTGTTAGTGCAAGGGTAGTATGAATTATTTCCTTAAGGGTGTCAATCTTCTCCTTAGGTAAGCAGGATGATTGGGCAACTGTGTCCAGCTCTATGCCCAAGTACGTGAGGCACACAGACTAACTGAATGTGGATGTTCATTATGCACTGTATCATAGTATAGTACAGTGATTATAAGAATATCTGCTTGAGTATACGTTTTCATCATGTGTAAAACTCATAAGGAATAAACAAATAGTTCTATATTGTGATCAAGTAACTCCTAGAACAAAATTGTACGTTTTAGCTTCAGAAAACCAGTTGCTTCTAGCCAACATCCTGTTGCCAATGTAGCTAAAATTTTAGCATTTTTGATTGTTAGTTGATAACAAGATTGTTAGTATGACAAGAGATTGGTGGGATACTCTCCTACAGATTTCCAAAACTGCTGTACAACAGACACAGCCAGGACATTCCAGAACAATTCTATCTGATACTGTAAATGTCAGGTTTCAGTTTCACTGTAGCTAGACAGAACTGATACATATGCAACATGTTCTAGAAGATTCCCAAAGGTGAGCTCTTGGCCAAAGCATTATCCACTTCAGTGAAGTGTTATTTCTCACAAAACTAGCAATTTGTTTACTAACTATACATGTTCCCTAATATGGTTAAAGCATTGAAATTATGCGATTCCGACTGTTGGGCTTAAAGGCTTACTAGATTCTAGGACTAAGGACTAAATCAGTATTGTACTTCTTTGCAATTTTGTCCACAGCTGCCCTGCTCATTGGGAGAACAGGAAATGGATCTGGAACACTTCAAAGCAGTACCATTGCTCCCATGTGTCTTCCTGCTTGGGCTGTCATTTTGTTAAAGCTGCGGTCTTGCTCTTGTAGTTGATCTGGGCGGAAAAGGCAGGTTCCCCAGGAAAAATTAATTCCTGTATGAGGTGTTATGGGATGATACATTTGGTTGCCTAATTATCACAAAAGGGGGGTGGGTCTGGGAAGGGGTGCCTCTGTCCTGGAGACCAAGCAGGGGCTAAGTGGCGGCCCTGTTGGGTTCATCCCAATTAGCTGTATGCCATAGTGTGACTCCAGAGGCGGAGCTAGCTGCTCTGGCACCCGGAGTGGCATACGTGGTGTGCACCCAGGGGTGGGGCTAGCTACCCGTGGGGTGAGGCGAATGTCCTTTCCCTTACTGACTTCTGATTAGGAGAGTCCTTCGCGGTTAAGGAGCCACTACCGGGATTCTGAAACCCTCTGAGAAACCCTTCCAAAGATAGGATGCTGCACTTCTGTCTGGATGGATAGACAAGAGGTTGAGGAGAGGAGAAAGCTAAACTGGAGAAAATGCTAGACCCAGAAGGACTTTAACGATGGTTCCCTGCTGCGGGGGCTCATCTGGAACTAGAGTGGTGGAAGCCCTGACCTCCCTGAAAGGGCCGCTTCCCTTAGTAACACGCCGTGGCTGGGTGAGCCCCTGCACATCTCTCACACTCGTGCGGGTACTTACAAGACTGCCTTTGGCATTGCCCTTTATTGAATTACCAGCACACCTTACGTTTTAAATCCTTTCTAAGGTCCAGCTTTCCAGTGTGATACACCTCTGATGGCTTCTTCCCGACATACGGGCTAACTGCCAGATGCTAAGAGCGGCGGCCTCCCCAGAAAGGGCGTAAGCCATTCTGACTCATCATCACCAGCTGATGAGGTGCCTGATTCTGGAAGCTGGACCCTGGGCTGCCTATTCTGCAAAGAACTAGAAGAACTGGAAGCAACCAGGCTATTGATACGGGCCGGCAGCCTCCATGCAGGCGCCCCGATGCGTTTCTGAAAGTCGCCGAGCAAACCTGAGACCTAGTTTGCACAGCCGCCGTTCCTGTCTGAGGGCTTGGGCCTGCACCTGGGTAGTTTAAAGGCTGGCCACTGGTTTGCGAAACAAGGAAGTAAGAAACACAAGGCAAATAGAACTAAAGAATAGCTAGGAGAAAGTGCTGTTCATAGTCAACAATGAATGATCTGAAGGCATTGAGGAACCGCGAAATGGGTTTGGGTTTATTATTACGACGGTTGCCATCTGCAGTGTGTGCTGGTACTGCACCCGTGCGCTTCCTCTTGGGCGCCATGAGCTGCTCTGTGCACTAGTAAAATGCGCCTACTATTTATTTTGTCACTAATTATTTTATATTATTTTATTTTAAATTTAATTTTCATTTATTTATTTATTTATCTATATTTTTAATATTAATTATTATTACAATTTTTTATTTTTATAATTATAATTATAATTATTTATTATTATTATTTATTATTATTTGTTGTTTAAATTTATTTTATTTTATTATTTTATTTTATTTTATTATTGTTGTTATTTTTAATTAGTATTAATATCACCAATCAATTAATAACTTGACTGTAATTAAATGTCAGTATACAATTATTGTGTATCAATAAAGTTCAGAGCACGTTGATGAATTAATCATTAATCGATAGTATCTCAATTAATAGCCAATGGATTTATAGCTATGAGTAGAAATTACTATTATCAATCGCTCCACGTAACTGCTGACAAAATGAACAAGCTATACGTCACTTAACTGCACCGCTTGTATTTATTTATATTTATTAAATCACAACCCAGCAAGAGTTCAAGCAGCAGCGCTCAGCTACATATTAGCACCTGGGCTCCAAGGAACAATCCCATACACAAAGGAACCCCAACTGCAGTCAAACAGAATTAGAAGATAATTGCCTACAATAAAAAGTTGCCCCTATTAAATGATAGGCAAATCTAGGCGCAAAGCATTGCCAAGTAATCAAACAGAATTGAAAATAACTGCTTACAAGGAGATGCTCAGAAGCTGCAGCCAAATTAAGAGAAAAAAGGAAATCAATAAGATTCCAGGCCCACACCAGCGGCCCTCTGGAAAGGAGGGGTGAGGTTGCTCTTAAGGGGAAACCTACACCAAACAAAGAAAACTTTGCCAAACAAAGAAAGTAAATTTTTTGCCCACAAGGTCGGCTCAAGACCAGTTGATGGAAATAAAGGTGCTTAAATAGACAAAAGACTGCAATTGGTCAAACTGCTGGTTAGTTAAACTGACAATACAACTAGAGCTGCTGAACTTCCAGGTGCTTAAAAGACAATGCCGAGCAATCAAGCCTGCCCAGCAGTTGAAAAAACCTGTCTGGTAACTGTGATGACTCAGGCAAAGGGAAATCCAAAGACACCTTTTTTTTTTTCTTTTTTCTTTTTTAAGGTTAATGTGATGTATCTCTTTCCTGAAAGGGTGGGGGGTGGAGGGAGGGAGGAGGGGTGGAGGGAGGAGAAGGAAAGCGTGGGGGGGAGTTTGGAGGGAGGAGGGGTGAGGTTTAAGTGCACCAAGAGGGGTGAGGTTTAAGTGCACAATGTATTCCAAGCCCCAGCAGCCTTTAAATTTTACAGTGGGCTCCCGATTTAAGTGGTACCAATGGAAGGGGTGGCAGGGTAAATTAAACCCACGCTAGAAGAGTAATAATCAATAAACGGCAGGCACAAACACACGCTGCAAGCACACACACACGCACGACTTAAAATTGGAGAGGAGCCCTGGGGATCATCTAGTCCAACCCCAGCAATGCAGAAATATTTAACTGTCCCATACAGGCTCTCAAGGACAATGGAGGGGGAAAACACATAAGCACCCTGGCCAACAAATTAAATGTAAGGCAAACCCTCTCAGTCACCCAGACCAGCCATGCAGGTGGACAGGCAAGGGCAATAGAGGGGAAAACATACAAGCATCCTGGCCAAAAATTAAGAGCACCAGGAGTGGGGGGAAATAGAAGGTTAAATGTAGGTTTTTACACGGAAAAGAGGACACAGCAAGGCCAACCTGGATGCCTGGGTTTTTAAAAGCAGTAAAGCAATGAGCGCACGCAAGCCTCTTAAAGTTAAAAGGCATGCAAGGAACCAGACCCCTCCCCCGACTCCAAACCTCATGGCTCTTCTCTGTGATGACTCTCCTAGCTGATGACTTGCGATGGGACGCTGATGAGGAATGAGGCCAGGGAGAGGCTGGCACTGCAGCAAAAGGCTGCTGAACACGCCCCCTCCACGGCACCTGGTTGGGTGGCCATCGGGGGGGCGTGAGTGCCAGCCAGGTGAGCTGGAGGCAGGGGGCAATGCCCCCTGCTAGGCGGTGCTCGGGCTCCCGCCCACAACCACTCCCCTCTCTTTCAGGGAGGAGAGTCTTTGCTGAATCAGGCCAGTGACCTTCGTATCTCCACTGGCTGTTGTTACTCCTTTTATCTAGATAACTCTTTTGTTTTATTCACTGAATGACTATAGTTTTAAATAACTAAATAGGCTTATGAACCAAGGAGTGCATGCTAAAACACCCAAAGATGCTTTTCTCTTCTTTTTAAAGAACACAATGTCTCCATCGATAACATTGCTATAGTTATTATGTTATAGAAAAGTAGCTCACGTAACAGAGGCTGGTGCCACTCTTCATGCTACCAAAGACATGTTTTTTAAAGAAACATATAAAGCAATTTTTGCTCTGATGCTAAATTGCTTAGAAAAGTTTATCCTGTTTCTCTGAGGCTCAATAGAATAATAGTGCTTAAGGCCTCTTTGAAACGCTTGTGTGCCTAATTTCCAAGGCAATTAAGATCCTCAGATGACAAGACGAAGTCATTTTTATTTTTTCTGCCTGCCTGCCTTAATTGTCTTGGGATTGATGTGAATAGAAAAGCAAAATTTCTTTATCACATCACCACATCCACCTTCCTATTTAATATTCCAAACTTGGCATAATACATTGTTTGCACACCACATATATTTCTTTGCTACCGTGGGCAAAAATAGTCTTTTTAAGACAAACAGATTCCTCCTTTCTTTTGCACTCTCCTGTGCCCCATAAAAATCTGCTCCAGGGAATTTGGGGGGAACTTCTAATATAGGTTGAGAGGGGACTGTGGAGGAATGGGGAATTGGTAAATTTTTTGCCTCCCCCCTTCTGCCAAAGGAGTTTCTGCTGGATTGGAGTCCCTTCCCTGAACCCTTGCATGCACTGAAGTTCAATTTGAGATCTAAATCAAGGGGATTTATTTCTGAGAAAAATATATTTAGGAGGAAGCTGAAAGTGAACTGGAAGACTAACTAATTTGGAGAGCAACCTATACACAGGAAGCTGGTGTAAAGCAAGCCTAGTGTAGGTTTGGTGGCATAAGTACACCAAATCTGCTTACACTGGAGCAGGGCTACTGTTGGTCAAAGCCTGGCAAAGGGAAAACAAGCCTTTAAAGGAGTGTTAGAGCTGCACTACGCTTTTCATGGCTTCACCTAACAACAGCTTGCCAGATCAATGACTTAGCTGAAAGAACTCAAAATCCAGCCGCCTGGAATACCCCTTTTCATGGCTTATACCCCCTTGAGATCCACTAGGTTTAGGTCGGTCCACTGGGTTTGACTGAGCTGATATAAGCAATTTTTTTTTTAAAAAAATGTAGTATAAAGTAAAGGTAAAGGGACCCCTGACCATTAGGTCCAGTCATGACTGACTCTGGGGTTGCGGCGCTCATCTCGCTTTATTGGCCGAGGGAGCCAATGTACAGCTTCCGGGTCATGTGGCCAACATGACTAAGCCGCTTCTGGCGAACCAGAGCAGCACACGAAACGCCGTTTACCTTCCTGCCGGAGTGGTACCTATTTATCTACTTGCACTTTGACGTGCTTTCAAACTGCTAGGTTGGCAGGGACCGAGCAACGGGAGCTCACCCCATCGCGGGGATTCGAACTGCCGACCTTCTGATCGGCAAGTCCTAGACTCTGTGGTTTAACCCACAGAGCCACCCACATCCCAAAAATGTAGTATAAACTGTTGTGACGTGGGGTTTGTGATTTCAGCTCTCTTGACATAATATGCTGGAGACAGTTCTGTAGTAACACTTCTTTATTAAAGCAAACAAGACTGAGACTTAGGAGGGGAGAGCTACATTTATAGGGACAGGGAACTAGCTAGAAAGGATACATTTTAGAGGGAACAATATCAGGCAATCACAGTCCTGCCTTTTGGAGGAAACCAATAAGACAGAGGATCCAAATACAGCAGCTTAAATGAACCAATAGTAGCTGTACCCTCTGGAACCAAAAGGCAGTTACTTTACCCTAATGCAAATACAGACAATAATAATACAGATATAAAATCCTTTGACTCAATACACAACATAAACACTAACAATTGAGAAACACTTGCCTGTGAGCGCTCCAACTGGAGAACAGCCTTTACCAAAGGTGCCATGGGCTTTGAAGACACTCAAACTCAGGACGCAAGGGAGAAACATGCTAAGAGGAAGGCATGCTTGGCAAATCCACACCGTGATCAACTCCAGCCCGAAAACCAATGTCCCCACTGTGGAAGGATGTGTGGATCCAGAATTGGCCTCCACAGTCACTTATGGGCTCATTGTTAAAACCGTGTTTATGGAAGACAATCTTACTCGGCTATGAGTGATCACCAAAAAGAAGAAGAAAGATGGGAGATATTGTATGCTGGTGTTCCTCCTGCTGAGCAGAGAATGAGGTAGTTAAACTAGCATAGCTTTGCTCTGTGCTATTTTTCTAGAAAATAAACTTCTCTCTTGTTTCTTATAATGGCAATGGCGCCCATCTGAGAGGAGCCAGAGCTGAGCTCCGGCTGAAAAATGCTCTGACTTTGCTGTCACCAGGACCTATCTTCTCAGCTGGAGATCCACTGGATCCCAACCCTGCTCATCCCAGCTGAAATTTTCATAATATTGCTCCCTTAGAATCAGATGAGCATTTTAAAAAGTTAGAAATATAAGTAATCAAGAAGTCACAAACTGAGACAGAAAGACATCTCACCAGAAGAAAGAGATGTTGAACTTCTGTGCAGACATTTGGAGATGGCAATAGATCCCATTAAAAATATCCAGCCCTATTCTTTGATGTCCTGTAATTTTTATGTTACTTACGTATTTAAAAGATTTATAAGCCGCCTTCTGAGATAAAACACTACTCTCACAAGATGGATTCAATCTAAAAACAAAAAACAAAACCCAGTAAAACATATTACAATTTTAAAAAAAAATACTTAAATGATAAATATATGAAACCAACTTAATACCATTTAAAACCAGCTAAGCATTAAAAACCTTAGAGACAATTTAAAATCCTGTAGCACCACAATAGTGTTTATGAAAAAGCAGCCTGAATCAGATGAATCTTTAATACCTGCTTAAAGGTCTGCAAGGAAGGAGCCATCCATGAATTCTCAAGAAGGTTGTGCAACCTTGGGACCATCACTGAAAAAGACCTCTCTCTCTCTATTTCTCTCCCTCCCTCAGCAACCTAGTTGATTGCGTTGATGGCTGTTGGGCATATAGAGAGGGCCTCAGAGATAGATCTTAAAGCATCGGCAGGCTGTTACAGGTGAAAGCAGTACTTTGGGTAATCTGGCCCCAAATAACTTCCCAATCCATAGGACACTTCATACATTCCAGTTTTCTAAATCCAGCAGGGAGCCTCCTCTATGCAACAGATATGTAATTGAATATGATGTCAGCAACAGTAGGAGCAAGTGCAGCTTTGGGGAAAAGGCTAAATTTGTGGCCCTGAGCCTGCTTTGAACACGCTTATCCTCTATGTATAACATGTGAAGAAAGCTTATCTCATTACTTAAAGAGTAAGAATTGTGCAAATGTCTCAAAATATTAATATTATATTTTCATCTAAGGAGATTTTTTTTTGTTTCCTGCACTAATGAAAAGCATTTAAAAACACTTTATGAAATTATCATTGGCATGTCTCCTTCTTCTAAATGGTGGTTTAATGAAGCCTTCTTCAGGGGCAGAGCCATACAATTATCTCCATAATCACTGCTGACCTTTTAAAATATTTTCCATGTCTACAGATCTAATATTTCATTTGTCAAACATGAAAGGTGGAATTCATTTTTTTTAATGAAGAAGGGTAGTGCAGCACCTGCGTTGCAAATCTACAACCCACTTAAACCCACAAAAGCAGCAATTAAATGAATCCAAGAGGCAGAAAGACCTGAAACAAGACCTTTACCCCAGAAAAGAACAATCACAATGAGTATAATTCTTAATCTTGAGGTGTTTACTCAAGATTGTATCATGGCCAGAGTCTGCTTTTGCCATTCTTGGCAAAGGGTGAGAGTTGACTGGCTCTGGAACAGGACAAAATCTGGGGAAGGTACCAAGAGATAATGCCAGCACATCCAAAGGCACAGGGACCAGTCAGAAGAATATTGGGTAACATATACATGCAATGTTTGGAAAGGACCACCTGGGGAAAGGTGGCGAATCTGTGCCTCTCCAAGTGTTTCAAAGAGCCATAGATTCCTCAACTCAGGTAGACACTCCTAGAGTATAGTTGTGTTGCCCTTGAACAGTGTCCATGTCAGGCTTTGGGGAATTGGCTTCCTCCCCTGTGGCAGTAAATAAGAAGAGATCAAACAAAAGGAACTTCTTACCAGTTAGATTCATTAGTAATCACAGTGAGAGACAAAAGAATCCATCTACCTAGAATGGCAGTGCTTCCAATTAAGGCTCACATCCCCTCCATCCCTGTTAATCTACATCACTCCTATGCCTTGTAATCTGACCTTGTACCCTCTGCACTTTCTGTTCTGAGACTTACTGAGCTCTTCTCGACCTTGGGGAAGGTGCTGGAGGAATGCTGTCCAAAGACCGTGAATAACCCTCTCTCTTCCAGTGTTTCTTCTCCTAGCTGTTCTCCATCCAGGATTTCCCAGCTTCTGCCTTCTGAACTATGCCCCTCTGCAAACCACTGTTCCAAATCTATACTGTCCTGGGAAGATTCAGGATCAGGATCCTGGGAAGATTCAGGATCAGGATCAGGGGGAGGGGTGGCTCCCACCATTCTTCCTCAGTGCAGCCCTCCTCAGCACGGTCCCTGACAGTCCACCAGGGTGAAGAATACAGGATAGAGTGCTGCTATTACTTTGCAACATGTTGCATAGTTGAGAACATTAAGGTCTAGCAGTCCAAGGAACACATCAGAGGTGGGTCAATCACCCCCTAGTAAAATTCATTTTAATTCATTTAAAAATGTTGATACATTTCAGCAGAACTTTCAGTCATGGCATGTTGGTACGCATGAGAATCAAGAGAGGATTACAAATCAGGAGGTCTAAGTAGCCAAAGTCTCCATGAAACAGAATCTAGAGAGTTGTACAAGGCGTGAGGCTTGTGGAAACATACTAACAAGCTACGGATTTATTAAGCCTAAATCAGGACAAAAGAAACATGCCGTCTCTCTTTCCATCTCCTCCTCAGAGAGAGAGTCAAAAGGAAAAGCTATACACAAGGGAAGTTCCCAGCAAACTGTGCTGGAATGTAAACAGACATGTGACATGTAACAATCTCACACGTCTGCAACTTAAGGTGGAATGGGATTTCCCAACAGTTACCACAAGTAACACACTGGGGAAGAAGGATTGTATCTCACCCTACACTGATATTATCTAGCAGGAGTGCCAACTTGAATAAAATATTGTTGGGGGGGCAGGTAAGTCCTGCCCTGATTAATTGATCACAAGTCGCAGCACACGCACCATTTGAATGAATGGTAATGCCCATCAACTTTTTCGGGGGGCCCTCAAATATTTTATTTGGGTGCTGAAGGGACCTCGGCCCCTAGGAGTTGGCTTCTATGTTACCCAGTGATACCAGCTGATTGACAGGTGGGCATGGTTGGGAGAAAATGGCCTTGTGTGCCAAGACTGGCTTGCAAGTCAGAGTTTTCCCAGCCTGCAGTAGTCCAAATATAAGTAAAAGATCAGCATATCTTGTCCCCAAAAACCCACTCTTATACCAACAGGTGGTTTGCTTTATTGCAGGTAGTAATCCAACCTGGCAAAAGGTATTTGTTGATTAGGACATGGATGGAACAGTAATTTTACTCACTGCTATCTATGGCAAATGTCCATTTCTATCTGTTATAGCCGCTGTTTGCAGCAAGTTCATTCAAGAAAAGTGTACATTCATATTAAATAATGGAAAATACACATGATAACTAAATTTCCGTTGTCCTTTGTTGGGATTATGGAGGAAGATATTTAAAAGAGATTTTCCTGAGATTTTCCATGTGTTTCTGAATGTTACAAGTGGTTTGGAGATTGAAGCCCGTGGTTTTTTGTGGTAGATGCCATCATACCACTGTAAAGATTAACATTGCTTTATGAAGATACCTGATTTATAAGATGTAAGACATGATAGTTGGTTCACATTTCTGATTTACAACATAGCATTTCTTCTAAGTCATGCTGCTGATCTGAGAATCAGATTAGTCCTTTTCTTTTGTGTATACATATTTAGATTATTTAAAAAATGGGCTGATTTGATTGTTTTCTGAATCATGCCTTTAGATATCTTAGCTGAAAGCCACGTGGCCTTCCTCTTTCAAAACAGTTTCCCCAAGGTTATGAATTCTTTCCTAATTTCGTGACTTTGAAACCTTTCTATTTTATTTTATTCTCTGTTAATGCTGTTTCAGAGATAATTTCATTGACTTTCCAGAATCTCCTTTTGCCAAATATCAAGGTTATCAATATACTAAAATGCACTGTACTTGTCCCATCAGCAAACTTTTTTAAAAAAACTTTTGCTGATAACAGCAATATTTCTCAAATCTGTTAATACAGTGGAGAAAGGAATGAATATTGCCATAGATAGGACTCATTATTTTATGCGGAAACACAATCTCTGAAGTGTCTAGAAGTCACAAGCTGGAAAGTAGATTGACTTAGAATCTACTAAGAAAGTAGATTGACTTAGAATCTACTGCTCTCAAGCCAGGTGTCACCCATCTTGTATTTGTGCCTCTCATTTTTTTTGCCCAAGTGCAATACTTTACATTTCTCCCTGTTAAAATTCATCTTGTTTGTTTTGGCCCAGTTCTCTAATCTGTATTGTATTGACTTCATGTATTGTATTGTATTGTATTGTATTGTATTGTATTGTATTGTATTGTATTGCATTGCATTGCATTGCATTGCATTGCATTGCATTGCATTGCATTGCATTGCATTGCATTGTATTGTTTCTCTCTCTCTTTCTCATTTTTCTTCTGGTAAACTCTGGCAAAGGTGGCATACATAGAGTTAATAATTTAAAGTATTTAGGATTGCATCCAAAGCAGTGTGAAGTCACTGGCCTGTTAGTGCAAGGATTTCCATTTGCACAATTGGATGCCCTACCTTCAAGTGGTAGGCAGTATATACTTTAGTTTTTGTTTAGTTTGTTTAGTTTTTATTTCATTTACATCCCACCTTGCCTACAAGGAGCTCAGGACGATGTCCTGTTTTATTCTCACAGCAACCCTGTGAGGTAGGTTTGGCTGAGAGAATGTGATTGGCCCAAGGTAGTCCATGGCCAAGCAAGGATCATTATAACCCAGATCTCCCAGGCACTCACTAGTCCATGCTGGCTAGATACAATCCTCACTGCAACCTTACAATGCAAAGTAGACATTGCACATGAGAGCAGTAAGAGTCTTAGAATCATCAGTAGGTTACAGAAATCATCAGTAGGAATAGGAAGACTAAGCAAAGTGAGGGGAGAAGAATATGTTTTGTTAGAAAAAAGCATGAGGAAAAATTAAATTTTAGGAGTCTGAAAGCAATATAGATGTCACACAAGGTGCAATTTTGCAGATAAAGTGGGTCATGCAAGGCCATACAGTGAACTCCATGGCTGGGCAAGGATCTGAGCCCAGGGACTCAGCTAGATTGGTAAAGAAAAAAGCCCAGGTTTCTCTAATCCATGTCCAGCACTCTGCCCACTAAACACCACACTGGGTCTCAAACTATGACATGCAGTAGTGGTGATTTGTTTCACTTAGCTTGAGTAATAGTACTAAGATAGTAAGCAGGCTTGTTTTGATAAGCTGTAAGCTACATTTAAAAAACAGGGCTGGTCAACTAATGCAAGAGAGGGAGAAGGAGAAGGAGAAGGAGAAGGAGGAGGAGGAGGAGGAGGAGGAGGAGGAGGAGGAGGAGGAGAAGTGAGGAGGAGGAGGAGAGCAGGTGCCATGAGAACTGCCAGTTAAATTCTGTGTCCTTTATGGTGAGTTTGCTAGCAGCTCTAGGTGACCCTGCCAAATAGCAAGCATCTCGTGATTCTCCTGCAGGCATTCTTGTGTAGATTAGAAGCTGAATGTCACACAGTCAGCTGGGTTTTAGGCACGCCGGATGCCTGAGATGGGTCTTTCTTGGCAGCCAGCTGGAAACACCATTTCTATTGAAATATGCACCTCTGGCTCCCCTCTTTTATGAAGCCTTCGACTGCATATCTCAATCCTCACCCATAATATAAATGAAACGAATTATTGGCGCTCTTACTTGCACGTATCCCTTATTAACCTTTTCTCTTCCTTCTCTTTGTTCTCTCTCACCCATGCCCTCTGAATTTAAATCACACACTGTATTTATGCTACTCTATAACATGCTGTGTGAACTGATGCTATATGGTTATATAATCCTTTCACACAACATGCCCTGTTCTTGCTCACCACACAGGGAGGGAAAGAGGAGGCAGGCAGGTTTTTCGGCCTCTCATAGAGGGAATGCTGTTGAAAGCAATGGAGGATAAACCCGGAGGTTTGAGCAAGAGAAAAAATATAATGGAGGGGAAACAATACAATGTGATACACATTTATGACCAGGAGTACCTGCATCATTTTGTTCAAATGTCTGTCAACCTGCTTCTTTACTACCACATATCCATGTACTAGATATACATCTTATTTGAAGCATGGAATAAGGCAGGGAGGGGGGAACATGTGGCTATGCCAAGTCCCACCAACTGCAGCCAGCATGGCTAATGTTCCAGGTAAGTACAAGAACATAAGCAGGGTCCACCAGTTTCCCATCCTTGGAATAAGGACCTTCTCCCTCAACTGTTTTGCTCCTGCTTCTGTAGGAGACCTGTGGAAAAAACACAGTTGCCTTATTTTTCATATGAACCTTTTTTTTAAAAAAAATGAATTTAATGAGTAGCTTGACTAGGCAAAGGTTGCTCAACCTTTTACGTCTAATGCTCACTAGAGAGCATTTTAAAACCGCTGTCCTTGGCAAATCAGAAACTCAAAACATTCATAATAAGAACTGCAGTTAAAGACATGACTCATTAATGAGTAGTTCATATGGCGGAGAATCAAGGAATGTGTTCTCATTGTGTGGAACTACACTCCTTCAAGAGAAAGCTATCCTTGCCAAGTTACTGACCCTATTTTTTCTCTCAGTCTGTGTGATGTCAGACAGGCAGCACTTGTTTGTACCAGATTCCTGTTTTGGAGAATGAAAGCGCTACCGTTCCTTTGAAAAATGTAAACTATATTGTATGTAAGGCAAAGGACCCCTGGATGGTTAAGTCCAGTTAAAGGCGACTATGGGGTGTGGTGCTCATCTCACTTTTCAGGATGAGGGAGCCAGCGTTTGTCCACAGACAGCTTTCCGGGTCATGTGGCCAGCATGACTAAACCACTTCTGGCACAACGGACAGAAACCAGAGTGCATGGAAACACCGTTTGTATGCAGAGCGAAGGAGCATAGAAGCTGCTTCACACAGAGCCAGACCAGTGGTACATCTATCTCAGTCTTGTCCACACTGACAAGCAGTGTCTCTCCAGGGTTTCAGGCAGGACTTCTCCCCAGCCCTACCTGGAGATGCTGAGGAATTAAAGATGAGACCTGCTGCCTGCAAAGGCAGTGCAAAACTCTGAGCGATGGCTTTCCCCCGAGGAGGTGGAGAGGAAGATCTGTGGCTCTTTCGGTGTCCCTGGATTATAATGCTCAGCAGTCATGCTCATCGGCCATGCTGACTGGGCCTGATGGGAGCTGGAGTCTGATAATGTTTGTAGAGCCTACAGGCACCCACTCTAAGGTGTCAGTGCTGTTGGCAACCACATCCAAGTCCCAAAGGTGCACTTTCTAGTTCAGAATCTCTGAAGTCCATAGTCTGAGTGAGGCAATGCAGTGCTCCCTAGACCCCGCAAATACAGAAGGCCAGAGCATAATGCTTATACTAGCCAATCCCAAGTCTCTGTACTTTCTGCCAATCACAAGGACTAATGTTGCACATCCCTATTCTCAAAGTGGGCTCTGAAGCATTATCATATATAGTCAATGGTAGCTCACTAGGCTAGCTCCTTGCTGTAGATCCTAAGGTTCCTAATTAAAATCCTAGAGTGCTTTATATGAGAGAACCAGTCTTATGGGGTCGGGATATAGACTTCTCCTGTAGCTCCTCTACTCCCAGCACTGGTTTGAACCAGCCACTGCAGAGGCACATAATTGCAGGGGAAGAAAAGATTAGTCGTATACTGTTGAACCTCAAAGGATTGGTTTGGGTTCCATTGGAAGCACTGCCCCAAAGTTCAGGCCAGTTCTTTTTTTATATCTCATTTGTGACTCCTTTAAACATTTATCTTGATTTCAGTCATACCGAGAGATTGACAGCATGGTGCAAAGCTTTAATAAGGCATATCTCTGTGGCTTCATGTGCTCTGCAGCTCACTTTGAAAGCGGGCACCACTGAATGTTTCTAATGGCCAGCTGAGTTAAACTGATGAGGCTACCAATGCCAGCTTGAGTTTGATGTAAGAATTCCGTACTGTTTAAACCAAAAATACCATGGAGCGGGGAAGGATTTGCAGTCATAGGCAACCTGTGCAGCAACCTGTGATATTATGACTCACTTCATTTGTCAGAAAAATGCATTGAATGCCATCTGGTTCAGCCACTTGGTTTTATCAGAGGCCACTGTGGAGGCGGCATGGGCAGGGGGCAGAAGCAGCAGAAGTGGCAGATCCAGCCTCCAAGCAACCTGCCTCGGCTGTTGCTGCCACCGTGGCAGCAGGCAATGCATTCCTTTGAGGCTGGGTCTGCTGTCCTATGGATCCTGCACCTCGCTGATGTCTATGCAACATGAAAATTCACTGTCCAATAAACTTTCATAATGATGATCATTTTGCTATGACATAACCAACCCTGCAATACTTGCAATATTTCCTTGAAGGCACTAGAGCCTATCTAGACAATATATGGTTGCTGGCAGAATATGCATAGGGGTCAGGATCACCCCTCCTCCATTTCTGTATGTCTCCCTACATATGTTCATTATAACATCTGTACAGAGACAATTCTGTTCATAAATTATGATGCATTTGTTATGATCAGTAAGAGACACGGGGTTTCAGCTAAGTCATACACTGAAATCTAAGTACTTGATTATATTGAATACATTGATTTTCATGCGTCTTTTCTGAGTATGATTTAGCTGGATACAACCTAGGACCAGTTGGCAGGATCCTGAACTCCTTTGCACATCTTGAGTCAATGCACATATATCATCTGAAGCAAAGCAGCATAACATCAAATGGAGTCAGATGGAAAGTGAAGAATATCACCTAAGAATTTCACTGCAAAATCTTAGAATATAAGATGAACCTCTCATCTAAATCAGGCAATGGTTCCTTAGGAGCAATTCATTGGGACAGGCAGGGAAATAAAATAAACACTTTCTGTTTTGGCAACAGCTGGAAGGAAAATATTTTTAAGGGTCTTGAGGTTTTGCTTCCCTGCGGCTTGGAGTCATTGTTAACTGGGTAATGAGAGTGTCAAATGTTATCAGACTATAATGTGAGTGAATACAGTTCTGACAGGTAGAAATGACTTTACTAGGAATCTGGCAGTGAAGACATTGACCTTTTTTAATGGACTGGCATAGCAAGTTCCAGCTCCAAATGGTGGTAGCTTAGTCAGCTATCCTTAGGTTGAATGGATCCCTAGATAACTGGCTGGTAGTAGAGGCAGATGCTTAATTTGTACCAAGCTCACCAGGGCTCAGAAGCTGTTCCCAGTGCTAAGAATCACATCAAGACACCATAAAGTAATATCAGGTGCCTTCTGAACATGCACAGTGTTCTCCCTTTCATGGAGGAACCACAACCTTCCACCTCACTTTTGAGATTTGGAAGCAGGGCTTCGAGGTAAGATTGTCTCCTTGTTTTAAGGAAATAAACTACTGCACTGTTGCCTGCAACTAGGCTAGTAACAAATCCTCTCAGTGTTAGGGTGGCCACATACACTGGGGTTGACAACATGTTACCTGTAGGTGCAGTGATACCCTTTAGGTCTTCCCCAGGTGCCCACAGATCTGTGAACCACTCCCACCCTTACTCACTGCCTCTTTGGTCTTAAGGTGGTATGGTTGGTTACCCTTTTCTCCCTTGAAAAGTACATAGAGCTGAAGCTGAAGGAGGAAGTTGGACGTGTGATGCTGTTTCCCACTTCCTCTTTCAGCTTTTCATGGCTGAGATTAATTCTATCTCTTTTACCCAGGTCTCATAGAAAAGCAAAGTGTGCATGTGTGCCTGCTCTCTTTCTTTCTTGGAGGAGAACTGATCTGGAAGAAGAGAGAGGGAAATAACCAGAGGAGGTGGCACCCACAGTACTTGCTCAAAAGTGCTCACACACCTAAAGAGGCTAGTGACACCTGACATTGTTGTTGTTGTTTAGTCATTTAGTCGTGTCCAACTCTTCGTGACCCCATGGACCAGAGCATGCCAGGCACTCCTGTCTTCCATTGCCTCCCGCAGTTTGGTCAAACTCATGCTGGTAGCTTTGAGAACGCTATCCAGCCATCTCGTCCAACCTGACATACACGTTGCCAAAAAACCACAAATCCACCTAGACCCTGGACATTTTGGAGGATATAAAATGTTGGCCAGACTGCCAGCAGAGTTGCTGTTGTTGCCAACCTCCCTCCTCCAGAGAGAGAGAGAAAGAGAGAGAGAGAACCAACCCTGAAAAACTGCTGGAGAATTTCTCCTACACCTGGAGAAATGGTGAATTTAAAGAGGCCATTTGTTCATGGCTCTTGGTGAAACACAGTGCTGCCAACTCAGTTTGCTCCCAGCAAAGCCATAAATAAAGCTTTCCAGGAACATGGTGGGCTGGCAGGGACCTCTGTGTGACAGGGATCTTTTACCACAATGTGACCACAAAAACATTACCTTGAAGTAGAAAATGATCATGTGTGAAGAATATGAAGATAACAACTCCCCCCCCCCCCTTCTGCTTGCCTGCAAAAAGCCTTTTTACTCTGGGTATTTTCAAAACGCAGTTTTAATTAACCTTATTTAAAATGATTGACGATTGCTTTTTCAGTTGGGGCCTTTGATGGACAACGCTGTCAAAAACAAACAAAAGGAATGAATTCAAACATCAGATTAACCCAGTGACTCACCACTGTACAGAATTTGTACTCCTAGGAAAAGGATACTGTGACTCCTTTCTTAACTCTTCTCGCTGTGTAGGCGTTTTTAGATCAGAACCAGATGTCAGATCTCATGAATGCTGCAATACCTAGGGAAAGCCTAAGGAGAACACGTCAAAAGGGAGGAGACCTTGGTGGGTCCCCCACAACCAAAAATGTAGGGGGTGAAGGAAATGATGAGACACACTGCAGTATGAGTGTGCATGCCTGGGTGGAGAAAAGGAACCTGCGCATACTAAGCAGAATGTCTTCATGGAGCTGACACATGTTCAGATGTAGATGCATAGAACTCTCTGCATGACTGGGAACACTAGTAGAGTTCTTGGTTGTATGGAGAAAGCTCTGTCTAATCCTACTTCCCCTGGAGTTACCCTGAAATGGACACTACTGTGGCAAAATGATACTTCTGAAGAATAAACTAAATACTACATCTTACACAACAGCTGAATTTTGGAAATACTGAATTATATCACATATTCTGGTCTCTAAATATATTATTATAAGTTTGTGGGTAAGTAGTCAATGTATGCTAACACCATTCTAATTCCTGGTTCCAGCAAGTGTTAAAATCTAAGGAAGGATTCAATTTGTTCAAAACAGCACCAAAAATGTTATTTCTTGAGATTTAATCAATCGTAATTCCCAGTTTCTTCTTTTGACTCTATGCATTTCATCAAGGGTCTCCAACATGGTGCCCCATATGCACCACAGAGGCCTTCCCTGATGCCTACAGGGTCCCCACCCCCCAAAAATTAGACTTTTAAAAAGCATTCTGTTGTAGCCAATAGAATAGGTTGTGGTGTATGTGTGTGTGTTACTACAATTTCTCTGGTTTGCAAACGTGTCCATAATCCCCCAAAGTTGCCAATCTCTGTACTTTATCGACATCCGTTTACGAAAAATACCAAGTCTGTCACACAGAAACATATGCACAGATTTGTTTTTTTTTTATCATTTGCCTTTTTAAAAGTCTCAACAGCCTTATGATCCTTCCTGGCTAGGGCCAAACCTTATTTTCAAAGGACAGAGTGTCAGTCAACTTGTGACGGAATAAGACTTCAAAATAATGAGATATAGGACAAAACAGGAAATACCTTCTTCTGCTTCGCATTACAATATGCTGACTGAATGCTACAACATATAAGCCTAGAGACAATGAGCAACATTTTCACATTGCTTCACGCGCCACTTTTGTATTCACACTGTATACTCTAAATGGTAAATATCTGAGACAATATGCTGATAAAGTGGTCCCCAGGAGAGACATTTAATGAGCATGCAGCCCAGTGGTACAAAATATTTGACTATTATTTTGCACCCGCTGTAAGCAATCATGCTATTTTACTGTATGGTTGTTAAAATGAGAGCGCCTCATTGCAGGAAGTGAATTCTCACAGGGTGGAATAGGAGAAGTGCAGAGGATACAGCTTATTTCAAATTCAGAAAAGTAAACTTCCTTGCCTGCCATGGATATGTGGAGTCTTTCAAAGGAAGAGAACAATACAGGCACAGCAAAGCCTATCTTTTCACTGAAATAAACAGGGAAGGAGTTCTGTGACTGGACCTCTGAATCCAGGTATTAATACACAAGGTATTAATACACAACATTTGTCTTTATTCTCCAAAACAGATGAGGAAAACAAAATTATTAAGACCGCCAAATTTCAACTACACCTATTTCAACTACAGGGTTGCCTGTATAAAGTTGCAGTATGTTGTTTCATACAACCCTACCATTAAATCTGCATTCCTAGGAAAATGTGCTTTTATAACATTTGGATTTCTTTTCTTTTTTGTATAATAATGTTTTGCAACACCCACCCACACCCAGTTTATTCAAAAGCAGACCCAAAGGTTTAAGAGGCAATCCATTCTTTTCTAGGGAGGGGAGAATAATAATACATTAACTGTGCAACCCTCTGCATGTCTAATCAGAATTCTGTGCAACTGACCCCAAGTATAAATGCTAGCAAAAAAACAAAATGGTTCAGAAAAAAAACAAAGTTGGGGGACAAAATAGTTTCTCCTCCAGTTACTAGGTTAACTTACCTTTCCCCCCTGAATTGTTGTTTTTATACAGCCCTAAAATTATAGTAATATGTTTGACTTTACCATTTTTGAGTAGAATACCTGCCTAACCAATATCATGGGACATGGGTGGCGCTGTGGGTTAAACCACAGAGCCTAGGGCTTGCCAATCAGAAGGTCGGCAGTTCGAATCCCTGCGATGGGGTGAGCTCCCTTTGCTTGGTTCCTGCTCCTGCCAACCTAGCAGTTTGAAAGCACATCAAAGTGCAAGTAGATAAATAGGTACCGCTCCAGTGGGAAGGTAAACGGCGTTTCCGTGCGCTGCTCTGGTTCGCCAGAAGCGGCTTAGTCATGCTGGCCACATGACCTGGAAGCTGTTTGTGGACAAATGCCGGGTCCCTCGGCCAGTAAAGCGAGATGAACACTGCAACCCCAGAGTCGTCTGCAACTGGACTTAATGGTCAGGGGTCCCTTTAGCTTTTTAACTTCAAACACAGAACAGAATAAATCGACTACTCACAGAAACAGTGAATCAATAATTAGCGATGAAATGCTGCAGCAGAGCAGGGAGTGATGGTAAAACTAACAAATTCATAATGTGTGTGTGTGTAGCAATAACAGCTTTGGAGCAAAGCAAACTAAACTATACTAATCTGCACTACAAGCTTCCTGTTCTACATTTGTACAAACTTGACTGTTCTACATTTGGAGTCTATTGTCAATGAAGCTATACCATGAGAGCAGGCTTCCTCAACCTTGGCCCTCCAGATGTTTTGAGACTACAATTCCCATCATCCCTGACCACTGGTCCTGCTAGCTAGGGATCATGGGAGTTGTAGGCCAAAAACATCTGGAGGGGTGAGGTTGAGGAAGCCTGGTGAAGAGTTTAAACTTCACCAAAGTGTTTTGCAGGCATGCTCCTAATGAAAAAAAAAGGCATCGAACAGAAAGCAGTAATGATACGTGTGCCCTTGATAAATAATTGTATGGTGATAGAACATGCTTGTAATGATGTGACTGGAATAGAGACTAGTTGATTTAGAAGTTACTGGAATAGAAATTATTCTGGGCACTCAAATGGATGTGGAAGTACTTTATAAATGTAAATATCAGTGCATGCATTTTATAGTTACAAGGACAGAGATATCCCCCTAATATCACTTTCTAATTCCAAAAACAGAGCCAAGAATAAAACGATGGTCTCTTAACTTCCCGCAGCGCCACATTATTTGCAGACAGATATCTGTTGTGGTTTTGGTCATTTATTAATTAACGTACACAAACATAATGTACCCAATAAGAGAATGGGAAACACTAAGAACAATTGTCCTGCTGGGCATGATGCATTAAAGGCAAGATAGAGATGAAACAATTCAAAACATTCAACATTTGGATTTTTACATCAAAATCTAATTTTGAAATTTGACACCCTAACCCATATGCCTCCCTTTTTCATTTTTTATTTTTGGCAAAAGCCTTTTATTAGGCCAGAATGTTAAAACCATTTATGCCATTGTTAATGTTTTATTAAATTTTACTATAATTCTGTAGAGTAGACCCACTGAAATGAGTAAGTTAATTTCAGTGGGTCTACTCTGAGTAAAAGGTAGTTGAATACCACCCATTGTAAGCAATCATGCTATTTTACTTTCATTTCAAACCTTACAAGGAAATAATTCATCCATGGCAACAGGGTAATTGAACTCACTAACCCTAGATGCAGATATCTGTCTTGTTGCAAGGAAAGGTAGGGGATGTTCTGCTGTAATTGTTACTTCTGTTTTGATATGGATAAGATCAATTCTGGTTTTAATCAGTAATGACTTTTATATTGATATTTGTTCCCTGCTGCTTTTATTTGATAGCCATTTCATATATATATATATTTAAAAATTGTAGTAATAATAATAATAATAATAAATTTTATTATTTACTCAGGGCACATAAAAAAAATCAAACATTAATATCTCTTTACCATATTCTTCTATTATTTTCAAGTGTCCTCAAGCTTTTAAGGAAATGAGACCACAATATCTAGTAAGAGACTCATTAAAGAAAATAAACAAAAGTTTTAAAAAATATTGGGTCATATGCTCCTTGCTTGTTTAAACTGAACACAAACCATAATGTGAAATGCTACCCCCACCCCATGTTAAAGCCCTTTGGAAAATGATTGTGTTCAGACTTTGCTGAGCCTCCAAGACGTAGCTCATTGCAGTAACATGCAGTTCACCCGGTCACAGTTTTTCCTGCTGAGATATATTGTATTTCTATTTAAACTGCAGTAATTATTTTTAAAATTTGTATCTATTATGTATACAGTTTTAGTATATGCAACTTCTTTGCAAATCAATGTCCTCTTTTTGTCATTTTCTTTTTCTTTTCCGGTGTTACATTTCCCCTTGTGCAAATGGAGACCCTTCTAGGAAAACTGAGGTCCAAGACTGGGAATCTCAGGAGGGGAGAGAGCTACTGTTCTTTGGTCCTGCTTATGGTCTTGCCAGAGGCATCTAGCTGGCCACTGTGAGAACAAGATGGACTAGATAGGCCTTTGACCAGATCGAGCAGCAATCTTACAACATTCATATAAAAAAAGAAATTGCCCTGGTGACTATTATTTAATAGCTACAGTCATACCTCAGGATAAATGTGTTTCAAGTTAAGTATTTTTGGGTTGCGCTCCGTGGCGACCCGGAAGTAACAGAGCGCGTTACTTCCGGGTTTCGCCGCGCGCACATGTGCAGATGGTCAAAATGATGTCACGCATGCATGGAAGCGGCAAAACGCGGGTAGTGTTCGCTTCAGGATGCAAACGGGGCTCCGGAACGGATTCCGTTCACATCCCGAGGTACCACTGTATTTTAAAATGTCAAACAGTCTGTTGTCTTGCCTGCCTTTGACACATTTTTGCCAGGGTTGCGTTTGTTTTACAAAATCATTTCATCTAAAAATCCAGGCTGCATGAGGGAAAAAGGAAAGTACCCACCCAGTTGAGTTTTATTATTAGCCCCTTTCCCAGTCCTATGACACTCTAAAATTTAAACTAGCTACTTCGCTGATGTCTTCCCCTGCAAAAGCTAAGATAATTTAGGATTCCCTCAGAGGCTATGTTTTTACCTCCAAGACTCTATAGATTTCTTCATCCATCCATTCCTAGACTGCTGCACTTGGCAATATATCATAAGGGTGAATTGTAAGAATGAAGATAAATGTAATATACACTAGTGGAGTTACTGGGGTAATCAGGGGACTAGTTCCTGAAGGCAGGCGTAATGCAGACTTCAGAGAAAAATTAGATGCCACTTTTGTGGGGCCTGGTGTAAAAGTTTCACGAGGCAGCAGCTTCTCCAAAAAGTAATCACAAAGGGAAAAAGGGCAATTATTGCCCGAACCAAATGAATTATCTGCTCCATGACATTGCCCCCTGAAAGTCTGATCCCATTCACGGGTGCATATATAGAGCAATTTCCTTCAGTGCAAAGAGGTTATATTACCACTTTTCAAGGGATTGTTAACAGCACATCTGCTATACTCCATATTGTTCTGGGCTTCGCACTCAGGAAAGAAATATCAAATGAGACTGAGAGAGGGCTCAGAAAAGGCCAAATGAAATGATACAATGCCCTCAGGTCTATGACCTGTGAGGGGGGGGGGAGTCCCACAGCTGCTCTCCAGGGTTTAGAAGACAGTGAAATGATTAAAATGGTTGGTACTCCTATATGGTAGTTGTGGGAAGTGGCACAAATAAATAAATAAATTTTGGTAATAGTCGCCTTCTGGTAACTCCCAACACCCTCAGCAAACTTAGATCAGAGGCAATGAAGGAACTGAGGGATTAAATCTGAATGGTTCTGACAGGAATTTTGAGGAGGGGCTTCCACAACCCCAAGCCTTTTTCTTAACAATGTTCTTGGGGAGTCATGTGGCCAATGGCTTTTCCGAATGACTTTTGCATGCAAAACTAAAATGATAAATACACGCTCAAATGGTCCACCTTCCATTTAAAAGTGCCCTGAAGCATCTGAGCTGGATACACAGCTTACAAAATGTCCAATATAAGCACATCTGCTGAATAATTGCTTGTTTGCAGACAAAATGAATAATGAAAGCAAGCATGATGAGGCTGCTAAAGATGGGCCTAATTATGTGATTCCTTGTTATGTCTCTTTTACAAAACTTTTTTTTTTTACTTTTTCATATTCACATTCTTTTTTAATTCTTCTTCTTCTTCTTCTTCTTCTTCTTCTTCTTCTTCTTCTTCTTCTTCTTCTTCTTCTTCTTCTGTAAAGTTCAGCTTAGTGTTATACTATCTTGTGCTCAAAAATGTTTTAACACAGAGCTGAGAAATGTGACCATGAGAGTATGTGACGGCGATATTGCAACAGCAGCCACTTGCATCCTGGGCACTGTAGCCCTGTAAGGGTTAAACTACAGTTCCAGGATACTTTGGGTGAAACTATGTGCTTTAAATATGTCTTAAATGTATAGTATGGGTGTGACCAGCTTCACTGACTGCTGGCCCATTTCTGGGCACACTTCAAAGTGCTGGTTATGAACTATGCTCAAAGGGGAAACTGCACTTAGACAATCTGTTCTACTGTGCTCAGTACTGTTGAGCTGTATTTAGAAGTTCTAGCAGAACTGGGCATTTCTCTCTCTCAGGCCCACGTGACCTATTGCTTCCCACACCACTACATGTTCATGTAGCTTATCATGCTGTAATGGAGCTTTCCCTTCCATCATTGCTTTCTGAGAAGCACAGCAGTGAGTCGCCTGGGATCATTGCATCAACAAGACCCTCTTTCTGTCTTGGGTCCCAGTAAGCTTTTGCAACTCACTCACCCATGACTTACACTTTGTCCTGAGATGAACTATATTCCTTACTTGCTTCACAGGAATCTCTTGCCTGTCTGGACTGCCATTCTACTTTCAACACAAACTGTTCTCAGCAAACCCAGGCATGTCAGGGCAGCACTGGGGAGAGCATGGCCAGAGGTTGGCTCTAGCTTTGAGGGGTCCTGGGGAAAGTTCCCTGGGCAAAGTCCCTGATGAACTCATCTGGCTGAGACAGCAGGCTGAGTCACAGTGCCCTGACTTAGGCCCTTCTAAAGTCACACCTGCTTGCACTGGAGCCAACTCCAGGGGGCTGTGAGTTCTTCGGCACCTACAATAAAATATTTCTGGGGACTGCCCCACCCAAAAGTCAATGGGCAAAGTTGAGGCACCCATAATCTTCAGCATGAGATGGCACCTATGCTTGCTTGAGACTAGGGCAGGCATAGGCAAACTCTGGCCCTCCAGATGTTTGGGACTACAATTCCCATCATCCCTCGCTAACAGGACCAGTGGTCAGGGATGATGGGAATCGTAGTCCCAAACATCTGGAGGGCCGGAGTCTGTCTATGCTTGGACTAGGCTGGATGTACCACTTCCCCAAACCCATAATTGGACTAAGGATTCCACCAGCTGCAGTGCCATGCTCAGGTGCAGTCAGACTTTATTTCTGGCTGACGGCTCTGAGTGAAGACTTCTCTACCCCAGGCTCCACCCCTCAGCTTGCTCCTGTTAGGGCAATTTCAAATTTCAGGATGACAGCAAGCTGGGGGTGTGAGAGGACGCCATGCCATAACCGCTGCCCACCTCTGGACCAGTTAAGCAGTCATTTCCAATACATGGCCCTTTAAAATCTGATCCCAAAATAAATATCCTTAATCACCCTGGCTCCTTAAGAGATGCCTCCCACCCCACTCCTGGAATTGTTTGTGATTTTGCCTTCATTTCTTGCTTATAAGAAATTCCCACCCATCTTGAACTCATTTCTCCTTGGATATTTCTAACAGTGTGATCCCACTCAGTAATTCTTTAACCTTGTTGAAATCAGCAACAGTCCACTGTGCATGTTGATGCTCAGCTTGCCCTTTCCTCAGTATTATGAATCTCATGATGATTTGGTCACTACTTTCACCCTATTGGTGAATATTGGGTCTAGGATAGTTAATCTTTCAGTCTCTTCTTTTACTTGCTAGAAGATGATGGTCAGCAAGGCAAGCCCAGAATTTATTAGACCTTTCATTCTTTGCAGAAAGGTATCATTGAGGTCTTCTATGTACAGTATCTCCTCTCTGAAAGTCTGCTTATCACATATACTCAAACAGGAAAGATTTCATATATCTGCATGTGACTTTGGGTTCCTTTATGCTTGGAAGACTAGGACTTTTGTGAAATTTCTTCAGGGATCATTGGTGTAAGGAGTTATTTCCTAACACAACAAAACTGAGACTCAGACCTGGGCCATTGGTCCCAGAAGATGGCATGATATCACCTCCCAATGCTGGCTGGCTGATGATTAGGGCATATATGTTGAAGCATTCACAAACCTGGGGCAGTGAATTCATATTCAACCTACATTGCCCCTCCCCGAAAGAGAGAGAGATAATTAACTTAGTTTGGAAAGCACCTGAACAAATGGTAACCTAAACCCATTCTCTGCACTGAATTCTGCACTTGCTTTGCATTTTACATCACTTCACCAGTCATGTGTAACATTTTATGTGACAGCAGCAAAATTGGTGCCATGGTTGTTAATTTCAAAATCATATACACTAAAGGACAGAGGTGTACGTTCCCTTTAGTTATTATTATTTTAATAAAAAAGAAGCAAACACACCACACTCACATTATAAATGACCTCCCCAAACATACCTGCTTTGCTCACACAGTAAATACTGCCAGCTCAGCAAGTGCATTTTGCAAAGCTGCTGCACAATGTTGTAATCTGATATATCAGCAGTTCAGTGTAGCTGCTGACACATCGCCTCCATTTTTGTTGTTGCTGCTCTTTGCACAGCATAAAAGTCTCAGGGCCACCCACAAATGTGACAGCGTTGACATCAAAAACTGCATACTGAATACCCTGTCTGTTTAACCAAAGCACAGAGAGGGAGAGCTAATCAGTTTAGTCCAGTCATTCCAAATCTTTTGCTGTACCAGGAAAAAGCTGAGAGACGGAACATGCATCTTTCCTATCCTTTCCAAGGGGGCTGCTTATTTTCTTGCATAAAACATATAGCTGGAAGGGCCAATTCGCCGGTTTAAATTATGCATTAGAGGAAAATGTTGACTCCATTCTAATTGTAGAATCAAATGTTTCTACAGCTCATAAAGGATTTTTTATTTGCACCTAGTCAGGCTTTTCAACACTGCCTTCTTGTATGGCTTTAGAAAGATGTGTTTTGCTAAATATATAAAAGTTCCTTACCTGCAGTTTTTAAAAGTTCATATTAGGCAGACACCTTCAAACCCTGCCTTTTAACATCTGTGGAGGAAAGTGTTGCCCAAAAGATGCTCACTAGGTATTGCATTTTTATTTATTGTGACTTGCCTGGGGACCTTAGAGTGAAATCAAAACCACAACCATAATAATACTATAATAATGATGCCTGGCTATTGGTGGTGGCAGCTGGGGTTGATGGGAGTTGTAGTCCCTAACATTTGCAGACATCATGCATTCAGTTGATATATGAGCAGAGTGTAGAATTGCACCCACAGGCTCCCCCTCACCTTGGCTCACAGTGGCTAGGCAGATGCATATAAGGTCCCTTTCTAACTAGTCCCAAGTGCCTGGCCACCAGGGAGCAAGGTCAGTGGGCATATTGGCATTTGGGGTGTGGCTAGTGGGCATAATTCCACTCCCTCCTCACATGAACATTGAATGCATGTGAGGGTTGGTATGAAGAGCTCTGATATCTCACCTACTTGTCGCAGCTGAGAAAGAAATCTGGGTTTCATTCAGCACAGGATACAAACAATATGAAGCTACTACACTTGTACCTTGGTTTAAGAACAGTCTGGTTTAAGAACAATTTGGTTTACGAACTCCGCAAAACCAGAAATAGTGTCCCAGTTTGAGAACTTTACCTTGGTCTAAGAACGGAATCTGAACAGTGGAAGGGCACCAGCGGTGGGAGGCCTCATTAGGGAATGCACGCCTCAGTTTAAGAATGGTTTTGGTTTAAGAACGGACTTCTGAAATGGATTAAGTTTGTAAACTGAGGTACCACTGTATAATGAAAGCTTTCTACTGAATAAGGACAGAACAAGAATAGAAAAACAGCAATCATACTTTTTGCACTAGGCTTGACAATGTTCAACTTTCAGGATAGAATGAGAGATGGAACAAGAACAGGCTATGGGTAGCCTTCTTCAGATGTTGCTGAACAACTTCCATAATCTTTTACCATTGGCTAAGCCAGTTGAGAATTAATGCGTTTCATTAATAACTGGGGACAAAGGTTGAAGAACCCCAAGGCAGACAATATTAAGCTAGATGGACTGGTGTTCCCAGCATCCTGTGTTAGGAAATTAGTGTAGGTTATCCTGTGTGTTACAGCCTGTTGCTATACAGACGGCTCCTAGGTAACATGTTTTGGCAAAGCTTCAGTCTAACCCTTCTCAGAAGCACATAAATGGCATTTGCTGGCCAAGTAAGATATCATTAGTCACAAATGGAATGAATGAAAGGACAGTAGGAACTCGGAAATGACTTAGCGCAGCAAATTAGCTCTAGGAGTTCATGAAAGCAGCATAATATTGTTGCAGTTTTATTCTTGATCTCTGTACTTGCCTGTAATATGGCCAATTCATCAGCTGATGTGAAGCATTATAGCTTTCATGAAGCTTCATGCAGTTAGAGAGGATCTGCCCAAAGGAAAAGATTTATGAAAGAAATGGTGGAAGCCGTGCTCCCCGCCCCATAATGAAAAAAGCCATTGATCTTCCTTCAAGAACTGTCATTGTAAAAATTTATCAGAGGAAGAATAGCCAGGAAATGCCATGCTTACACTTAATAGAATGGCTGCAGCTGCCCATTGGTTTTGCATCGGTTATAAACACTTTTATGGCTACCTTAGTCTGCTTCCATAATTAAAAGCTTTTGCTGCAACGTTTTTATAGGCCAGACAGAGGCTTCTGAAACTCAGTGCTCTCTAAAGCGATGTAATGCTGAGTTACAGTTTCCTACTATTAGAGTGTCACTGAGAAAATGCAGATGCTAATGTTACACTCTCATTATTCACAGCCTGTGATACATCCCTCCTGACTTAAAGGCCTGCTTGAATGGCCTGGGCTACAGAGGGACAGTTCTGGCCCTCTGTAGAAAGCAAAACCCAGAAGAGACAGCTTGAAGGCACATTCTTATGACCTCAAATTCCACAATTTTTCAAGCTTATCATAGCCATCCTTTCCCCAAAAGGTCAGAAGAGATATATGGCACACTCTCTGTAGAGTTTGTAGGCATGATGCAGGAGGGGCTGTATTTTCTGTGTTAAAAATCTACCATTGCATTCTATACTCAATTGGCTGTTCCTCTTGTTATATATCTTGCTATATGTTTCAAAAGATATTTATGTCAGACCTTTTGCATCAGCTTCATACTGTGCTGGCAAGGCATTCAGGGCTGACTTCTTGTCCCTGCAAGGCCCAGCTGCCATTTCAGCTGTTCGCTGTTATCAGCTGAATAAACAAAACATCAGCTACCACAGCTGATAATGAAACAAAGTGGTCATTACTTACAACAGCCCCACACTTGTGTTGCAGAAACCCTGTCCCCTGCTGTTTGTAGGTTTCCAAGTAGATGTTGTCTTACCACTGTCCAGGGAGCTGGCTTCAAGGGTCAGCCATGATGGGCAATGGCCAGGGGCCCACACTGAAGATTGAGGTAAAAAAAAAAGCTAAATTTTTCATTCAGTTGAGTAGCATGCCAAATAAAAATTTTACTACTTCAGGACAATGGGGTTTGCTTAGGTTTTGAAGGTTCACAGGTTAGCAAAAATAGAAATAAAGTGGACTGAACAAACCAGAAATAAACCATATTTTCTTTAAAAGAGGGCTGAGTGGGAATCCCTTTGAATATAGTCGCAGCTGTGCTGGATCAAGCCAAACATCCTCCTAGTTCAGGATCCTGCTTCCATCAGCTTCGGCTGGTGGCCCAGCTCCGTCCCTATCTAGACAGGGATAGCTTCTGTCAACTATACTCTGGTATCCTCTAGGTTAGATTACTGCAGTGTGGGGCTGCCTCTCAAGACTGTTTGGAAACTGCAGCTGGTGCAGAATTCAGTGGTCAGGTTGTTCACTGGGGCAAGACAGTTTGAGCATATAACACCAATCCTGGCCTGACTGCACTGGCTGCCAATGAGTTTTCAGACCCAATTCAAAGTGCTGGTTTTGACCTATAAAAGCTTTAAATATCTCAGGACTGCAATATCTCAAGGACTGCCTCTCTCCATATTCTCTAACCCAGACCCCGCAATAATAATCTGATGCCCTCCTTCACGAGCCTTCTCCACAAAAGGTCTAGAGAATGGCAACATAAGAATGGGCCTTTTCTGCGGTGGCTCCCCATTTGTGGAATGCTCTCCCCTGGAAGGCTCATCTGTTGCCTTCGTTACATATCTTTATGCAACCAAATAAACATCCCACCCAAGAATGGTGACAGCCTAGAAGTGCCCTAAAGAAATCTGCAGTTATATTTCACTGCATCTCTCGTTAGATATCTACTGATTTTACATCACGCGTTTGTTATTTAATGGAAATCCTTGATTATGAAACCAGCCTGTCCATGTCTGTCTGTCACATGCTGCTTCTGTGATTACCAAGCTAGCTTATGATGAGCTAGAAATCAGTGACTGGATTCTATTTACCACTATTCTCTTTCTTGCTCCCCCCTCCCCCGCATCCCTCCAGTTTCCAACACTTAGGCAAGTGGGATATATGAGGAAACAATGGCAAGTCTGTGGCCATGGAGCTGCTTGCAGTCTACACTGGGGGTGGTGGGGATGACAGTGAATAACCTTAGAATGGTCCTCATGTAAAGCAAGTAATTGACTCAGGTTGTGTACACATCACCAGGTTAAAACACAGCTAGGTTATCCTTTTTCTCCATTAGGATCAAGGCTGTGTTGGGGACAAACACAGCATTTCACAAGAAATGATGGGATAGAAGCTAACTCCTAGGGGCCAAGGGGTTTTTGGTCCCTCTAATAAAATATTTAAGGGGGCTGGTCTCCCCAAAGTTGATGGTCATTGTCATTCAAATGGTGTGCATGCACTGTGCCATGTGATCAGTTATGCAGGATGGGGCTTACCTGGGCCCCCCAATATTTTATTCAAGTTGGCACCCCTGATAGATATGAACTGTGGCTAATACTGTGTATTCACCGCTTCCCAAACCAGTGGCATGGGAGTGCACTGGATGCAGGAAATGGGAGTGTGTATATAGCTTAAGGCTGCAAAGCTAACCATGTCTACTCAGAAATCCCATTGAATTTAGTGGGGCTTACTCCCAGGTAAGTGGAGTTGAAACCTATGACTGTAAAGAACAGCTAAATGGCCTCCGAGGCGACTCTACAACTCCCCTGCTTTAAGTCCACTGCACTGGGATACAGCTGCCCTTGAATGATTCATTCATTCAAAGGCTGCTTCTCACTTTACATTTGGCACTCACATACTGATGCATCTGTTGCATCAGCTGAAAATGGCACACGGAGATTTAAAATCAGAGCTTTGCTTGGCAAGATGCTGAAGCAGAGATCCAGTCTCATTCTGCTAACCCCTTCTGCAATTTTACCATGAAAGAAAGGTGACAATTGGGAATGTCTCTTCAAAGCAGCTGCCTAAATGCCTTCTTCAGAGTTATCTTCATCCCATTCTTGTCTCACTCCATTCTTCAACATGTTTTGCGTCCTTTATTCTTCCTTTTTTATTATTCTGTCCTCCTGCCTCCTCTCTGTATGCCCTGAGATAATACCCTTGAATATTCTCTGGAGCACTGCTCATGCATTACTCACATGTAGAGAGCACGTATGGCTTGAAACGGGAGCAAATTGACCATGGACACTATTTTTATTGTTGTCGTTCATTAAATTTGTAAACTGCCCTATACCCACAGGTCTCAGGGCGGTTCACAGATTGTTTGCAAAGGAACCCCAGTGCACAAGCAGATGTTTGCCCAAAGGGACTTCACATGAATAGGACCCTTGGTTACATGGGAATTGCAAACAACTGTGCTCAATCAGATGTTGGGGCTAGTACGACGCTGGGAGTGGGTGAGAAGCCCAGTTCCTCTCATAAGAACCCAAGAAGAGCCTGCTGGGATCAGGCCAATGACCCATCTCCTCCAGCATCCTGTTCCCACCAGATGCCTGTGGGAAATCTGCAAGGAAGACCCAAGCACAAGAGCCCTCTCCTGTCCTGTGGTTTCCAGAAACTGGTATTCAGAATTATTGCTGCCTCCAGCTGTGGAGGCAGAGCTGAGCCATCATGGCTAATAGCTACCAATGGCCCTCTCCTCCATGAATTTGTCTAATCCTCTTTTAAGACCATCTTGGTTCCATAGTACTTTCTTTTAGCTTTTATCTTTCACTCCTGCTTCCAACTGTGAATGCCCTACGTGAATGCCCTGAGAAAGGATTTGAGCCTATCTTGAAAGCAATCTCAGGTACAGATACCAAAATATACCCATCTCCTCTAACAGTGGGACAAAAAAAAATTTAGCTGCCCTCTTTTGGTCATATGCACTTCCATATAATCCAATGAAAGAATACTGAACTAAAGAATCTCATTATTCTCAAAGACAAGGTTTTTATTGCTGCACACGGGTAACCTTTATGGGAACTGCATTATCATCTACTTAATCAGTCCTGATTTCCTATGAGAACAAACCTTTAGAAACATATAACTTTAATTAAAAATAAATAAGCTGATGGCCTGATAGATCTTCGGCAGACCTGTATAAAGCCTAGCCTGGGGGGGCAGGGGGCGGATTTGCCTTTGAGCTTTGCCATAACAACTATCTCTTTTGAGAGTCTTAATTACCTTCAGATATAGTATATTTAGGAAACAAAACCAAAGCCAGCTGATTCTTTTTTTAGAATTAAAAAAGCCTTTTAAAATATGACTTTGAGATACTCTTTCATTTGGGGTAGGCAACATCAAGAGACTGTGCCTTTGACATGCTGCTCTTTTTTATGAGTAAAAAAAGAAGAAAAAAGAATGTCAAGTGTTTTAGGACACACAGTTGAAACTTATTAGGGAAAGGAACAATTTTAAGGCTGTGCTGGATTACCAAATGTTTCTCTGGAACAAGGATGGAAAAGAGTTTTCTTTTTCTGTGGGTACATACCCACCAAGTGTCCTACATAGCCGGGACATTCACGGAATGACAGAAGCAACCCTAGCTTCCAATTTCATCTGTGAATGTCCCATTCCCCTCCTCCAGCACCACTGCCTCCAAGCACAGGAGGGCAAGGAGCTGATGCTTGTGTTTAACAGGGGAACCCTCCTCAAGTGGAACCCTTCTGCATGGGATAGGCATCTCCCCACCGGAACAGAGGCAGTGGATGTGTGCGACACTCTTATTGGCCCTTCTCTGCAGAAGCCAAAGCCACTGCTGCTGTCATGGTGGCATGAGGTATGGTGTGGGCAGAGGAAGCGAGCAAGGAGGGAAGAGAGTAAGCAGGTGCCAGGTAGGGACTATGGCAGGAGAGGCAGCCAGCTGACTCAAGTGTCTTTTGGTGTCTGTGCTCTTTTGTGAGCCAGCTGACTCATACATCAGCATACCACAAAAAGCCACACGTCCAGATTTTTTGCTGGAAAATATTGGAAGATATGCATACCTAGCCCACATGTAAAGAGCCCAACTCAAGACTTACTTG